>NC_133150.1:15930347-16239557 GCF_048418815.1 Hemitrygon akajei | reverse complement strand
AGCATTTTTTTTCCATAGGTAAAGCAAGTTTAGCTTGATTTTCTAGTACTGTCTTTTTTTGCCACAATTAGCAGCCTGCTAACAGGTACAGGCTTAACGTTGCATGCATTAACCAGTATATGAAAACTTGCACATGTTTTTTCCACAACTGGTGATTTTTTTTTATCCTGGTGTTAAACTGAAAAAAATGAATTCTACAAATTCTGCTGAACTCAATGGATTTGCTAAAAACTATTCAGCCACTGGCTTCCCAACACTAACTAGAATTAACAGAAATGATGTTGACGGTGGGGGTGGGAGAGGAGTGTGGAAGTTTGTTTACTTGCACTAATCTATAAATGAAGGTTTCCTGGCATTGCAGGGTGTCTGGGGTCCGGCAGATCTAGAGAGTACAGCCTTGGATGGATGAGAGATAATGGGGGGCAGTAGATACATGGAAAATTTGATGCAATCCAGGGTGAAGTATCGCATTGTGAATACCTGATTGTCCCTGAAGTGTTCACCAATGGGTTCTCCCAGTACAACCTAGTTCAAGTTTCTCTGTAATTCTCCAAAAGGGGATGTTAATATTGCACAAGATGTTAGGGGTGCCATGGTAGTGTAGGAGTTATCATGACAGGATTACAGCTCGGGGCATCGGAGTTCGGAGTTCAATTCCAGTGCTGTCTGGAAGTATGTACTTCCCTTGACTGTATGGGTTTCATCCAGGTGCTTTGGTTTCCTTCTGCAGTCCAAAGGTTAGTAGACCATTTGGTCATTGTAAACTGTCCTGTGATAAGGGTAGGGTTAAGTAGGCAGGTTGCCAGGTGGTGTGGGTTGTTGGGCCGAAAGGGACTGTTCCACATTGTATCGCTAAATTAATCAATAAATATAAATGTCACCTCAGCCTTGTGTCATGGATACAAAAGTGATAGTGCAGTGGTTAGCCAGTGTAATTACAGCTTGGGGCGTCAGAGTTCGGAGTTCAATTCAGGAGCCATCTGTAAGGAGTTTGTACATTTTCTCCATGACCATGTGGGTTTCCTCCGGGTGCTCCAGTTTCCTCCCACAGTCCAAAGACACGTTGGTTAGTAGATTATTTAGTCATTGTAAATTGTCCTGTGATTAGGCTAGGGTTGATGGGCGGGGTGGAGAGAGTAAGGTTCTTGGGCAGCATGTCTTGTTGGCCTGAAGGGCCTGTTCTGTGTCGTGTCTCTAAGTAAAGATTTATACTTGGATATGTAGTGTCAAATTTTTGGACTGTACAAAACCTGGAAGTGGTCATTAGCATATTTCTTTTAGGAAACAAACATTATTGTATTGAATAACATTTTTTAAAACTCCAGCTCAATTCACTGTTTGACAATAATATTCCCAGCACCTTGTAAATTTCTGTTGCCTGTTTTCTGCCAGGTACACTAACCAATCTTGTGGAGCCTATAGTGCATTCGAAGGAATTTTTTAAAAAAAATTTCCTTAATGGAGGAACTTGCAATGCTCACTTATGGGTAAATTGGAAGACAATCTGTATTGCTCCAGTAATGCTAACCTGTATTGTGAACTGAATAATTTAAAGACGTTTATATTGTACACTGATGGGGAGTAATTGTGGTGAGATTCAACTGACCGGAAAAATAGGAACAGAATGAATAGTTTGCGATGGTCATTGCCAGTTCAACATGAAAATTCCTGGGAGGTTTGTGCAGCTGTCAATACAGCAATTATAATGTAGGTATTTTGTGTAATTCAGTCATTTCAAGGTTAATGGAAAGAACAGGTAACATCAATTTATTGGTAGATCAGGACTAAACTTCTTTCAAAATCAAGCCATATTAACACTTGCCTTGGTGACACAAATTCAAATATAAAAATCAGGTGTTTCCAACCAATAAATGCACAACTTGAAATCCAATGAAAACGTTTACTTCAAATGGTTGAGCACAGAGCCCTCACTTTTGTATTCACCATCCTCTTAAGATCTGAATGAAAAATTGTCATTCAGCTTTGAACACAAAGACATTACTGTTTTTTTAAGGAAAAGATAACCAAGGCCCATCACAAATGGGTTAAAATGAAGGAGGTAGGAAACATAACAAAGTTCAGTGTAGTTCATTGCTTGATGTGGGTATTGTTATCTGCAACTTGGTTTTTACATTCATTCTTATCTGATTTTGGAAGTACTGTCCTTGAATGGTATCAAGTGTAATGAAGGCAATGTTTGTTTATTGAGCATGTGAATGTTATCCAATTTTCTTGTCTGGATACAGTCTCCTGTTACATGAAAAGCTTTCCCTAATTGCAAATTAACCAAAATAGCACCTCTTCATTGTACCTTCTGATGCTGTAAATTAAAACTAGTGATCTACAATGAATGTTTGGTCATCTACTCAAATAAAGGTGCTTCCTTCATTTTTTTTGTACAGAATATTCTTTCTATAAAACATAATGCAAATGCATGAAAGTTCATAAGAGTCGGTGTGGTGTAATTTTGTAAGCTTGGAGCAATTTTCTTGGGAACATAACTGAGAATGTAAAAAGCAAATAATTGAAAAGTGATGTCAATTGTTTGCCAATTGGTTAATCGGTCAATTAAGAGACTCTATAAAATTGCTTAGGAATTGAAGGCAGTTTATTTTTCCATAAACATAAAATTCCTCATTGTATAAATATAATTGCATTTTGGTTTTAAAGATGATATGAATTTAGAAGTCTTAATATTGTAATGCCAAAGTTGTTAAATATTTGAGGCTGTGCTTTTCATAAGCTCAAGTCGTTATTCATTCAGTTTCTTGCCCTTAGCAAACATTATCAATTAAGATAATGCAGTATCAAATGTTTCAGATCATTATGTTCATATAAAATCAGCAAAAGCCTCATCGTTAGTATAGAATATTTTTCTTATGCTCTGCACAAGGTATATTATTGCAAAGCTTAGGGCAAATTATAAACTCATCTAAAAACATGTTTATGTTTCACATGGCCATCCTTCAAAATACAGCAAGTGTCAGTTTTGAATCAATGTGAATATGTCATGGTTAATGAGATAAGATTTGAAGTGAAGGTTTCAGAATGCAGATACTATTGACTTCCGATAATGAATGAATATGCAGTTATTGACAACTTACAGTGACTGGAGGTTGGGTAGATCCCACAGTGCTTCACATGGGAGCCTCTTCAGCTGGTTGTTTTGCAACATTCTATTGAAAAGAAATAAAAAATTACTTGATGTTTTCAAAGATATTTGACATACAGTTTCACTCAAACTGCTTTTAAGGGTGGAAGGTAGTCTTTTGTGACAAATGGGTGTGAGAGTTTTGGCCGCAGGCTGTACTCTCCTCCCAAAATTTGGTTCCATTGAAGTCAGCCTTTAGGTTTCTTATTTATATATGTATGGGTTCTAATGCCTGTTTTATCGAGTTTTAACCCTTTGACTTATACTAATTTCTTTGGTATTGTGATTTTGCCTCCTTATGGAATTACGAGACCCATCAAAAATGGCTTCGCTATGATTCATTTGGCTTATAAGGGAAAATAATACAGAGCTACTGAGACCAGATGGATGGTGGGGTGGAGATATGTCTCTACCAAAGGAGCTGTAAGGCCTTACACTAGCCTGCAGGTCACCCTTGAGTAAGGTGTAGCACCTCCTTAGCCCCTTAATCAGGATCATGTGAAGCCATGGAAACAGGTGGGAGATAGTCATATCAGCAGCTTGTGCATGTGCCAAGTCCTGGTTTTGTGACCACTGACACCGGGCAGATAATCTCTGAAGCATATTGATAATGGCTGGCATCACATATCGTGTAAAGAGACTGCCCAGAAGAAGGAAATGGAAAACCACTTCTGCTGAAATTTTGCCAAGAACAATTGTGTTCATGGAAAGGCCGTGATTGCCCAGGTCATAGAACATGGCACATAACCAGCAAAAGAACATCAACCAGAAAGGCTTCAAGTTCAGTTTATTTTATGTGCCAAGTCAAATAAGCTCAGGCAGAGATTGGCAGACAAACAATGAACTTGTCCTCTTGGCTAAGCAGAGAAAAGAACAAAACTGAATTGGGTTGTTAATCATGATTGCTAAAAATTCTGAAGTTTGGAGAAGAAAGTTTAAGCAGAAGGTGGCGAGTATAGGGAATGACCTGCCACAGGACGTGATTGAGGCAGGTTTAGTCATATCAGTTAAGAAGCACTTGGGCAAGTACATGGACAACTGGGATTTAGATGCTTAAATGGATACGGGCCGAGTACAGAATATTGGGGCTAGCTTGGTGGGTGCCCTGGTCAGCACGGATGAGTTGGGCTGCAGGGTCTGTTTCTGTGCTCGATCACTCAATAACCCCATAACAAGATATAGCAAGGTGGAAATGCATAATCTTATCTACAAAATGATGAAAGTTAGAAGAGTTATTATTGAGCTTTCTGCGGAAGAGAGATATGGAGTGAAAACCAGAAAACAGTTTCAAACAGGGAAGTTAAATGTTGCCCCCTAACTGCATTTGTGGTGATCTTACTAATAAAATTCTGCAGTTAATGACAGAATCTGATTTTAATTCCACTATTTTCTCTGATGATTCTGGCATCCTTCTGCTGATGTTACTTTAAGAAATTGGAAGAACACCCATGGAAAATAGTGGAAAATGTTAATTTCCCTAAGGGGTAATCTTGATTCAGGCATCTCAAATTTTACAGAGATTACATAATTATAACTAATTATTTTCTATTTAAAGGTTAAAATGTATTAAGACATGATTTCCTTTGAACTCTACAAATAATTATAGAGTAATTGCATATCAAAGAACCAGAAACTAGCTCAATATTCAGCATAGGATATATATTACATTTATTTATTTTAAGTGCAAGCTTTGTCAAAATGGACCAAGCAGAAAAATTGTTTTAATGATAGATAAACGTGGTGCTGTGAGTCATGGAAAGAGTGCTTTGAAGACGATGTTCTTGTGTTCATTTGATGGACATCCATAGAACTAATCCATTGTGAATTGAACTGGATCTTAACTTAATGAATGCTTTTAGATCAACTTCTCCAACAATAGAAACCATACTACAACTTTGGATCCATTCAAATCCCTAACATTAGGACTTTGATGTTTCCTTTAATATAAACGTAACCTCACACCAACTCCTGTTTGTTGGCTGATGAAGAATCCTTAAAACTCAGCACATGTTTGCACCTACATTTTCTGAATATGTAAACGTTTATAAATGTACATATGTAAAAAAATAAACCTTGAGACACATTGTCTTGCAGGCAATCACAAGAATAACAAAGAAATAGAATTTACAAAAAAACTGTACATAAACAAAGCAGCAAACAACCAATGTGCAAAAGAAGACAAACTGTGCAAATAAAACATAATTACTGAGAACTGTGATGGATTTGATTCACTATCAACAAAGCCCAAAACTCAAAAGGAGATTTTAAATCTTCTTCGGCATATTTATCTAGGGGTACGCTCACTTAAGGGAGGTTGCATTGTATCCACCTACTCTGCAAGAAGAAGATTACTTCCCTGTCAAGTCTCTAAGGAGAGATCTAGCTGCTAATACCCATTGCCTGAGTGGTGGAGCCCCCTTCCCTACCAAGGAGGAGATACTTCCAGGTAATTAAATAGTTTAAACATTGTTTATTTCATTTTTATCAGTACACATTTAAATTTAGACAACTAGTTCTTAACACCTAAACATTCCCAGAGAATATCTGTCTTATAAAAGATCACTGAATTACAAAGGATTTATAAACTACAAAGGATTCACTCCTGATGAAGGGTTTCGGCCCGAAACGTCGTCACTACCTCCTCCCATAGATGCTGTCTGGCCTGCTGAGTTCTGCCAGCATTTTGTGTTTTTTATTTATTTCCAGCATCTGCAGATTCACTCGTGTTGCCAAAGGATTTCCAATGCAGATTCAAACCTTGCAAATTAAAACAACATGCCAATGAGTTGCAGGCGAACAACTTGTTTGTCACAGCAACTGAAGGTTGCGGAACAAATTCTAGCTCTTGTTTCTTTCTGTCGTTTTCTTTGTCACTCTTTAACAAACCCCAGTGCTTTCTAATCTGTATACTGCTTTGCTACTGCTTGACATTATGTGCACGTGATGTTTTCTAGATACCTTTGCTGTGACAAAGTAATTCACACAGGTAGTGTGAAACAGTCTGGGGACAGATATCCCAGCCACTTAAAATTAGTGCTGTGATGGCTGACCCTCTAAGTATACAAATAACTATTGATTGATCATGCTGTGACCACGATGGTGTGCTAAGTGAATTAACTCCATTATTGTGGTGAACTACATATACCTGTCTGGACACGCCCCCCCCCCCCCCCCCCCCCCGCTGACTGCTCCTGTGGCTCCTCCCACAGACCCCTGTATAAAGGCGATTGGAGCCACAGACCCTTCCTCAGTCTCCAGGATGTTGTATGATGGTCACTTGCTGCTTGTGCTTTCTTCCAGCCAATAAAAGCCTACCTTAACCCACGTCTCAGAGTTATTGATGGTGCATCAATTATCTTACATTTAGCTAATGCAGACAAGAAGCCTCAGGGTCACTTCACTTTGCAACCTATACCTTTTGAGCAGCCAGTCCTTGCTATGGGCCAGTAACCTGTGCTCTGTACACAATGCCGTTTGCAAAGCTGTGCTTTGAACTTCAAACTGTTTATTGCTTGTAATTAACATTAAGAACTGGATGCTGCTTTCTGTTGGCTGTATTCCATATAAATATGTCCAATAGTGGGCAGGGCTTTGCCTGTGATGGACTGGGTTGTGTCCAACACTCTTTCTAGCCCTTTTCATTCTTGGGCAAAGCATTTGTTCAACAGTTGGATACTTCCTCTAATTAATCACCAGAAAGACTGTACCTAATACCTTAAGTGCTCACCACAAATTACATTTCTTGCCCATTGACTCCTTCCATCTTCTTGTGATCTGCCTGAAACAAACATTGTGTAATGTTTGGCACCCAGATAAGTTTCAATTTCCAAGTGCAGATTAATGGCAGCAAAGCTCTGCCTTGCCACCATTATGTCAACTTATTTCCATCTCCATAATGTTGGCAATCTCTTTCCCTACCACAGCTTTTCAGGTGGCAAGTTACTTATCTAAGTTTTATTCTATGTTTGATTAATTTATCTGCATGACTCCATGCCAGTTTTGTTTTTGTTTTAGTTTCTATTATCTTGAGGCAATCTACATCCTGCTATTTGTGTTCTACTATGAGCCAAGTAGTGCCTCTAATGCTATGTGCCTGGAGTGCTGCTCTAACTATTTTTAACTTTGCAAGCACATACTTCTGCCCCCTGACACTCTTGAATTCCTGGCGTGCTGCTAGTGTCTTCCATAGCAAAGACTGATGCAATATACTTCTTCAGTTCATCCGTCATTTCTTTGTTTCCCATTACTACCTCTCCAGTGTCATTTTCCAGTGGTCCAATGCTCACACTTGCCTCTCTTTGTGACTAATGGTGTTCTGCTGAGATCTGCCTGGGAACCCTGCTCTTCATGAGTTTTATAAATAACTTGGATGAGAAAGTGTAAGAGAGGGTTAGTAAGTCGCAGATGACACGAAGGTCGGTGGTGTTGTCCATAGTGTAGAAGTTTGTTATAGGTTACAATAGGACATTGATAGCATGCAGAGCTTGGCTGAAAACGGCAAATGTAAAAGTGTGATTTTACCATTTTTACCATTTGGAAAATCAAAGTTGAAGGCAGGATTCTTGGTAGTGCCGAGGAACAGAGAGATCTTGCAGTCCACATCCTTAGATCTCTCAAAGTTGCCATGCAAGGTGATAGGGTAGTTAAGATGGCACTTCATT
The DNA here is from genome assembly GCF_048418815.1 of Hemitrygon akajei. Taxonomy (NCBI): domain Eukaryota; kingdom Metazoa; phylum Chordata; class Chondrichthyes; order Myliobatiformes; family Dasyatidae; genus Hemitrygon; species Hemitrygon akajei. Next base: position 16,231,745 of record NC_133150.1, on the reverse strand, counting down.
AGTTGGGTATTGAGTTTGAGAGCCACAAGCTAACGTTGCAGAGTTATAGTACTCTGGTTAGATTACATGTAGTGTATTGAGTTCGATTCTGGTCGCCTCATTGCAGGAAGGTTATGAAAATTTAGAAATGGTGCAGAGGAGATGCTGCCTGGATTAGAGAACATGTCTTATGAGAACAGGTTGAGTGATCTCGGGCTTTTCTCTTTGGAATGAAGGAAGATGGGTTTGCCACTTAACCTTCTGGTTAGTTCATGCCATCATCCTTCCATCGCGATGTTCTTGGAGGAGGACTGCTGGAGTACATTCCAGGCTGCTGGAGTACATGTTTAGGGTGGGAATGATGCTTGACGTAGTGTGATGAGCAAACCAGGCTGAGATGGGGTCCAGAGTTGACCCCCCTGTGAACTATGCTGCTAACAAGAGAGAGAAGAGGAGTGGGGAGGCACCCTGCTGCAGGTGCTGATAATGAGAGAGAGAAAGAGGGTGATTTAGTATTAATGCTTCTTCGATAATTGTTTACTTTGTTCCAAGGATGCTTTCTTTGCCTGCTCGTGTGGATTCCTGCTGAGACAGCAAGGCGGTACCAAGTGATGGACATGGACAGTTGATGGATGGCCGGTACCCTGGCAGGGGAGATAAAAAGCAAGCCTGCTGAGACACAAGCAGACACACCACAGGACACTGAAAGAGCATTGTGCACCCACAGGAAGGTGGGGGCTTGGAGGATCGATTCGGGGGAATCGATCAGAGGCTCACGGTGTGTGACGGCAGTCCGGTGGGGGCTTGTGTGTGTGTCCACCTTGGCCTGGGTGACAGGCTCACCACTGAAGAACGGTCTGGCCTGGAACGGAGGAGTCACAGTCGGTGACCACAACAGGACAAGAAGACAACGGAAGGTTTGCCTGCTGCAACGGTATCACCTCTCTCCCTCTCTCTCTCCAATGGTACAGCAGCAACTATCTCGACTTAAACTAAACTGAACTGAACTCTGCACCATCTTAAGACTATTCATTTACCCCTAGACTTCGATAGAGCTTGGTTTTGATTCCTATTTCCACACTTCTGTATATATCATTGCTAACCTGTTTTATATGTATATTTGCATTTTTATAGTACTGTATTACTTAGTTTACTAATAAACACTTTTAGTTACAGTAATACCAGACTCCAACGTATTATTCCATTTCTGCTGGTTTGATAACCCGGTCACGGGGTACGTGACAGTGGCTACCACAAGGATTCGGTGGGGAAGGACCACAGTATATGCTTCCTTCGCTAATGGAGAGGGAGTGGCTGAGTGAAGAAGACTCTCGATGATTGTACCAGCTGAGAGGACCACATGAATGGCAACAGTCCTATTGGCAATAAGGAATGTAACAGAAGATTGACTATGAATGTAACAATGGAAAGACATTGCATGATTTATTTTGAATTTTTTAAAATTACAAATAAAGCTTATATTGATATAAAAATCCCTTAATGCTGTTACAAAAGGGGTATAGTTTGGGCGCCTAGCTTTTGAAACATTTACCTGTAATGAATAATCAGTGGTGTTCTGCGTGTTGGGATATCCTGCCATTGAAAATATTTAATTCTGTAAATTAACCTCATCATATTCCAAATGTTAATCAGGTAATTATAGCAATTGAAACTGTAGTTAATCATTTATTGTTATCTTTGCATTGAAAAAGTATAAAACATAAGTCACAGGAGAATGATATTGTTTGGGATTCCCCTGGACTCTCTCCTAAAGGTTGGTTGTGTGAATAAAGACTTATATTCACAAAGCAAACCTTCAGATACAGCTACAGCTCCCAACTGTAGCTCCTGAATCACTCAGTTATAGTCAGTCACAGCAATATAATCTTTTATATTATTGGCTCACTTACCATCAGATTTTACCTTTTTCTAATTATTTAATTTTTGGTTGCCTTCTGTTGATTCTTAACAGCTTCCCAATCATCTGCCTTCCCACTAATTTTTGCTATTTTTTTTGCTTTCATGTTGTCCTTGACTTCACTTGATTGTCACAGTTGCCTTATCCTCCCTCACACCATAAGACCTAGAAACACAATTAGACCATTCGGCCCATTGAGTCAGATCCACGCTGATTTATTCTCCCTCTTAACCCCATGCTCCTGCTTCTCCCTGAAATCTTTGATGCTCCTACTGAACAAGAACCTATCAACCTCCTCTTTACATATACCCAATGACTTGGCTCAACAGCTGTCTGTGGCAATGATTTCCACAGGTTCAGTACCCTCAGGCTAAAGAAATTACTCCTCATCTCTGCTCTGTGGCTTTCCTCTGCTACAGCACCCACCCCCCACCCCCCACAACAGTATCCAAAGTGATATATCTGTATGTTGAATCACAAACCAAGAGAAATCTGCAGATGTTGAAAATCCGAGCAACACACACAAAATGCTGGAGGAACTCAGCAGGCCAGGCAGCATCTACGCAAAAGAGTACAAACAACGCTTTCGGCCTGACGAAGGGTTTCGGCCCAAAATGTCGACTGTATACTTTTCCATATATGCCGCTGGTCTGCTGAGTTCCTGCAGCATTTTGTGTGTGATACCTGTTGTTGAGGTGAACGGCCACAGGGGTACTCTCCCCTGGCTACCTGTCCCCTTTCCCCCTCCTGATGGTCATCTAGTTTCTTGTGTTCTGCACTTTGGGTGTAACTACCTCCCAGTATGTCCTGTTGATCAACCCTTCAGCCTTGAATGATCGTGAGTTCATCAGCTCCAGTTCTAAATTCCTTCGCATGGTCTGAAGGAAGCTGCAGCTGGATGCACTTTTTGCAGGTGTAGTCATCAGGCACACTGGAGCTTTTCCTGCCATCCCACATACCTCACTGGGAGCATTTCAATATCCTGTTTGGCATCCCCATTGCATATAAGAAAGAAAGAGAAATTAAACAAAAAGAAAGTCTACTGTACTGACGACCTCTGCCTTAATGAGCCAAAGCCTCAAACTCCCCACTCTAACACTGGCCCACTCACAACAAATGCCCGCTCTGCTAAAACCTGACTTCTTTTATTGATCCTTGCCAGGTGCCTAATCCAATGTCTCCTTGGGAATTGTGGTGCGCAGAATGTCCCGACTCCCCCCACCCTCTTCTTTCTCCTCTCCCCGCTACACAGTCTAACATCTCCTCAAGAACTGTGGTGCACTGATGCTTAAGAAAGAAAACTGTGAGCTGTAATTCCCTTTAGCTTCTCTCTTTATGCATTCTAATGGAAACTTCTAAAAATTACATTCTAATTTCCAATCTGCTATCCTCTTTTCCGATTCCTACATATCCCGTGATCCTCCATTGTGTACATGCTCCAGCCCACAATCTTCCTGTTCTGGCTTCAAGTTCATCCTGACCACCATCACCTCACATTGTCTTCAGCTACTGCAGTCATAAGTTCTTGAACTCCTGGCATTAAACTTCCCTTTCTTTGTTCAAAATACTTCTTAACACATAACCTCTTTGAGCAGATGTCAAGTTTTGCTTTGTAACATTCCAATGGAAGTGTCATGGGACCAATATGTTCTGTTAAAGGGAAGACGTTCCTTTCTGATCAAATAGCAAAAACAAGTGTCAGAGTATTCGGTACAGAGGGCATTCACCTTTGCCCATTCGTTTCCGTGACTGGATATGTAAATATGAGTATATGGATTACAGATACATTTGTACCTAAATGCGAGCAACTTAACATGAATTTCTCTCCAAAAGCTGGTGTATAAGTGAGTTATATTGTTGCTTCAGTGATCCAAAAAGCAGGGATGTAGAAATTTATTGCGAACCCAACAAATAATTAAGAGCACAATTCAAAGGTCTCATCAAAGATCAAATAATTCTGGATTAGAAATTAATCAAAGATTATTGCATTAGAAGTTGTTGTATAAACTTAAAACATCAATCTTTTACAATAGGACTCAATAAGCTATCCTACATCAAACTGCCTGAACTCAGAATGGTAATAAAAAATGATATATGTGCACTGCCAATGTAGGATTGCCAGACAAAGAAAATCTGCAGAGCTTACTTGTTGTATAAAATTGATGGTAATGAATCAAACTGAACCAGTCTTTAGTTTCTATATTAACAACAAATGTTTAAAGAAATTGAAGACTGTACCTTTATGATTACCAGACATAATGAAGCTATCAGAGATCCACCACGTTACTTTAGACTTGGCACTATAGTTTCAGATTATGGATTAATTCCATAATATATTTTAAAATTTCTGATGTTAAGAGGATAAAAAGAATAACATGAATGTATGAATTGCAATATCAATGCATTAAAAAATTAGTTTATCTGTCCTTTCTCTGAAGAACTATGGAAGGATTCTTGTATGAATCAAAGTAGGCTCATTAAACAGCTGATTTTTCTGTCTCCTTGGGAACTTCTGCTAATTCCCTCTGCTGCTGAACCAAAAGGATTGCCTGATGACCAAGTACCATGGCAACGGGCAAGGGTTTATTTAGCTGACACAGAAGTGAGATAAATAGGAAAACAGAAATTATCCAGGGCAAATTCCCTCTGGGATTAGCGAGAGAAAAAGGGATTTACTTTCACTGGACCAATCTTTTAGGCTCCTCTACATAAATGTTCTCTGTAATCATTTTTCTTAAGAATGCTTCTTTCTCAGTTGTGGCTTAAGTCTGAAAAGTCCTCTGTCTCATTAACAAATGTACAGTAACCAAATCTTTGTTGTAAAAAATGTCTTTTATTCTCTAACCATTTTGAAGGTCTCATGATCAAAGAGTTGAAAAGCTCTAGATTTCAGGATCAGAAAGCTGTTTTCCTCCCATTTATTCTTTCATCTTTTCCCTTCCCCTTTGTTTTCATTGTATTTTTTATTGCTTTCTGCAGAGTACGGTAGTTTGTTTTCTTTCCCTATCTTAACTCAGCTCAACAGTAAATCAAAATACTTGAATGGAGCAACGACAGAGACCTCATTAGAGAACATTCACTTGTTTGCTGTGCTTTCTTTATCGCCCCCTCCCAGCTTCCCCAAAGATGCCGACTTCTGGAATCTTGTAGGCACTTCCGTTAATGCCCCCCCTCCCCTTCTTACCCCGTCCTTGATTTATTTATTTCCCCCCCTCCCTTTTTTCTTTCTCTGCCCATCACTCTTTCTCTGTTCTCCATCTCCTCTGGTGCTCCCCTCCACTTTTCTTTCTCCCTAGGTCCTCCCATCCCATGATCCTTTCCCTTCTCCAGCTCTGTATCCCTTTTGCCAATCACCTTTCCAGATCTTAGCTTCACCCCACCCCCTCCTGTCTTCTCCTATCATTTTGGATTTCCCCCTCCCCCCTCCTACTTTCAAATCTCTTACTATCTTTTCTTTCAGTTAGTCCTGACGAAGGGTCTCGGCCCGAAACATCGACAGTGCTTCTTCCTCTAGATGCTGCCTGGCCTGCTGTGTTCCACCAGCATTTTGTGTGTGTTTCCTGGTAGGCACTCAATGCTTTATCAAAGTGGGCACTCCTCAACTGATAAAGCTCATGTTGCAATTTCCCATTGAACTTGATCTTTTGTCAGTGACGTTTAGTTAGTGGCGAACACATTATTTTGCAGTCCATAATTACCCTCGAAATAAGGCCCTGAAATAAAATAATCAGCAACTACTTACACAATTTGTAGGTGTTAAGACACTAAATTAAAACAGAAAAATGCTGGAAAAAACTGAGCAGGTCAGGAAGTATCTGTAGCAAGAGAACAAACAGTGTTTCAAGTCTGTAACCCTTCAGCAGAACTGATAGACTCTGCCGATAAGATAAACTGTTCAGGCACCTGAGGATGGTAATTAGAACTCTAACCCCTCCCACCCCCAACACGCACACACACCACGCGGTACATGCAGTGAATGATTAAAAATTGGAGAGCAACAGATTTCCCTCCCAGAAGAAAGATGGCAAAGTCAGAAAGTTCACTTTGCAATAATAGGTGCCAGAGGAAATTTGTATCTTTGTAGGTTCTGATGAAGAATCTAGGCCCAAAACATCAATTGTTCACTTCTCTCCTTAGCTGCTGCCTGGCCTGCTGAGTTCCTCCAGCATTCCACGTGTGTTGTTCTATATCTTCCCCTTGTTTGTGTGAAGTAGATGAGAACACAAGGAGAAGGGTTATCAATCATAAAACCATCCCTTAAGAGATTAGTAAGCACCCTACAAGCAGAGGTCAAATCTGAACATTCAACTGAGTGCCTCAGGACACTACTTGCTACAGGACAGGCACAGTTGATCAGGATTTTGCAGTCAGCGATGACCACAGCTGGATCGTCACATAATGATTTATTTGAAACTTATTTTGCAAGAATCTTGATAGTAATTACAGCCAGAATCCTTTTTGGCAAGACAGAAGAATCCAAGCAACACACACAAAATGCTGGAGGAGCTCTGCAGGTCAGGCAGCACCTATGGAAATGAATAAACAGTCAACGTTTCAGGCTTGAGTCTCTTCGTCAGGACTGGAAATGAAGGGGGAAGAAGCCAGAATAAAGAAGGTGGGGATAGGGGATGAAGTACAAGCTAGAAGATAATAGGTGAAGCCAAGTGGGTGGGGAAGGGAGTTTTCAAGTAAAAAGCTGGGAGGTGATAGGTGGAAAAGGTAAAGGGCTGGAGAAGAAGGAATCTAGCAGGAGAGGAAAGTAAACCATGGGAGAAAGGGAAAGGAGGGGAAGCACCAGGGGGAGGTAAGAGGCAGGTGAGAAGAGGTAAGAAGGGGACAGTCCCTGGTCATGGACAATGGATACTACCTACTCAGTACTATTAGCTCTTCCTCCTGTGGCTCATGTTTGATAAATAATATTTTCAAAACCTAGTTTTAGGCATATAAGTTCCTCTATCTGCAGGACACATTATTACAATTCCTAATAATCCCAGTAAACTGTTCGATGAGCTGAAATTTAAACCTCTCAAATTTAAGATTCATCCAATCCATTAGGCTAATAATGTGAAAACAACGCAACATGCTTTATTACACGGTATCATAAAATGGGGCATCAGGTGCCATGGGAAATTTGTAATTTGGACATACTTCCTGATCTTACAGTGAACAAGGACGGGTGACTTCAGTTTTAAGTAAATCTATTGGAAAATATTTTGTCAAACTAACATAGAATAACAACATTAATAGTCTAACAAAGCTAAAATTAATCAGAATCAGAACAATCTTTTGTGCTTTATTACAGTTGGGTGCCTGGTTCCTAGTTTGTCATAGCAGGGGGTGGTAGTGGGGATAAGCTCCCACTACCTATAAAGTGCTCCAAATGGCGTGCAAACTCTAACAGCCTCTGACAATCAGGTCCAGCTCTTGGCCTTCACGTGTGGCTTAGCTACAAGCCTGGCAGAATTGTTTCTACTGGCAAGAGAAGGGGCAAAGGTGGACCACTGGTGCCTCAAAACCAGTTGCTTCAGGTAGTTGGGGCTCATCAGCCTTGGACGGCAGCCCACCTAGGAGAAGGAAAACTCTGATTTTAAACCTCTGCTGCCTTACGGCCAGACCCAATCATGGGAAAGGCTTTGGGAATAAACCCTGAGGAAGAAATCTGGAGCTGGGGTCTCTAAGGCAACTTCACTCTGGCAGCCTCTACGACGACACCAAGCTGTATCGGCGCTTGCCCTTCCCTTGGACTACATCAGTGACGTGGCGGGGGGAGGGGGGGAACCCGGTCATGGGCAACAGCCGGTTCTTCAAATCCTCCTGACCAGGCTTGCTCCCTGGAGAGGACATAGTCCACCAGAGGTGCAAACCCATGATCCCCCAGGGATCGATGGCAGCCTTCTACTACTACTACCACCCTGGAAGAAGACAGACTACTACCTGTTCTGCTTGGAGGAAAACTGGATTACTGGACTGCCTGGCAAATTTGAATCACCGGCTCTGATCCTGATCCAATCATCTTTATGATTCCCTCACACTCCTCCACCACAAACCCTGTTTATTCTAAATTAACATATTGTTTCCATCTCTCTCATCGATGTGAAGATTCCCTTTTCTTCTCTTGATCCTCTTACTCCTCACAATCACCTTGTGCTCTCCCCCATCTTCCTTGGAAACCATTCCCCTTATCCCTAATCCCCTTCCCAACTCACTTTCTCTTTTACCACCACTATTTCCAAAGAAGGAGAGTAATGGCTTTCTGCACGTTGTGCCTATTGCACTATGGAGGAACTCAGCATGTCAGGCAGCATCTGTGGAGAGGATTAAAGAATCAACGTTTCGGTCCTGGATCCTTAATCAGGACTCGTGAAGAGTCCTGACCAACAGTCCCTCTAACTTTTTTTACAGCTGTGCGGACCAACCATTGCACTGAGCAGGAAATCATTAGATGACCTGAAAACTGTGCAACACTTTATTTTAACATTATATAAAAGGAAACTCCAGCTGTGTGGCAACAAAGGTTAGGTGAGCGAGAGCAGTTCAGTTACTGCATGGCCACGCACACGTTCCGCCTAGAGGGAAGAGTGGTCCTGACTTACCAAGGGTCCCCGATGAAAGGTCTTGGCCTGAAATGTCACCTCTCTGTTCCTCTCCATAGCTGCTGCCTCACCTGATGAGAATACCTTGGATGCCAATCTGGTGTAAGACCTTGTGCTACAGATTTTTTTTAACAGGCATTTTACAATTCTGAATTTCATTTCACTGATGATTTATAATATTAAAGCATAGTCAGCTACACACCAAATACTGGTAAATGGGATGAGTATCAATAGGAACCTGATGATTCACGTGATGTGTTGGGTTGAAGGGCCTGTTTTGTGTAGCATCACTCTGTGACTCCATCTGTATGGACTTTGTAGAGATACAGTACTGTGCAAAAGTTTTATGTCCATACATATAGCTAGGGTACCTTGGACTTTTGCACACTACTCTGTATGACAATGTGGGGCCGAGAACAAGTTTGTAAATCTGGCAGGAGCAAGGAGTGTTATGAGTGGTGAGGGTGGAGGACCGTGGGAGGGGTGTGGGACAGGAGGCAGAGAAGGAGTGCTAGAGGCAAGGGGTTGGCACAAGTGCAGACACACCTGCACTTGTCAATTCCAAACAATTGGTTTGATTTGATTCTAAACAATTGATCATTACAGAATGTCTCTCTGGTGCTCCCGTTCCCTTCCCTCTCCCTTCCCCTTTTCCGAACCATGATTCTCCTCACCCTGTCCTCTTTGCCCTCTCAGTCTACAATAGAAACCCATATCAGAATCAGGTTTATCATCACTCACATATGTCATGGCATTTGATTTTCTTTGCAGCAGTGCAGTGCAAAACATAAAATTACTACAGTATTGTGCAAAAGTCTTAGGAGTTCCAGTTATAAGTGCATAGGACTTGCGTAGCACTGTAGACTCAGTGCATCTTTTAGATGAAAAGCGCAATTGCTTTTGGAAATGAAACAGAACACAATTACAAGTTGATCTCAACAGATACCCATCCTAATAACATAGCAGCTCCAAACTCACGTTAAAATCGCAGACAGGACATTTTTCTTTTGGGGGGTCATTAAGGCTGGCAAGAATGAACTTGAAAACCTTGCTTTTGCAGCTGTAGTAAATGTGTGAATTAAAATCCACACAGCATAAGATGGCTCTAATAATAATAGTCATGACAAAATTTTGCCATTCGCCAGAGTCCCATGTTCATCCTGACCTCCGGTAGACTTAGTGTGGAATTTGGGAGTTCTCTATGTGACCGCTGGACTTCCTCCGGTGGCTCCAATTTCCTTCACATCCTAAATACATGGATAATTGGCCACTGTAAATTGTCTCTAATTGTGTTTGTGAATGGTAAAATCTGGAGAAAGCCGACGAGAATGTAAGAAGGATTTTAAGAAAACAATTAATGTAGGATTTGTGACAACAAGAGATTAATGGCTGGTGCAGATTTCACGGGTCCATGATGCACTTCTCTTTGAACTTATTAGGAATTTCAGCACCATCGGAATAACAAGGGATGAAAAATATCAAATTCAAAAATGAAGGTGTGGAGAGTTGTGGAGAAGAATGTGTTTGAAACCTACTTGGAAGCCAGGATATTGACAATTACTTGCCTGCCCTGGGGAGCTGGGAGTTGATTTACTGTCATATGCGGCTGTTTTCCTGGCAGGAAGTAAGGTGATTTTCTCTAAATAAGGGAGGGGCTTTTTTAATAATCATAACAAGATGTGATGGCATCAATGATTGTCCTGCAATTTTTCAAAGGTGCCCTGAGTATTAAGATGCACTAGATGCCCATTAAGGAAGAGGATGGAGGCAAAATGATTTCCAGAGTTGTACCTATTGCTTTCCTCTCACATATTCCACAGACCTTATCTGATTCTACCTGGGGCTTTATCTGACATTCATCCAAGTATTAACAGACACCAAGTCTCTGTCATGGTATACCTGAGAGACAGGAAGTTAAGTAATTGTATCTAGATGAGGCTTGGAGAGATGAATTATCCCAGGATTCTTTTCTGGTGCAATCACGGGGATTTCAACTGAAATGGAAGGATAATCGTGTGGTTGAGAAATGGATGATTGATGAAAAATTTCATGGGATAATCTGAATTGAAATTATATCCACGGCTCCCTTGTTGGAATATGGATTACTGTTGAATATCAGGCCAACGCTGTCAAATAATTCCTTTAGAATAAAGCACACACTTCACCTCAAATATATATCTTGAATTGTTTTCAGTGGAAGTAAATTTGAGCAGCAAACCGCTGGTAAATTAGACTCTAAACATGTATTTGAAAACCAGCCCAATTATTAAATTCACAAAGGATGTAAAAGCTGTTGCTTTCAAGTCTGCCAATATCCTTTCAATTCTGTGCAACATCAAAGGAACTCTACAAACAATTGTAGATGTAGCTGATATGAGAAATGTTGAATTAATCTCTGGTTTATGGCGTAATGCCAGATGTGTTATTTGTGCTTTCTATTAACACAATATAAAATATTGGAACTGACCAGAGTCAAATTCTGATACCGACTCTTGTATAGAAACTACTGGTAACAAAATTCAAATTGCAAAACAAAATGAGCAGTGTTTCAGAATACCTGGAACTGTATATGTCACTGAGCAGACTTGGTGGGCTGAATGAACCACTCCTGTTCCTTGGTGTTTGGATGTAGCTACTGAAGAAAATGACAGCGTTTTCTATCAATGCCCATCTCTGCTGGACAACCTACTGCCATTATAAGCATGCTTAATGATCTGGGAAGCATTGCAGATTAGACATTTCAACAGAAGAGTGAGAAAACTGTGGAAATGGAAATAAATATAAATAGCAGTACTGAAATTAATGGTGTTCTAGGCTCAGAAATATAGAAAACAATGGCAAAGGTGATTTGATTATGAGCAGTATCATTGTAAAGAAAAGTACAAATGGTGCACCTGCTGTCAAAGTCAAAAGGAAAGCCAGGTATTAATACTGCATTTAGAATTTTAATAACATAAGACTTTCCCTCAGTAATACAATCCATGACAAACATATGATTATGGAATTAAAGAAAATTCAAGTATTCCCTGAACTATTAGAACACAGAATCTGTCTTGATAGATGGGGAGCCATGGTAACGTAGGGATAGTGCAACACCATTGCAGCTTGGGGTATTCTGAAGATCAGAGTTCAATTCTGGCGCCAATGATTGGAAAACATGACTAATGGTTTGATAAACACAAGAGATTCTGCAGAAGCTGGAAATCCAGAGCAGCGCACACAAAATGCTGGAGGAGCTCAGCAGGTCATGTCTATAAAAGTGCATAAAGAGTCAATGTTTCAGGCTGAGACCCATACAGGTGCCCATGGCTACACCCTGAGTTTAGAGAAAGTGTGAGGAGCTGAAACAGTAATTGTTGAGGGTGAGGACCATTTACGCCAAAGGGAGGTGGGTGATGGTGGAGGGGAACTGGTCAGGTCTGTTGCCGAGAAAGATATGTAGAGTTTTAAGGTCTTCTTGATGGGGGATAGAAGTACTTAGGGACTGGGCATCCATGATGAAAATAAGGCGATCAGGTCCAGGGAATTGTAAGTTTTTGAGGGGACTGTGAGTATGTGAAGTGTTGCGGATGCACGTAGGTGGGAAGGAACTGAAACAAGGGGGATAAAATGGAGTCGAGTTCTGTGGGGCTGGAGCTGGAGAAGCAATGGGCCTTGCCAGACAGTCAGGTTTGTGACTCTTCAGTAGGAGATAAAATGAGCAGTGTGGGGTAAGGGGGACTACGTGGCTGGTGGCGGTGGATGGGAGATTCCCCAGAGCCGATGGGGTTTGTGATGGTTCTGGAGGCAATTTTCTAATGGTCCCGAGAGGGGTCCTTTTCAAGGGTTAAGTAGGAGGAGTTGTGAGAATTGTCGCCCAGCCTCAGTAAATCCGACAGACTACAGCTGCACAACTTTTGGTTTGATCATGTGATGGTTTGATAGCTGGAATTGAAACAGATATTCCTTGTTTCTGATTGATGTTCTGCAGCAGACAGCCTGGAGCGGAATTCTGCAATAAGCTCCAAACCATCCTTTAAATTAAAGTATTTTATGAGTTAAATTGCTGCAGTATCATTAAACTACACTGGCACCAAGGGTTCCTATATAAAAATCTTTTGCCCTTATTCCTAATAATAATGATATTAGATACAAATACACAGGTTCTCAGTGCCTGAAGTCACAGTAATTACTTTTTGTTCATAAATATTAACTTCCTTTGATAGAGTTCCAAAATGAAACCGCGAAAGTTCATAATTAAGCTATTGAGTTTTACACACGTTAAAATAGCTTACCTGCAAAAAAGCAAATGTGCATCAAAAGCAACATTGTGGGAAATAATTTTCATTGTGACAATTGTGATAAAATATTACTCAAAGCTTACATGAACATTCTCTCCCAATCCAGTATAATGGACAATGAATCCAGTTGTCTGTTCAGCATTTTACGGCCAATGTGGTTGAAGATTTAATAAGATAAAGATAATATTTGTGTTCGTCCCAATTATGCATACATTTTGGACTGATACAAATGACTTACAGGACTTTCAAATTGTAGAGACCGGCAAAAGCATCAATGGGGATCTGCGCTAGGTGATTTCCAGACAGCCGTCTGCAAGAGAAACAAAAATATAGCCATATGCATTTAATCTTGGTAAAATAATTCACTGTGAAAACAGCCAATTAGTAGCAGTAGAAACACAAAATACGTTACTAGCAATGCAATACTAGGAACAGGTGTGCAAGTTAACCATGACCAGATTGCAATAAGTTGCATTATATTTTCAAAGAGCGGAAGAGATTTGTACACTATATATAATTAATAATTAGTGATGGATATTCATGAATGAAGACATTTAATATATGTAGACAAATAATAATTTTACAAAATAAGCCTGTAAAAATGCCATTCTCTTTTCTCAGTCCCTTCGTCTCTGCCACAACTGTTCGCAGGATGAGGCTTTCCTTTCCAGGACACCAGAGGAATCCTTCTTTAAAGAAATGGTTTCCATTCCTCCGCCATTGATGCTGCCCTCACCTGAATCTCGTCCAGTTCCCAGACACCTGCACTCACCTTATCTTCCTGCAGCTTTAACAGGGATAGAATTACTCTTGTCCTCATCTACCATGCCATGAGCCTTGCATCCAACACATTATTCTCTACAATTTTCTCCATCTTCCTTGTGATCCTACCACCAAACACATCTTTCTGCCCCCCCCCCCCCCCACTCTCTGCTTTCTGCAGGTATTGCTCCATCCATGATTCCGTTGTCCTTTTGTCCCTCTCCACTAATCTCCCTCCTGGCACATATCCCTACAAGTGACAGAAATACTACAGATGCCCATTCACCTCCTCCTTCTCCTCCATTCAGGGCCACGAACAGTCCTTCCAGGTGAGGCCACATTAACCTGCAAATCTGTTGGCTTCCTATACTGTATCCAGCGCTCCTGATGTGGCCTCCTCTGCACTGATGAGACCTGGCATTAATTGGGGGACCATTTTCCATCCGCAGAAAGCAGGATTTCCCAGTGGTCAGCCATTTTAATTCCAATCCCCATTCTCATTCTGACATGTCATCCATGTCTTCCTCTTTTATGATGATGAGGCCACTCTCAGGGTGAAGGAGCAACAGCTCATATTCTGCCTATTTAGCTTCCAACCTGATTGCATGAACATCGGTTTCTTCTTCTGGTAGTTCATTTTTCTCTCTCATTTCCCTCTTCTTCTATTCCCTACTTTAGCCTCTTACCTCTTCTTCTCTTTTGGTGCCCCTCTTTCTTCCCTTTCATCCATGCTCCACTCTTCTCTCCTATCAGATTCCTACTTTTCCAGCTCTTTGCCTTTTCCACCTACACCTCCTAACTTCTTTCTTTATCCCCCTTCCCCTAACTACCTGGCTTCACCTATCACATTTGAGCTTGTCCTCTTTCCCCTCCCCCATTTTTTTATTCTGTCATCTTCCCCCTTCTTTTCCAGTCCTGATGAAGGGTAAAATATTGCGTGTTTGTTCGTTTCCTCCAGCATTTTGTGTGTGTTACTCTGGATTTGCAGCATCTGCAGAATCTCATGTGTTTACAAAATAAGCCCTTTGTTTTTGAAGATACAAGATCTTTCAATCCCTGTCTTGAAATAATGTGTATATTAGAGCAGTGCAAAGTCCTGGGTCAATATTTGCCTGAAGATGTCTTTGTATAAAGCTATCAGTAAATACGTCTTTTGTAATGGTATCCCCATGCAAATAATCAAGGCTTTTACTCTTACTATTACCAAAAGTAATGGTGAAAGGTTGGGCTAATTTACATTTCAGTAGATGCCTTAACTGCATCACCTCCTGGCAGCCTGCCAAAAAGCATATTGTAAAGACAGGTGCATTAGAAAAGGTTTCTCTTAAGATTCTTTGTTCTCAAAGAACTTCGGGGATTCAGGTTAAAATCCAGCTGGTGACTTCATGGAAGTAATTTGCCTTTTGAATAAAGAACTGTCTGGTGTTTATTCTTGATTAATTTATAATCTGCTCTTAGAGTGGCCATTGAGATAACTACTTTTGACATTAAGGATTCTTGATCACAAAATTTCAGTACTATATCCAAATGATTATGGAAAACCTCAAAGCAAATGTTAATTAGTATCAATCATTGCAGCTTCTATAAAATGAAAATAGTCCAATATTATCAATTAAAAGCTGTGTCACCATTGAAGGGAACCAGTTGAGCCAACAGTTTTGAGGCTAACAAACCTACATGTCGTGGTCATTTAAGTGTAAGCAGGTTTTGATTCCTATAAACTGTATTCCTCTTCCACTCTCAAACGAGAGGTCAGCTTTATTTTCCACATGTACATTGAAACATACAGTGAAATGCATTGTTTCGGTGATCAGTATAGCGAGGATTGTGCTGGGCACCAACACGGAGTGCCCAGAACTCACTAGCCCTAGGTCTTTGGAATGTAGGTGGAAGAGTTTATAATTTGGTTAACCCTTTCTATACCAAAGGGTTGACTTTAGAAGCATGGCTCAAACCATTAACTTTGTGTCTTGGAATACTAATGGTTTAAACCATCCGATTAAACAAAAGAAGATTTTCAAAGTATTCCAAAGACTTAATGCTCATATCATTTTTGTACAAAAGAGAGCTTAATCTTATTATTCCTATTGAGAATAGAATTCTTCAATTAGTTAATACGTCATCTATATGTGCCAAACATTCATTAATACAATTTAAGGTTGTACATAGGGCCCATATGTCCAAGGATAAATTAGCTCATTTTTATTCTTATATAAACCCTATTTGTGACAGATGTCAATTGGAAATCGCGTCTTTAACTCATATGTTTTGGTCATGTCCGCTTTTGAAAAAATATTGGAAAGATATTTTTGATATTATCTCTGCGGTACTGAACATCGATTTACAACCCCATCCTATTACCGCAATTTTTGGTTTACCGATGATGGACTCACTTCATTTATCTCCTTCCGCCTGTTGAATGATCGCTTTTCTCACTTTGATGGCTAGAAGATCTATTTTGTTGAATTGGAAGGAAATTAATCCTCCCACTGTATTTCATTGGCTTTCTCAAACTATGTTATGTTTAAATTTAGAAAAAATTAGAAATGGTGTATTCGATACTTCTATTAAATTTGAAAAGATATGGAGACCATTTATTCAATATTTTCATATGATGTAATATGACCCTGTTCCAAGCTTATTGGTTTTTTCAGCTTTAATCGTATTTATGTTGAGAGGATCGGAGTTGACGACACTGATGTTTATGTTTTCTTGTGAGATATTATAAACAGCCCCTTTTTTTCTCTTTTTTTTAGTTTTTCTTTTTTTTCTTTTTTTTGCTTCCTTTTTTTCCTTAGATATTAGATTAGTAGGTTAGTCAATTTTGCATATATATATATATATATTTCTTTCCTTATATTACATATTATGAAATATCTAGATTTACTTTGTTCATATATATACTATATGGTTCATGTTTCGGGAAAACTTATTTATACTGTATTCATTGCTTATGTATTCTTTCATGTGTAATGGGAATTTGTATGTTTGTAATCCCTTTATTAATATATCAATTGTATTTTGTTCATAATATTATTAATACTAATAAAAAGATTGAAAAGGAATGTAGGTGGAAAACAGAGCACATGGAGGAAACACACATGGTCGTAAGGAGAACATAAAAACAGTGGTGGAAATCAAACACAAATCTAACTGCCGGTGCTATAAAGGACTGGGGTAACCGCTATGCCACCATACCACCTCTAATTCCTAGAGCAGCACACGGTTAATCCAGGAATGCCTGTCCAAGGACATCTCAAGAGTCATGTATTTTGATATGGTTAGCAACATTCCAAATTGTTTGGGGATGTGAAGGATCATTAAGGCATGAGTTTGACTAGCTAAGACCGTTTCCACCATACAGTTTGTGTTGGCAGTTAATAAACAAGCTTCTAATAGTATTTTTTAACACCATGACCTACTGAATTTATATGTAATATGTACCCGTAATGACTGTATTTACATTGGAAGAAGCAGTTTAAATCTGGTAAATCAGCAACATATTCCTTAGAGAGATAAATGGCAGTTTCTATTTTTTTTTGCTGAATACATTGTAATTTGTCATTGAGCCATTTATAAAGTTGCACAAATTGGTTGCACTTCACTGCCAATGAAAATTATATTCATTAAAATAACCACTTGTGAAACATAAGCCAGCCAGGGATAGTACCAATGAAAACTGCATTAACATGGTAAAGAGTCTTGTGTGATGAACCTACAAAGTCCAGCTGAGATAACTGACAGCTCATAGTAATCACATGAAGGAACAATTAACCTAGTGTTACAGTCGACCTCCTGAATCACCGAGTACACATTTAAAGGAATATTACTAAAATGATTGTGTTGGATCTCATTCATAATACCACCAGTACTAAAAATAATTGCATCTCTTATATTCTTATTTTCAAATAAGACACAAGAAACAACTGATTCTCTCAGCGCAAATAACATGTGAGTGATTCTGGATATTTAAGCAAAGAGGCAACCCCCTTTACTGAGCAGGGCTGTTGGTAGTTCACTAAGAAACATATGGTAATAGGGCAAATTTTGGCCAATATCGTCTCACAAACAATGCAGGAAATGGAAACCAATGAAGGTGAGGAATATAAAAAAGAAAAATGTATATAAACCAGAAATCAGAGCTAAAGCAGAACTTCTTCAAATTTTAAATAGCATGTGGGGAAGTGGTAGTGAATTCAACAATAATCTAAAAGTAACCACAGATGTTATGATTTTATGTCCATAGACAAACAGACAGACAGACAGACAGACAGACATACTTTATTGATCCCGAGGGAAATTGGGTTTCATTACAGTTGCACCAACCAAGAATAGTGTAGAGATATAGCAAAATAAAATCATAAATAATTAAATAAGGATGACGATGATGATGATGATGATAATGATAATGATGATGATGATGATGATGATGATAATAATAATAATAATAATAATAATAATAATAATAATAATATAAAATAATGACAAGTGGAAATAAGTCCAGGACCAGCCTATTGGCTCAGGGTGTCTGACCCTCCGAGGGAGGAGTTGTAAAGTTTGATGGCCACAGGCAGGAATGACTTCCTATGACGCTCAGTGTTGCATCTCGGTGGAATGAGTCTCTGGCTGAATGTACTCCTGTGCCTAACCAGTACATTATGGAGTGGATGGGAAACATTGTCCAAGATGGCATGCAACTTGGACAGCATCCTCTTTTCCGACACCACCGTCAGAGAGTCCAGTTCCACCCCCACAACATCACTGGCCTTACAAATGAGTTTGTTGATTCTGTTGGTGTCTGCTACCCTCAGCCTGCTGCCCTAGCACACAACAGCAAACATGATAGCACTGGCCACCACAGACTCGTAGAACATCCTCACCATCGTCCGGCAGATGTTAAAGGACCTCAGTCTCCTCAGGAAGTAGAGATGGCTCTGACCCTTCTTGTAGACAGCCTCAGTGTTCTGAGATGTATAGGTATCTACAGCACTTGTTTCAGATTAACACTGTGATGTATCAATGCAAATCAGAATGTAACATCTGAGTTTTCTTTGGATGGAAGGATGTAGGCAAAGGAGCTGGTTTCTAACTGTGATGTAAGTGCAATACATTAATAAATTATGAATATGCTATATGTCAAATTAGACTGACCTCTGCAGCAGTGCAAATATACCAATCAAAACATCAGAATCTACTAAATTTTGCAGAGAGTGTTAACAAACAATATAAAATATTACAAATTTAGATGGTTAAATTTACATGAGTTTTTTTTTACAAATATACAAAAGTTTATTTTCTCACAAAATACTTAGAATAATCAGGAGTTCTTAAAACTACTTCCAATTTCAAATTAAAATATGATTATTACTATTATCTGCAAAATACTCAAGTCCCTGCAGGGCCAACCATTCTCAGACTTCCCCACTTTGCCCTTATGCTCCCTCAAGGACAGCCAGGCACAGATGTAAGCCCGAAAGAGGGACAGGAGATCGGCTCGGTCAGTATTAAGCTTTGTAACTCCAGATCATGAGCAGTAATTTAAAGGAAAAAGACGGGACTCCTTGAGAATGGGTCTTACTTCCGCTTTTTACTTCTGTAAGATGCACATGTATCACGTGTTGACATGATGAAGTATGCCATTTACGTACTTTTACAGATAATCTTCAATGCGTTGTGTAAACAACAAAGAATGCTTAATCAAACAACATATTTATAATATTATTCAAATAATAGTGAAATATTAAATGCACAACACTCCTCTGTGCTTAGCTATAAACTCCAGCTCTTTATAGAATGCATCTCAACTTACCGTAGATTCCGGACTACAGAGCGCACCTGATTTTTAGCCGCTGGCACTAATTTTAGAAATAAAATCATTTTTTTAAATGTAAAGGCCGCACCGGATTTTAGGCCGCACCGGATTTTCGGCCGCAGGTGTCCCACGTTGTAATATGAGATATTTACACAGAAAGATATTACATGTGAGGATTTTTTTAACTTTTAATTAAATCCATATGGTAACAAAAACAAATACATATTGCAAATGCTTTTTTTCGAACCGTGCCCGTACGCGGCTACTTTTAAATATACGTTGCGTATACTTCTTTACTGAACAACATTCCAATATCTCCTAACGACTGGTAAAAAATATATATACTGCAGCCTACCAGGAAAAGTTATTGATACCTTTAACTTAAAAGCAGAGTTCGCTCGGATCCAAAGCCGCTCGCGTAATGCCGCTCCCCCCCTCCTTTCCGTTTCATCGCAAACGGCATTTAAAAGCAGATTTCGCTCAGATCCAAAGCCGCTCCGCCGCTCGACCCCCTCCTTTCCGTTTCATCGCAAACGGCATTTTCCCACAAGACGCCGCGAAACCGGGTGTGTCGTCATAGCATCCCGCGATGTAGTACAGAAAACAAATATAGTTTAAACTAAGAGGGTAGGTAGCACAATGCTTCGAGTGTTTTCCATGTTGATGAGGGTGAGTACAAATGACTGATTTACAATAATTTAATTGTGAAAGTGCGCTTGATTTATCGTACAATTTCATTGGACCTCTGTGAACTACTCATCAATTTTATTGGTCTACTGTTACGAGGCAAAATGTTTACGAGGCGGCATGAAAAAAACCTTGCATTAGCCGCATCGGATTATTGGCCGCAAAGTTCAAAGCTGTTCAAAATGTGGGAAAAAAGTAGCGGCTTAAAATCCGGAATCTACGGTATATAATTACACACACACACACACACACACACACACACACACACACACACACACACACACACACACACACACACACACACACACACACACACACACACACACACACACACACACACACACACACACACACACACCCCCCCCCCCCCCCCATATAATACAACTACAAACGTTTGTACTATATAGACATCCACAGCATAACAAATGTCTCTTTAGGCCTGAAGATTTAATTGCTGCGGAGGATTAAATATTCCACTTGTCGGATAATGTCCTTGCTGAAAAGGTGAGGTCATTCTGCTTTGCGGGTGAGGCTTGAGATTGTGGAACGATCTCAAGTTCTGGGGTCTCCTCCATTGTGGTTGAAGGAGTTGACTCTGGGATTGCTAGAAGTGGTTCTGACAGCTCTGGATGCCTTTCTTCTGGAGATGTTGGCACCCCGAACAGTGCATGGTAAGCTTCACGGGAAGGTGTAGATTATAATGTGTGAGTACAGTGTCTGACATCATCATTCTTCTTAACCTTTTGGAAAGCCACCTCTCATTGTCATTTCTTCCTGATCTGTAGTAATGAGTGCACAGTAGCTGGGTTTGACAGGAAACTGTTATAGTGATTGACAAATCTTAAAAAGGACCACAGCAACTATGACATATCCTTTGATCTTCAGCTATCCACCACTGCTTCAATTTTCTCAGCACACTTGAGTAATATTTGTGCATCAATAGTGTGACCACAATTAAGTGATGCTCGGTTTAAAGAATTCATACTTGTTGCATCATGATCTGAGCCCATAATCTTTTAATCTTTTTAACATTGTCTTGAGATGTTGGAGATGTTCCTTATTTTCCTTACTGGTAGCAAAGATGTTATCTAGGTAACAGTGAGTGCCTGGAAATCTTTGCAGCACCTGGTCCATAGCTTTCTGTCAGATGTTACTCCAAAAATAAGCCTGCTATAGTGATAAAGCCCCTTGTGTGTGTTTATGGTGGACTCTTAAATATTTTGGACTCTTCTTCTATCTCCACCTGTAGGTAGGCTTCAGCTAAGTTGGTTTTGCTTAAATGTTTCCCTCCAGAAAGATTTGCGAAGATATCTTTTAACCTGAGCAGAATGGTCAGCATTTGATTGTTAGGTGTTCAATGTCGGAGGAACACAAGTGCCTGAAAACTGCCGTATCAGAGCACCACAGAGAGTTTTTCAAGAAACACATACTTTACCTTTTGCCTGTTCTGGATCAGCAGTTTTGTCCATCCTGTGAATTGAGAAGCCTTCAGGTCTGATCACCGTACCTGGTGTCTCAGTCAAACACAGAACACAGCAATCTCTCATTTCCCTCTGAAATAGCAATTTCGTCCTTAGGTCCTTAATGTTGCTTGTCCAGCGAATGCGAATGCCAGCACGATGTTAGGTAGTGGCAGCCTCATTCATCTGCATCAGCCTGGTTTGGAGACCCCGCCCACCCACCATTCCTGCCCTGCTTCTGGCCATGGTGATGAACCTCCGTCTGGTTAAAGGTGCTGTACCTGCTTGCTGGAGAATTAAGTCCGCTGAGTCTTTTAGAAGATTGTGAAATCTAAAGTTCATTAAGTTGATTCAGAAGTACGTTGCTTAATGGGAAGTTACATGCTGCAGATTGCATTAAGAATAGTTCAAAAGAAGTATATTTAGAAGCATTGTACGTAGCCTACAGAACATCACCGTGGTTCACCAGTGCCATCTTACCGAGGAAACTTGAACATCTCGCCGAGCTTGAAGGTGGATAGTCATCTCGAGTTTGCTTTAAAAAATACCTCATTGCCACCATTAAGTTTTGTAACTCCAAAACATTAGAGCTAATTGAAAGGAAAAAGATGGGAGCCCAAGAGGACAGATCTTACTTTCATATTTTACTTTGGTGATATGTGCACATATTAATCACATAGTGGTATGATAACGTATGCCATTTATGCACTTTTACAGATAACCCACAATGCATTATGTAAACAATAAAGATTGCTTGATCAAACAATATATTTACAATATTACTCAAATAATACTGAAATTTTAAATACACAACAGGCAGAATCCTTGACTACCTTCTGCTTGGATCCGTAAATAACCGGCAGAGCTACCTTGATGTAATTTGGCACTAGATAAAGCTAATCTGGAATTTTTAAAAAAACTGAGACCTCTGGTAATGTGTGGACTAATGCCACGCTCATCAGGTGATACCTCATTAACTGATCTGTCAGGAATGTTTGTCGGAAGAAGACCAAAACAACACTGACATCATAATAACAAGAGATATTCTGCATATACCATTTCTACTTCAGTGAGATTCATGCACGAAGGACAAAGTAAATCATATTATCAATGTAGATACAGTATGTGTCACCATATACAACCCCGAGGTTCATTTTCTTGTGGCCATTCTCAGCAAGTCTATAGAATAATAACTATAACAGAATCAGTGAAAGACCACCCAATGGGTATTACATAGATTTGTTCTCCATAATTTCCACAAAATGTTAATTAAAACCAGATCCAGTACCAGCTGCTCCAGTAGTGATGTGCAGACACAGACTTCATGAAAGATTTTACTTCACCCAAATAATGTGGAACAATGAAATTCATTTTCTTGATTTGGTTCTCTAGTTTTCCATCACCAAATGCATAAGGAATTATATCAAGGTTACTGCTTTCTGTCAATGTCCTCATTTGTTTACTTCTCTGCTTGTAAAATCTGTTTACCTCAAGACTATCAGAATAATTTCATCTAGCGTTCAATGTCAGAGTATTATGTGCGTTCAACAATATATGCCAACATCTCGCTTTCATTAACAGCATTACGGTGTACTGTTGAACCCCACTGACCTTCAAATACCGTTTCAGTTCTTTAGCAACAAAAAATAATCCGCCAACTCAACAATGAGTTCTGATGAACTATCTGCGCCCAAAACATCGACTGTTTACTCTTTTCCGTAGATGCTGCCTGCCTGCTGAGTTCCTCCAGCATTTTGTGTGTGTTGCTTTTGGATCTCCAGCATCCGCAGATTTTGTGGTGTTTGTGGAACTCAAAACTGAGGGTAGATTGGTATCAATTTAACTCTTTGGATTTATTTTAATTATTTTTCTGTCTTTTATCTGGAATGGTACTTTTCAAATGTATTCCTGTAATTGCCACAATGCAATTCAGAATATTTCCCATTCTGAACGTTTCCTATCCTAGTAGCCCCAAAATCACACAGTTCTTATTAATGTGTGTGTGTTTAATCAACTGTAGACTACGGGACAGCACAGTGCAGGGCAGGCCTTTCACCTCACCATGTTTCCATCAGCCATAATGCCAATCTAAACCAATCACATCCACCTGCACAAAGTCCATATCTTCCACTCTATTTGCTGCCTGTTCATGTATCTGTCCAAATGCCTCACAAACACTACTACCACCACTTCACTTGCCAACACATTACCACTCTCCTAGGTAAATAAATCTTGCCTCGCATATCCCCTTTCAGCTTTCCCCATGGCCTCTAGTTCTTGATATTTCACCCTTTGACTATCCACTCTAAGCATCTTATAATTTTACATACTTTCATTGGATCACCCCTCAGCCTCTGAGGCTCCAGTGAAAAAAAATCCACATTTTTCCCAGCTGTCCTTATAGCTAACACACTCTATTCCAGGTAACATCCTGGTAAATTTCATCTACCCTCTCTCGAAAGCCTCCACATCGTTCCTATGGAGTGGCAAACATGACTCCCTAACTTTATACTCGGTGCCCCGATCAATGAAGGTAACCTTTGTTAACTTATCCACTTGTGCTGCTCCTTTCAGAGAGCAATGGATTGGCACCCAGGAACCCTTTGTACACCAATGCTCTCGAGGGACCTACCATCTACAATGTCACTCTCTCTTGGAAGTCATGTGTATATGAATGTTAAAGAGTTTTAAATTCTATATTGTACTTTTTCTTATTTATCTACAATACTACCACTGTTCTGTGATTTTTCAAGACCATAAACGTGTATTGCTCCTGGAACACTATAAAAGGTTATCTTCTATAATTTGGAAACTTGTAAAACAGTTGAAATGAGAGGAAGTTTCAAAAGATTAACTATTGACTAAGTTTGTAATAAATTAATTACCAGGATCATCTATAAGAGATATATTGTGTAATATTGGTTATATTTTTCAACTTGTAGGCTTGGCATAAGTTTACAAGTGATTTTCCTTCAAAGGTTTCCTGTTCAAATATACAAAGTTATCGCTTAAGGTAAAAGTACTGGGAACATTACACATGTCATTTCCTGGGAAACAAAATGACTAATGTACTTAAATTAAAGAAATATTTCTACACGGTTTTAGAATTTAAAATGATATTTTCACTCCTGTTCAGTAGAGCTAAAAGTTCAGCAGAGTGGCAGAGTTGCACAATGTCTTCAATAAAATGAATTTCTGAGTGAAAGTACAGCCTGCTGTTGTGACTTTACAATTACTGAGCAATTACTTTTTAAACTGAATGTTTTTTGTGCTTTTTCTGGGAGATGTCACTGAGTATAGGTTAGCCACATTGAACCCTCAACTGCTAATGTGCGTTTCTCTAAAAGCTTTAATAAAATCAGCAAGGTGTAAGGCAAACCCATTCAGAAATGACATTTAAGAGGAATATATATCTTAAAATAAAGAAATAATATATATGAAAATATCAGAGGGCTGTAGATAATTGGAATAGCTCTTTCTAAGAATTGAAATAATTGATTCCATCTGTGTTGTCTGAGTCATCGAATACAACGATGTCAACTAAAGATTTTGTACATATTTCGATCTAATTAGAAACGTCTTTAGGGTTTTTCATATATGACTATATACCAGTAGGTTATTGCTCAACACACCAAAATGATTACATACAGATCACCATATTTGTATGGTAATTCTTTGCTTATATGCTACTGGTGTATGATTGACCGTAAGACATAGGAGTAGAATTAGGCCATTTAGCCCATCAAGTCTGCTCCACCATTCCATCATGGCTTATTTATTATCCATCTCAATTCCATTCTCCTGCCCTCTCCCTGTCTCCTTTGGCACTGTGACTAATTAAGAACCTATCAACCTCTGCTTTGAATATACTCAATGTCTTGGTCTCCACAGCTGTCCATGGCAATGAATTCCACTGATTCAGCACCCTCTGGCTAAAAAATTCCTTCTAATATCTGTTCTACATGGACAGCCTTCTGTACTGGGGCTGTGCTCTCCTGTCCTAAACACACCCAGTTCAGGAAACATCCTCTCCACATCCACTGTATCTAGAGCTTTCAATATTTGATAGGTCTCAATGAGATCTCCCCTCATTCTTCTAAACTCCAGTGAGTACAGACAGAGCCATCAAAATGGTGAGTATGAAACATAAATTTTATAGAGAATACTTCTCTAGATTTTCTTTACAGATTAGTCTTTAATACAATAATCAATGCAAGATGTTTGATCTTATTCAGCTTTCTCAATAATTGAGAGATATTTCTCATTGGTTTGAAAAAAGGTGGTTGACATTGCAATGCATTGAGTGCCCAAATGTTTCATTTCAGTCTCCAGCTTAAGAAGCAAGCAAACTCTATAGGAGCACTGGGAGACAGAGTGGTCAGCAGCACTGGGGCTCCACAGGGGACTGTCCTGTCACTCTTTCTCTTCACCATCTACACCTCGGACTTCAAGTACTGCACAAAGTCTCGCCATCTTCAGAAGTTTTCTGATGACTCTGCCATAGTTGGATGCATCAGCAAGGGAGATGAGGCTGAGTACAGGGCTACGGTGGGAAACTTTGTCACATGGTGTGAGCAGAATCATCTGCAGCTTAATGTGAAAAAGACTAAGGAGCTAGTGGTGGACCTGAGGAGGGCTAATGCACCGGTGACCCCTGTTTCCATCCAAAGGGTCAGTGTAGACATGGTGGAGGATTACAAGTACCTGGAGATACGAATTGACAATAAACTGGACTGGTCAAAGAACACTGAGGCTGTCTACAAGAAGGGTCAGAGCCATCCCTATTCCCTGAGGAAACTGAGCTCCTTTACCATCTGCCGGACAATGCTGAGGATGTTCTACGAGGCTGTGGTGGCCAGTGCTATCATGTTTGCTGTTGTGTGCTAGGGCAGCAGGCTGAGGGTAGCAGACACCAACAGAATTAACAAACTCATTCGCAAGGCCAGTGATGTTGTGGGGGTGGAACTGGACTCTCTGATGGTGGTGTCTGAAAAGAGGATGCTGTCCAAGTTGCATGCCATTTGGACAATGTTTCCCATCCACTCCATAATGTACTGGTTAGGAACAGGAGTACATTCAGCCAGAGACTCATTCCACCGAGATATAACACTGAGCGTCATAGGAAGTCATTCCTGCCTGTGGCCATCAAACTTTACAACTCCTCCCTCGGAGTGTCAGACACTCTGAGCCAATAGGCTGGTCCTGGACTTATTCCCACTTGGCATAATTTACTTACTATTGTTTAATTATTTCTGGTTTTATTTTGCTATATTTCTACTCTATTCTTGGTTGGTGCAACTGTAACGAAACCCAATTTCCCTTGGGATCAATAAAGTATGTCTGTCTGTTGTACTAGAGATTGAGAACATACAGCGAAAGACTCAAACCTTTAAATTACACTACATATTTGAACTTTCAGATAGATTCTCACATACAAAATTAATAGAAAAAGATTTGCAAAGAAAATCTTAATATGAAGTTCATAATGTCTATAATTTTCTTTTCAGATTCTCCATGCACCAGGAGTCATGGGCATTTAATAAAGCACAAAGCACACCTGAATTTCAACACCATGGCTTTGGGTGATGGCCACACCTACAGAAGCACAACTTCACATTGCTTTGGGCTGCTTCTTATTACTTAACTTGAGCAGGAACCCATGCTTTTCATTGGATACCCATCTCATCTTAGTCTTCTTTAAGTCATTAATTACCCATCACCAGATTTACTGTCAGGCCACATATCAACGATTACCGTATATTCCTTATCCCCTTTTAATTGAACCTCCTCCAACCTCTGTCATGAGCCCCACAATCACTAGTTTACCTATCTGGATTTCCACCAATTTTAAGATTCAACAACCAGTACTTTAGTTATTGATCCTCATCCTTTCATTCACCCACCAAATCCTGATTGATGCCTAACCCTCACCTCCCTCATTCTACTCCCGTTCGCAAAGGCAGACTTTCTCACAAACCCCCAATTGCTAAGGCAATCCTTTCCAACCCACCCCACACCCGTCTTCCCCTTCCAGTTCCTCACTTTTGTCACTATCAATAACTCTTTCAATTCTGGAGCACAGAACAGATTAATCTTTGCATGTACAGAGTGTCTAAGACCCATTCAATAACACACAAGATCTTGGCCCTCTTTGTGTTGAAAAGTTTTACAGCTACAGACGGCTGACCAAAGTATTTATTAAACTACTATGTACAGCTGAATATACATGCCACTGCAGATGCCATGCAATTTCTAGAGCATTATTTATTTTCAAAGAAATACGGAAAAAATCAAAATAGCATATTTTTTTCTCTTTAAACATGTGCCAAAACAATGACAGAAAGAAGAATTGGTGTGTTTTAAAAAAATTCCTCCATTGCAATATTTATTCTTGCACGATGCTCACTTCATTTCACAGAATCTTTGCTCCCTACCACTGTAAATCTGGGTTTGCTCAATCTGCTCTACCCAAATCACGTTCTTGTAAAATGTTGCTGCAGTATTCCAAGAACTGATTATCCAGTAACAAAACCAATGATTCAACTTATATACTGAAAACTCCAGCTAACCTTTGGAAGTACACTTAAAAAATGAGGTAAAATTCTTCCCTGTAGGTTTCAATGACTTATGGATGGTGGTTGTGTTCATCAGAAATTTTAGATTCCTTGGCAGCATAATCCATGGAAAATGAATACTTGATGAACCGAATAAACATCCTTGAAAAAGCGGTTGATTACCACATGTGTTTGCTTTCAACAAGAACAACTGGAATCAATTTTATGAAGAAAATATGAAAGAACACTCACAACTACCAAAGAATTTTTTTAAATAGGACAAGACAATTTGTTAACTAGTAACAGTGAACAATTCTTTAAAAATGTTCTACTTTTCATTATTGATTAGTTTATATGGATTGACATTAGTTGAGCAAATGCAGTTATAAGGTTGTCACACGTGTCTATTCAGAATTCTTTAACTCTGAGATAATACAGTAATAAAGGTTACGGCGCTCTGTGATGTTTTGTTATTGAGGGCAGATTGCTGGCTAAAGTCCAGACACAGCAAGTCTCTTCAGCAACGTGCCCTCAGCCCCAAAGCAACAGAGATATTTTTAAAAATTATATTCCCAAAGTAGAAGGTGCTTTAACAGTGCTAAATTAAAAATCTTTTTCTGTTCTTGATTTTTGGTTAAAATCAATTTGACCATAATCAGATCACACTTTAAGCTGCTCTGACCATTTGTAGCAAACCCTTGGAAAAACAGTGACCTTGGTAAGTTGTAGCGGTTTACAGAAGTCCTGTAGGCAAGGCTCATCACAACTATTTTTAATAAAAGCCATGACTATCTAAAATGAAATGGGAGTTGACACCATAATGGCCGTGAGAAAATATCTTTGTTTGAATAGCCTTTTGTTATCAGCAGTACCTTTGCCCTGGAATTATGTTTTTTGCAGAATTCTGACAGGGTTTTGAAGGGAAGCATATGACACATATAGGGAACTAATGGTTATGGAAAAATGTTAATTACAATGGAGGCATTCAGTTTCTTTGGGTGGCATGGTGGAGATACATCTCTACCAAAGGAGGTATAAGGCGCTCCTTCCATGCGTTAAACTGCAGGTCACCCTTGGGCATAGAGTAGCACCTGCTTACCCCTCAATCAAGGTAATGCCAAGCCATGGGAGCAGGTGGTGGTTGGTCATATGAGCAGCTGATGCACATCACAAGTCCACTGAAGGCAGGCAGACAATCTCTGAAGAGTATTGATAATAGCTGGAGTCACCTATTTTGTAAGGATACTTCCCGGAAGAAGGCAATGGCAAACCATTTCAGTAGAAAAAAATTTGCCAAGAACAATAATGGTCATGAGACCATGATCGCCTATGTCATACGACACAGCACATTAAGATGATGACTCAGTACCTTATTGGACTTCAAGGTGGATTGGACCCAGGGTTGTAAGGGATTAGTCCCAGGCTACCATGGGAGGTAAGGAAAATTATTGCCGGACTCTGGCTGAGAATTTTAATTCTTTGTCAGAGAAACGTAAGTTACCAGGTGACTGCAGGACTGCAAACACAATCTAGCCTTTTTAATTAAGACATTTGGGAAAAGTCTGGTAGCTGTAGGTCTGTGTACCTAACATCTGTGAGTAGAGAGGATTCTGGACAGTATTCCGAGGGAGAGGGTTACTGATCCCTTGGTAAATTAGGGACTTGTCCATGTGGCTTTGTTAAGGGCATATCCGCTCTGACCAAAGAAGGTGGGGCAGTAGATAAGATTTTCATAGTCTTTAGTAAAGCCCTTGATAAGGTCCCACATAGGAGACAGGTTCAGAAGGTTGGGGCCATGAGATCTAAGGCAAGTTGGCGAACTGGAGACTGTTCTTGTGCTCAGATGCTTGATCTCATTGGTGTCCTTCAAAGACTGGTTCTAAGATCCTTGCTGCTTGTAACTTACGTGAATGATTTAGATGTACAGTGGACGTGGGAGGCACGATCACTAAACCAGCAGATGACGCAAAGTTTGGTGGATTTGTTGGCAATGTGGAAGCAGTCCGTTGTGTTGGTGAAGTGGTCAAAAAAGAATGGCAGTTGAAGTTTAATCTAAACAAGTGTGGGGTGATGGACAGTAATTCAGTGATACTAATGAAGCTATATGCACCATGAATGGTAGGGTCTTAGGAACTACTGAGAAACAGAGAAACCTCTAAGTACAAGCCCGTAGGTTCTTGAAGGTGTCAGTGCAGGTAGATAACATGGTTAGAATGGTGTATGGGATACGCCATTCATTAGTCAAAGTATTGGATAGTCTGAAAGTTTATGGTCCAACTTTAAAATATTTTGGTCAAACCATAGCTGAAGTATTGTCTGTCGTTGCAGTTACCATGCTATTGGAAGGATGTGATAGCCTTGGAGAAGGGACAGAGGAGATTCAACCAGTGTGTTACCTGACATTGAGCAATTCAATCAGGTGGAGAGACTGGAAAAGCTGAGTGTGTTCTCTCTGGGTAGGAGAAGGTTACGACGGGTACATGTTTGAGGTATGAGGTGGGGCATGAATATGATTGACTACTTTCCCCATATCAGATGCAGATAAAACTGGAGGACTAGATATAGGGTAGGGGGAAGAGATTTAGAGAGGAAATAAGGAGAAAATTCTCCACCAGAGATTGGTATGTACCTGAAATGCCTTGCCTGAAAGAGTGGTTGAAGTGTGATTGTTGATAGCATTTATGAAGTGTCAGGCTAAACTCTTGAATCGTGTAGGCATGGAAGATATGGATGAAGTGTTGGTTATGGGATTAAAATAGATGGGTATCTGCTGGTCAGCGTGAACAAGTTGCACCATATGATATGTTCCATGCTCTACTGTTACTGTACGACTCTAGTGACACACACAAAGTACTGGAGGAACTCAGCAAGTCGGGCAGCCTTGATGGAGTGGAGTAAGCAGTCAATGTTTTGGACCAAGACTCTTCATCAGGACTGGAAAGGAAAAGGGAAGCAAAGTCAGAATAAGAGTGTGGGGGAGGGAAGGAGAACAAGCTGGCAGGTGATGGTTGAAACCAGATGAGGGGGAAGGTGGGTGGGTGGAGGAGCAGCTGAAGGAGAATATCTTACTGAGATATTTTTTTCCACATTATTTTAGCAGTCATATTGACACATTTATTTAAACTTGCCTGCTAAAATAATAAAGAAAAATTTCACTCAAATTTGTTGAACATTTTTATAAACAGTGCCTTTGTACTGAGGTGGTTTGGAAAAAATTAATAATCTCAATGAATTAATGAACAGAAATATTTGTTTATTTATCCATTTCATCAGTATAATCTTGGCAAATAACACTGTTTGAATTAAGGAAATAAGCAAAGCATTAACATGTGAAATTCTGCAGATTTTGGAAATCCAAAGCAACACATACAAAATGCTGGAGGAACTCAACAGGTCAGGCAGCATTTTTGGAAATGAATAAACAGTTGACGTTTTGGGCCAAAACCCTTTTTTCAGGACTGGAAAGGATGGAAGAAGATGACAGAATAAAAAAGGTGAGAGACGGGGACGGAGGATAACTAGAAGTAATAGGTGAAAACAGGAGAGTAGGAAAGGTGATGGGCTGGAGAGGAAGGAATCTAAAAGGAGAGGAAAGTGGACAACAGAAGAAGAGGAAGGAGGATGAGACCCAGAGGGAAACAATAGGCGGGTCAGAAGAGGTAAGGGGTCAGAGTGGGGAATAGAAGAAGAGGAGAGGGGAGGGAAATATTATTTTACTAGAAGGAGAGTCTATTTTCAGGCCACCAGGTTGGAGGCCACCCAGATGGAATATAAGGAGTTGCTCCTCCACTCAGAGGGTGGCCTCATCATGGCACAAGAGGAGGTCATGGACCAACGTGGGAATCGGAATTAAAATGTTTAGCCACCCTGAACTCCCGCTTTCAGCAGATGGAGCGGAAGTACTCAATGAAGCAGTACCCCAATTTACGACGGGTCTCAGCAGTGTAGAGCAGGCCACATTGAGAGCACCGGACACAATCAAGGACCCCAGCACATTTGCAGCTGAAGTGTTGCCTCACCTGGAAGGAATTGAAAGTGAGTGATGAGATCGAGAGCATTAGAAGTGTTGCGGATGTAGGTGGGAAGGGACTGAACCGAGCGGGATAGAATGGAGTCGAAGTATGAGGACACGAGTTCACTGGGTTAGGATCAGGCAAAGACAATGGGCCTACCAGGACAGTCAGGTTTGTGGATCTTGGGCAGGAGGTAGAAGTCATCAGTGTGGAGTAAGGGAACTACGATTTGTTGGCAGTCGATGGGAGTTCTCCAGTGTTGATGAGGTCAGTGATGGTGTTGGAGTCAGTTTTCTGATGATCCGGGGTGGGGTCTTTTTCGAGGGGTCGTTAGTGGAGGTGTCTGAGAGTTTCTGCCTGGCTTCAGCAAGGTAGAGATCAGTCCGCCATATTACAACAGCACCCGCTTTGTCTGCGGGCTTGATGGCAAGGTTGGGATTGGCGAGCGCGGAGGGCAGTGCGTTCAGAGAATGTATGGTTAGGGGAGGAGAGAGGACAGCTGAAGTTGAGCTGGTTGATGTCTCAAGCAGAGTGACAGGAATATGTGTCTGTCTTAATAACAAACTCAATGATTCAGATGTTGACTTCTAGCTTCTTTTGATGCAAATATTTTTCTTCTAACGTTCATTCACTGAGTTGGTGCCAGATATTTGATGAGAGGCAATATCATGGCTTGTTTCAACTGTTTTCACTGAAAATGTCTATCATCAATGTTGCAAATTGGATTAATTGAGTTTTAAGCACCTCTTTCTCTTTGAATTATATATAATTTTATAACATAGTATCATTGTAGAGGGTATTTCTAGTCACAGGGGATCTAATATTGAGTATCCATTTTCAATTCAAATAAAGCACTTGGTAAGAACAGATTCTTTATTCATGTGTTTAAGATTTCACATTGATAGGATTAAATATAATAGTAGTCAATGCAGCATAAAGTTTTCTTCAATGTATATCCAGAGCTTAAAGTAAATGGATTCCTTGTACTTAATTGATGCAAGTCTACATGTCATTTTGTTCCTTATTACAAGAAAAAAGCATGAACATTTGGTATGTTTCCTCGAGCATCATATTTTTTGAGATGTAGAGATGTATCCAGACAGTACAGATTATAAAAGTTTTTCTATTAAGTACATTTTTCTTGATGATTGGTGATGAATGAATAAACTGGGATCATAGGGAATAAAGTTGGTACAAACCATGAATTAATTAAATTCATAAGACACATGAAATAAGATCATGGGCTGGCATGAGTCAGTTAGCAAAGTGACAATAGTGAAACTGAAAACAATTATAGGATAAGATTTTAATCATTAAAGCATCACTTAAATCACTTTTCCTGAGAACCATATGGAATTCTGTTTATTCAACAGGTTAAAGGTTAATATTTTCCTGAAAATTGAAGTCCATTACAATGGTCCAGAGGGATGGACTTTCAGAATTGATTCAAGATGGATCAAATATTATTGAATTTTTGTCCATTAAGATCGGAGTTAAGCATTAGCTCAGAAAATGTTTGAACTTCTTTCTGATTTAATTAATAGAAAAAAAAGAAATTGATTTCAAAATCACTTCCAAAAATATGATTGTAATTGTATTTAACTCGGAAATTGTTTTCAAGTCCAGAAATATATAAAAGTGTATTAATTTCATTACTGTGCTGAACTGAAATATGCCTTTTGATTTTGTGTTTCATATCCTGTATTTTCACTCTTTTTTGCAGCAGTATGGTGCAATACATAAAACTACTGCAGTACTGTGCAAATGTCCTAGTCATCTAAGCTATATATATATATATATATATGTGCCTAAGACTTTTGCACAGTACTGTACATGTCAGTCAGAGCACTCCAGACAGCAGTCAAATCCTTATATGCCCATTCACTTTCAAACCCTTGCTTCTTCAGGCTCTCATTGTTTCCTATGTCAGGAGTAATTTGAAATGTCTTCAAATCACACTGGCAGGCGTCTTTAAGTCAAGACATGATTCCCTTCGGTTTTTGTTCCCTTGCTATTTCCTTGCATGTGTGACTATCTTCCAATACATGCAGATGGCCTAATCAGCAGAATCATCTTTGCACATGGCTGTCGTGTGTCCTTTGGAAAACCTTTGCAATGGTAACTCTATCTTGCCATTTGATATTGAATTTATAGTTTATGCCACAGAAGAAAAGCTATTTTAACTTTTATTCTTGGTATACATAACGTGAAGCACAGGTGCTTCCACATCATGCATAAGACATTATTGGGAAAGTAATACAATACCATTATAAATACAATTCACAATATGCTTTTGCTTCTCCCATATACATTGATGTACCAGGTAGATAAATTAGAACGGAACAGTGTAGTTGTGAGCACAAGCTCCATTGACTCATTGCTTTTATCTGTTTGATTTTTA
This sequence comes from Hemitrygon akajei, assembly GCF_048418815.1. Taxonomy (NCBI): domain Eukaryota; kingdom Metazoa; phylum Chordata; class Chondrichthyes; order Myliobatiformes; family Dasyatidae; genus Hemitrygon; species Hemitrygon akajei. The sequence goes on along the minus strand of NC_133150.1, from coordinate 16,197,286 downwards.
TGATGATTACAAGGTAATATTGACCTAAGTAGTATCTATTCCCTACCCCACAGGATTTGTATGTAGAGTTGGCAGGAACCAAAGTTTTTATTAAAATATTGGTGTTAATTGACAATGTTTAGCTGAGTGTAGATAAGGAACATCATCAATATTTAACAAATAGTGCATGTGGAGTCTATTTTTTTGCACAGATCCACCTTGAAGCTGCAATGAACAGGATATGACAAATGCAATAAGTTTCTGTGCAAACAAGATGAGGCACAAATAGATTCAAATAACAAACAGTGAAGTCTTTCAAAATCAGAAGAAGCAAAACTAGCTACATGAAGCCAACAGAAATTACAAATGTGCATTCGCAAAAAAAAAACCACAGAAGTCTTACTTACATGCAAATCAATTGTGACCAGTCTGGGGGGAAAGGTGTAGCAATTATGAGGACAAGGAAATCTCAGAACACCACAGAATCCAGATCATCCATAGAAATAACAGATTTTCACAGTAGATCTTAGTGGCAGTGACAGAAGATAAGAAACACAATTGAAGAAAAGAATATCGTATGACGTATGGTTTACTTAAGACAAATCTGGAATGTGAAACGTTTTTTGTTAATAATGCTACGACACGCTTGTTGAAGTTTCTGTGTGATGGCATAAGATCAGCTTTAATTTAGGTAATGGATAAAGGGCAAGAGAAAAAGACTGCATTTGAAATGTATACGTTGCTGAAGAATCATTGAAATGATGCCCAAATTGAGACAGATGCAATAAAAATTTCTTTGGAGTAGAAAAGTTTAATTAGATCTTGTTGAGATCTATCCTGGTAGCAGACCACAATTAATTCTTTGCAATACTTGCCCCTAAGTTGCAATACTAACAGCAATTTTGTTGAGAATTCCAACTTGGACTAATTTTCAATTTCAATATGATGTCTTGACTAAGTCTGAACTTCAGAGTAAAATGCTATTACAAATGTACTGTCACTGCTCTATGTGAGTCAGATAAAGTGAAAGCAGAGATTTTGACGTCGAAAATTGCAGAGGATGAATTTCTGGTTACAGGAATAGAGTAATATCAAAAAAATACAAAGTTTATACAATGTCAACACAATAAAATTTGAGTTCAAGTTCAAGTTTATTGTCATAGGCATACATATATACAAGGGTATACAAGAATACGATGAAGTCGATAAATGTTTAGATGAAGCAATGAGACCATACTCATTAAACAAACTGGCAATTGAATAAGGTTATGTAATATGGAACATAGAGTTGTTAAATTGGATCATAAGTCATAGGAGCAGAATTAGGCCATTTGGCCCATCGAGTCTGCTCTGCCATTTCATCATGGCGGAACCAATTTTCCTCTCAGCCCCAATCTCCTGCCTTCTCCCCATATCCCTTTGTGACCTGACCATTCAAACTCTGCCTTAAATATACATTATGACTTAGCATCCACAGCTGCCTGTGGCAATGAATTCTGCAGATTCACCAATTTCTGGCTGAAGAAATTCCTCCTCATTTCTATTTCTAAAAGGATGCCCCTCTATTCTGAGGTTATGTCCTCTGGTCTTAGACTCTCCCACCATAGGAAACATCCTCTCCACATCCACTCTATCAAGGCCTTTCACCATATGAGCTGAGAAGACAAATTTTGGAAGAGTTTCACTGTGAATATCCTAGTAATATGAATGTGAAAACATATAATTATACCTTCTGATTATTGACTAGGACTAGATAAAGATCTTGAAGTGTTTGTATTTATGTATTGTCAAAACTACGTAGTCATTAGAGCAAAGAACTCTATACAAAAGATGAACCTATTCAACAGGACCTTTTCAAAGTATACACATTATTATTAAGACAGTAGACAATAGACAATAGGTGTCAGAAGTAGACCATTCGGCCCCTCGAGCCTGCACCGCCATTCTGAGATAATGGCTGATCATTAAGGGTAGGGAACTGATTATTTGTCTGTACTCAAAGATAGTTACTCAAAACAAATTAAGGTGAAACAAAATGGATATTCAGATCCACTTTGTAATGACACGGGTTACCAGGAGAACTAATCTTAGGCAACTTCATTAATTTCAATCTGAGATTTTTTTAGGTAACAAAATGATATTAAATAGAGCCCCTGGAAAGCCTGCAGATGCTAGAAATCCAGAGCAACACACACGGAATGCTGGAGGAAATCAGCAAGTCAGGCAGTATCTGTAGAAATGAATAAACAGTCAATACTTTGGCCTGAGACCCTTCTTCAGGACTGGAAGTGAAAGGGGAAGATGCCAGATCAAAGAGGTGGGGGGAGGGGAAGGAGGCTAGCTAGGTGATATGTGAAACCAAGTAGGTAGAAAAGATAAAGGGCTGAAGAGGGAGGAATCTGATAGATGAGCAGAGTGGACCACAGAAGAAAGGTGAGGAGGAGGGTGATGCACCATCAATAACTCTCGGAGACAGGGGGCGAATGATAGCCGTTTATTAGCTGCACAAGACCACGATTAGCCGCAAGAGACCATCACACAACATCCTGGAGACTGAGGGAGGAGCAGTTCCTCCAATCGCCTTTATCCAGGGGTCTGTGGGAGGAGCCACGGGAGCAGTCAGCAGAGGGGCGCGTCCAGACAGGTATATGTAGTTCATCACCCTCGGGGATCCAGGAGGAGGCGATAAGCAGGTGATGTGAGGAGAAGAGAGAATAGATGAAGAGGGAAGGGAGGAATTTTTTAACAGGAAGGAGAGATTGATATTCACGCCATCAGGTTGGAGGCTACTCGGACAGAATATAAGGCGTTGCTCCACCACCCTGAGGGTGCAGCACAAATATTAACTACCTCACTAATTCACTATAATATCCAACATCAAATGATGCATCTTAAAGTTTGTCAAGGATTATGAAAGAAGGAGTGAAAAAGCAAACATTACAGGCCTGTTCAAGTTTAGCAACCTTTTTATTAAACCTTTTTTCCTGAAACTACACATCCAGCTATGCAGGGTAATATGCAGCGAAGGCTCAAAAGCATGGCTGAGCTAATTTCAGCCAGTACTTGTGCCAGCAAGGTACAATAGAACAATACATTCAGGGAAATTTACCTTGGGGAGAAAAATACTATCCACCAACCAACACCCTCGTGGAATGTGGGAGCAAACTGGAGCATCCTGAGGAAATCAACATGGTCTCAGAGAGAATGTGCAACCTACACATCGAAATGAACTGGGATCAGGTCTCTGGAACTGCATAGTGCTGCCCTTGTCCCCTTACAAAACCTGCGTCTATATACAACTTTTAGTTCAAATTTCAAAATAATTTTATCATCAAAGTATGTATATTACGCACTTATACATATATTAGTACCTTGAAATTCATTTTCTTGTGGGCACTTATAGAGAAAAAATAAATGCAATACAATTTTATGAAAAACTGTACATGAAGAGAGACTGATACAGAACCAATGTGCAAAAGCAGATAAACTGTGCAAATAATAATAAAGAGCCCTTGGAAGTGAGTCTGTGGATGGTAGAATCAGTTCAGGATTGTGGTGAATGAGGTTATCCACGTTGGTTCAACAGCCTGATGGTTACAGGGAAATAATAGAACTGAAGGGTAATAACGGAGTTCATTTTTTTTTCAGATTCAGATTTATTCATCATATGTACATCAAAACATACAGAGAAAGGTGTTGTTTATGTTAACAGCCAACACAACCTAGGGATGGGTAGCATTTTCTATTGTGGATATTGGCGATGGTGGTTAAAAATGCCATACACTTTGACCTCAAGTGACCTTTTAGTTCAATTGGGTCAGCACCTCATGGTAGTTTGACCATTGATTCCCTCACATTATCTCCTGTTACTAATCCCGTTCTTCCTTCAGATCTCTGACCTCATGGCAAGTTCCCCCTAGCCTCTTGTTCTGCCAACTTAATGACCATACAGCCTTGTCATGTTTTGTCCATGTTTGCAATTTTTTGAAGTACTAAACTGACATCTACCATTGTGTAGAAAGGTGAAACTCAACAAAGGACACTTTGCTCCAGGAAAATCGTACTAAAAACATTGCACTACCAAAGTAAGTAACCAGACTCTGGGATGGCTGTTTGCTTGACATCCACAAACAGACATATTTTTAGCCATGTCAAAGCATGAAACTAATTCAAAGGAAGACAAAGAACTTCAAAATACGAGTCTAACTTTGTTCTTTATTTTAAGTGAGATCATGCAGTAGTGTGATGACATATGCAATTCCTATATAACCTGTAATGAATTATTTAAACAAACAAGAATGCTAAATCACACAATATATTTACAATATTACTCAAATACTACTTAAATATTAAATACACAACCCTCTTCCCTGCTTAGCTATAAAGAATGCCAAATATATAGACCAACTCATTCGTAAGGCCAGTGACGTTGTGGGGGTGGAACTGGACTCTCTGACGGTGGTGTCTGAAAAGAGGATGCTGTCCAAGTTGCATGCCATCTTGGACAATGTCTCCCATCCACTCCATAATGTACTGGTTAGGCACAGGAGTACATTCAGCCAGAGACTCATTCCACCGAGATGCAACACTGAGCGTCATAGGAAGTCATTCCTACCTGTGGCCATCAAACTTTACAACTCCTCCCTCAGAGTGTCAGACACCCTGAGCCAATAGGCTGGTCCTGGACTTATTTCCACTTGGCATAATTTACATTATTATTTAATTATTTATGGTTTTATTTTGCTATATCTCTACACTATTCTTGTTTGGTGCAACTGTAATGAAACGCATTTTCCCTCGGGATCAATAAAGTATTTCTGTCTGTCTGTCTGTCTGTCTGTGCACTATATAATACAACTACTATATACGGACATTCATATCATAGTACATTTTAAATTGTCCCATACAAGCCTAAAGATTTAATTGCTGTGGAGTCTTGCTTTCTCTTGTCGGATAACGTCTTTCCTGACAAAGGGAATCACTCTGCCTGACAGTTGAGATTTGTGGCTATGAAACAATCCCAGGTTTTGGAGCCTCGTCCATGTTCGTTGCTGGAGTTGACTCTGAGATGGCAGGAAGTGGATCTGACAGTGATAGTCACCCTTCTTTTTTTTTCTTCTACTACTTTGTGATCTTGATCTTTGGAAGGTGCATTTAGTTCATTGGAGTGTTCTCTTATTAATCCTTCTATTGCTCCCTTTACGCTCTGATCTTCCTCATAATTTCTTCATCCACAACATCTCTGATGAATCCACTGTTTTCGAATCTCCGTTAATTCCTTAACTTTTGGCCTTCCATTCGCCCAGCAAGGCTTTGATCTTTGTATCTACTTTTACAAGCAGCTTTTTGTCTTCCTGTTGAAGTTGATGCAACAACCTTAATGCACACAGATTCTGGTTCTTTATACTCACAAAAGGCAAATTATAATTTTCCTGAAGCTCTCTTCCAGCTTAAAACAAGGCCACATTTTGCAAGTAACTGCCTGATGAAACATATCAGAAGCTTTCTCAGATATATTGCCTACAAAAACTGTTATAGTCAGACCAATGCTTTCTTCACTTTCATGCTTCTTCTGATCAACATGGTCCTTCCTTGGTCCAATTATGCTTTCCAACCATAGGTACAGAGGTTGACACCAGCACCTGTTGGGCAAGAGTTCATGGTGTAGATCATGGAGATATTTGTGGCAACATCCAGTACCATTCTTAATTCACTTTCAGCTGACTCTGTTGCAGGGGATGTGGAATGCAAATGGAGGATGGATCTCCAATCAAGTTGTACTGTTTCCGTCAATCATGCCCCCACAAAGCTCGCCCTCCTGTCTTTACCACATACAAACTCAATGTGGCTTGCCGGTTGTTGTGGTTCATTGTCATGAATGTCGTTCTCACAGGAGTTATATTCCCTCCTGTATAAGTTCTTAGTTAGTTACCTGCAGGCTTCTGTTTAGTATCGTTGAAATTCCATTCAAACTCTTTTTGTGGAATGACGGAAACAGCTCAGCCACTGTCCAATTCCATTTTAATTAATTTGCTGTTCACTCCTGGTGTAAGCCATATTGCTTGTCTATTGTTAGTTTTCACATTGTAAATCTGAAGGGTACTCAGTCTTAAGTCACTGTCATCAGAATCAGATTTTTTCATGAACAGCATACAGATGTGCTCTTTTTGAAACTGCAACTTAACTTTTTTATCTTTTTCTCTTCTCAGTGCAGTCCACATATTTTTGTCTGCCAAGCATGCTGTTTGTATGTGTCCTACTTTGTTGCATTTTCTGCAGAAACTGAAATATGCATTGGTCTGGTGTATGCAAGCTCCTGCCACAACAGTAATACTATTTGTTTGGCCATGCAGGCCACTGTCAAAATGCTGTAATTTTGTTTACGCTCACTTTCATTATTGACTGCAAATCAATTGTGTCTCTGTCTTTTGTTTCCATTGATACAGTTGTTTCAACTGCTCTTTTGAAGGTAAATTGTAGCAGTTCAGTTAGGAATAGTTTTTGAATGCTTTCTTGTAAGATTCCATAAACTAAATAATCTCTCAGTGCATTATTAAGTCTATTGCCCAACTGACAATGCTCAGTCAATCTCTTTCAGCCACGTAGGTTGAAAAGGAACTCCCTTTCCTTTTCATTCAGCTTATGAAACCTAAAGCGTTTGGCAATTAACAATTGTTTCAGTTCTAAAGGTTCCTGCATTACTTTTGCAATTGGAGCAAAGTTGATTTCTGCTGGTTTGGCAGGAGCAATTAAACTTCAAGGTAAACTGTATGACTTTAAATCCAATGCACTCAACAAAAGTGGTACTTGTTTCTCATTGGCTATTCCACTTATTTCAAAATACTGTTCAATTTGCCCAGTAAATGAAATCCAGTTATCTGTTGTGTAATTAAACACATCAATATTTCTGACATAGCCAGCCACTTTTGCACTTTATTATTATTATCATTATCACCTGGTACTCACTGTTTGTGAACCAATGAATTATTCCATTCTGTGCCTTTTTTTAAACTTGATCGCGTCTTCCCTTTTGAAGAACATGTGCTGTGCTGTTTTTCTAAACTCAACTGTCTCTGCATACACCTAGCTGTGTTTTTTTTTTCACTCACTACTCCCTACTGTTTTTTAACTTAAACGTCTCGCTGCACTTCAACAGGTCAATAGCCATCTCAGGTTAACTTTGAAAATATCTCATCACCACTGTTATGCTTTGTAACTTCAAAACATGAAATTAATTCAAAGGAAGACATGTGAGTCTAACTTTGTTATTTTCGCATGATAGCGTAATGATGTATGCAATTCACATACTTATACATAAAACCCAAAATGATTTATTTAAATGACCAAGAGTCCTTAATCAAACAATATATTTACAATATTACCCAAATACTGCTGAAATATAAAATACACAACAACAACTCTTGCCAAAGTAGCACAAATTAAGTTTCTGAACTCTGATAGTTTTCACATTTGAGAAATTACAGAATATCAGATAAATTTATTATGGATGCATATAAGCATAAGTTAATCAAGGCAGAATGAGTCACAAAAGAATACCAAGCTCCTTTCAAAGACATGGTAAACAGGAATGAGTAGATCAAAAGAAAATTAAAGCAGATAAAGCTATCAAATTGATAGCATATGCAGATTTTTTTTAAAAAAGGAAGTACTATAAAAGGCAACAGGAAGAAATTGAGGACGTTAAGGAGCAAATCTGCTCCGAAGAAAAGGATGTGCAATATTCCACAGCTGTTAAACAGCACTGCAGTGTGACAATCTAGCAGGCTGAGAGTGCTTTTCAAGAACTGTTAAATGTGAAATTGTTTTGGAAAAGTGCCAGGCTGAAAATATGGACCTTAAATGCTAGATTTGGTATCCAAGAAAATCTACCAAGGAATGAGAAATAGACCATTCTTTCTTAGAACTAATGGGCAGATTGGGTAAATGACTAGCAGAATTATCAAAGATGTAAATAAGCCCAGATGTAGTAATGTTAGAGTTTATAAGTATGATCCAAGGGGCAATCTTCTCCCTGAGAGATCAATACCAGTACTGTATGTTGTTAGTCCTAGAATTTAAAAAAAAATTCTGATAGTGGCAGGTAATACAAAGTCTGCCCTGTGCCACTGCGTCCTAATGAGTGTATAATACTAGAGCATTCAAAGTCTGTGCGGGAGAGGGGATTGTGGCATCAAGAAGGGTAAGCTCCCACCATAGAGTTCTGTTTGGGATCAGAGATACTGCATGCTCTTGCTGTTGCTAAAGTTCAACCCACTTTGAATGCTAATAAGAAATCAAAGTATTAAAAAAAAAGAAATTTAACACATACAGAAGGGGAACTAAGAAACGTAATACAGTGTGCCCAAAGAAGAGTGTTTTAATTGTGGTAAGACTGGACAAATTGCCTACATTTCTAGGGCAGATGCATATTGTAATCTTACTCCTATTTCAGATCAAGCATTAGAAAGTGAGAAATTTTGGAGATCATTACATATTTGGTTATTTTTTTTGTGTTTGACTGCATGTGTTTATAGATTAACAGCTTATGGTATTCTTTTGTTTAAGAACTCTCATGTTTAGGTATCTCCAAGCAATATTTTGAATAGCTATTTTGAAACATTTGCAATGATTTTTGTCAAACAGAGTAATTTTTGACCTGTGGAAAGGATGTGGGTAAGGCTTTGGAAACTACAGAGAATAAATACTTTCTTATAGTTGCAAATTAAACCCTTAATTTACTAAACAGAACAGCAACAGAGTCAGTTTGTTATTTGTTAAAAAGGTGACATTACTGTTTGTGCCAGCAAGAAAACTAACAGAGTCCATTTTTAAGAATATAGGAATTCATCTGTAGATGTCAAATGACACATTAGGTTGGCAACTTAAATTAAAAATTTAGTCTTCAGAAGAATCAGACTTAACTTTTGATATTCTAAATCCAATTGTAACAAGGAGAAATATGCCTGAGGACTAAGGAAATGATAAAATCATGATTTTTTTAAAAACTGCATTCCTGGAATTTATGAATTATTAAGGAATAAACTTTTAACTGAAGAAACAAAGTTGAATTCTGATAAAATCTATATGGCCAACAAAATTTACATTTGTGATTTGAATGAAAAAAGAAAGTGGTACAATATTTTATTAAAATTCTGCCACATTCCTGGGATTTAAATTAATCAAGCAGGAGCATACCAGTGAACTGGATCTTGTGGGAATACTTGATTGATGTTCAGAGAAGAATTGAAAGTACTGCACTGGAAATTTATTTTTTTGAGTTCCTGACTATGATGAAATAGTTGTTTCAATTGCAATGTTATCACACTGCATGATCATAAATTTTCCAACAATTGCTTTATAAAAGGAATTAAATTAGCTGGGTTTAATTCACCAACAGATATTAGTCTAGGAAGTTAACAGCTTTTATGTTTAAGGAGGGTATGGAAAGTTATATTTAAGAATTATTAATCCATTACTTTCTCCAGAAAAATTTGTAAATTTTGATAAGCATTTTTAGGCCGTTGATAAATTTCATAACAACCACAATATGAGACAGGGAAAGAGAATCCAGCAATTAGCGCAATGCCATTACAGCTCGGGACTTTCTGGAGATTGAGTTCAATTCCACCACTGTTCTGTAAGGAGCCTCTGTACATCCTCCCCCGTGGAAATGTGTCTGTTTTTCCCTTGGGGTTCAGTTTTTTCCCAGAGTCCAAAGATGTACTGGGTAGTTTAAATGGTCATGGTAAATTGTGTCATGGTTAGGTGTAGGGTTATTAGGAGTTGTGTGGTTGCTGGGTTGGCTCAAAAGGGAGATATTGTATCACAAAATAAATAATAAATACATAAATCTTCATACTCTTCATTTTTATATATAATTTTGTAGATGGCCTGAAAATTGATGGGAACTAGATTGCATGTGTGATATGACTGGGGTACCTTAATTTTTTTTTCAAATTTGATTGGTTGTGAGCCAGACAACGAGCCTGTGGAAATACCAGATAAATTTGTACTGAAGAATGGTTTTCAGTTATTTGATAGAGGTAAAATATAACTCAAGAGAAAGAGAGATATTTGACTAAATTATGAAAGCACTGAAACACAGTCCAGAGTGAAGTTAATTTTGAAGCAATCAACATAAAAGTTAAGCCATATTAGCATCCCAAAGACATATGCATAGTGCATAAAATTTCATAGGGAAAATTGAAGGCTAATGACTAGCTACAGATGGAAATGCTTGAAAAATAACATTGAAATATCTTTTACTGTATGTTCATTTTTTGATGAAGTATTATGAATTTCTTTGTGAGTGTATGCTATTTAAAGAATTGTTTATGGGGTTGCACAGACTCTCAGAAGTTAGTGCTGCTAACTCATTGCTCCAGTGGCCCAGGCTCAATCCTGATTTCTGGTGCAGTGTGTGTAAGTTTGTATGTTCTCGCTGTGATTGTATATGCATCATCAGAATGGTCTGGTTTCCCTCCGCACAACAAAGACGTGGTGGCCAGTAGTTAAACAGAACATTGCACATTAATGTGACGAAGGTAGGTGGAGTTGATAGGCATGTGATTAAAATGGTTTCCAGAGAAATAAATGGGGCAATGGGATAGATGAGATTGTTCTGAGAGCTGGTATGAAATCACTGGGCTGAATGGCCTCCTTTGTTATGAGTAATGTGAGATTATTCGATATAGTGACTAATTTTCAAGTGTGTAACTTTTTTAAAGAAATTCGTATGTGATCTAGTAATGGCTACATTAACATTATGTTAGTTGTCAAATTGTTCTTGTCAATTAGTACATGAAATACGGAATATAGTGATAAAACGTGGGAGAAGATATCTATAACCTTGTCTATTTTAAGATCCACATGGCCCAGAGATACAGATATCAGTTTAGTACCGAGAATTAATGATGGAATTACTTCATACTAAAAGTGGGGATTGAAGTATTGAACTATTTCCTCTTGTTCTGTTTGTGAACTGTCATAAAACTGTAACTTTAAAAAATGATGGGAAGTTTAACTAAGGAATTTAAGGTTTAGAGACTTGTGCAGCTAATATATTTACCATCAATATATTTGCAATTACATGAGGAGGCGTTGCAGAAATGAGACAAATAACGTGAGTGAAGACAAACCAGATCAAAGCTGCATGGCCATTAACTTGGGGGAGTCCAGAGGATCTAAAAAATTCTTCAAGATATTAAAGGTTTTCAGGGAAAATAGTTAAGAATAGCTGTGAATGATCTGTGGGAGGGTAACGATAATAAAGATGGAACATCTATGAACTGCTGGGATCTTCAAGGACTGTTTAATTTTTGACCACCAAAAACAACAAAGTCAGGTGGACATTTTTATAAGTTGTTATTTTTTTCTGGCTGAATGTAAGGATTAGGCTTTTGGCACAGTTTGCAGAGAAACACCATCTCGTGCATTACAAAGTGTATTTGTACTTTTTCACGTTCAATTTGACCCTTATCAAACATAAAATCATTGGCAATCCAGTATTGTATTTAATGTTTTCTACCATCTTCTATGTCTATTTTACGTAAACATATGTTCAATTGGTGGAAAACTGTGTTTTGGGAAAGGGGGTTTATAAATCTACAGAAGACTGAGTTGTCCACTGGGCTGTTGGGATATCATTTGGCTCTGTGAGGTTATGATGGTATTGGGTTTGCTAAGCATGAAAATCTAATCTCAAACAAAGGTCTTAAGCCCTTTTGGATATTACAGGTACCCTCACTAAAGGGAATTAGTGTAGTTACCTACTCTTCAAAGGCTAGATCAATTCCCTGTTAATCCTCCATGGTGAGTCTGGCTGCCAGTACCCACTATACGAGTAGTGGGTCCCCCACTCTACCAAGGACGAGGTACTTACAATAATTAAAGTCGTTTGAAGTAGATAATTTATTTTTTGTGATCCATGTTTATATTTAGATAAAATTCTTAAAACACACTTAAAACTCACAGAAGTTTTCTACCTTATAAAAGATTTTCAAATTATATATGATTTCCCAAACACAGGTATAATTTTTGTATGCTAAAAAGTCATACCAAAAAGTTGCAGATGAACCGAATCATCTTTTGCAGAGATTGAAGACAGAAAAATGGATTCTAGTTCACCCAGTCTTTCTGTCATTCTTCTTGATGTTCCTCAACCATTCCTAACAAGCCTGACAGCTCTCTTATATGTATACTGATCTTTAGCCAAATGGGAGTGACTTCACACATGTGATTATTTTTCAGATACCTTTTCACACAGATGGTCTAAAAGCTTCTGGGGACAGAGTTCCCAGATGCCCATAGTTAATGCTATGACAAGGATGTACAATATTCCACAGTTGTTAAACAGCAGGACAGTCTAACAATGTTTCAAAAAAAATCTTACCTTCATTGATATGAATGGAAATGTATTTTGTTCAATAAAATACATGAACTGTATACCATATACTTGCAAATTTAGTTTTATAATATCGCATACTTAGTGCACCAAATATTTCTAAGTAAATTATTGATTGTTAAAGACTGATAACAGTTCAGCCACTTTTTTTGAGAATGAATAGGGAGAGAGTGCTAAAGAATTTTAAAAGAAATGTTCTAATACAGGAGGATATTTATTTTAGTTCAATATGGCTTGAATAAACATTTACAAGTAGCAATAAACCGGTGAAAATAATTACCACCTTCTTTCGTGGAGTTTCAATTCATGATTGGTTTGTTAACTGGTCCCAGTTGTATGTTTAAACCATCCTTTAATATACTTTAGCAAGTCTCAGATGTGCCAGGTGTTTTGTTAGCAGGTTTTATATGAACTTATATCCAGTAGAAGGTTCTGTGTGTGTACATTGTTATTGATAGCTTATTGACACTCCTTAATCATATCCTGTGCAAAATAATATTTTGGAGTATTATTGCTGCTCTTCTACATTGACTTCTGTAATCTTCCCACCAGCACTCTGCAGGGAAGGGAATTACAAATCTTGGACAGAACATTGTTGGAAATGTTGGCCCTTCCACCACATACTGTTGAAATTTACCTTTTACATTTTAAAATTTGAGTCTGAGTTAAGCATAGAAGTCCCAAAACTGATGACAGATTCCAGCTGTCAAATCTGTCAATACGCTTTGCTACTGGACAGACTGGATTCAAACGACATGGCAAGACCATGCTGAGATTGTCCTGCACTTATGCTGGGGAGTCTACTCATGGGCATTATTGCAAGTTTTCCTTGTCACAGATTCTGCAAGGCATTCATTTCAATGGAAAGTAATTACAACTGTGAGGAAGAAAGAAAAGAATAAGGTAAGTTGCAATATTATATTAATTTCCAATAATTTTTGAATTACTTCAAAATGTTTTTATGATTTTGTTGATGTTCTTTTAAAGAAATATTGTAAGATTGCTTTTTGTCATGGTGGGAATCACAATCAGCAAACATTGTGTTGTCTCCTTCTTGTAAATGACTGTAAAAGTTGAATGCACTGACAAGGCTATAACAAAACTAATTTCATTCCTCAATTTATCCTAGGAGTCCTGGACAATACTATCACTCAATCAATCATCACATTTTGCATTTGTGAGATCTGGTTCCTTCATATTGGGAGCTATGTTTCCAGCACTAAGTCAGCTGTATCTTGTGAGTACTTCATTGGTTTCCATCAGTATGCAGGGGTTCCTCATCTGGGGTCCACGGACCCTTTGGTTAATTGTATTGGTCCGTGGCAGAAAAAAGGTTGGGAACCATTGCAGTAATGACTATCTGATGCATAATGTTCTGTGTACAGATAATCTCATCCACTGCACTTCCCAGTACTCACTCCATGCATCCTGAACTACGGAGAGTAGACACTTGCCAGTGTTACGAACCCCGTAACTGGGTATCTTACCAGCAAAGATAGGAGTATCCGTTGAAGTCTGATGATACTATTTTTAACAGTATTTATTAGTAAAAATACACAAAAATAATATCAATGCAAATATACAGATAATATACATCATCAATACTAAATCTAAAAGTGTGGGTATAATAATAATCAATAAGAAATGAGCTCTATCGTTGTCTAGGGGATAATGAATTGTCCGACGGAAATATAAAGTTCAGTTCAGTTCATGCAGGCTGCGGTAGTTGTTGATCACTGTGTTGCAATTGTGAGAGAGAGAGAGAGAGAGAGAGAGAGAGAGAGAGAGAGAGAGAGAGAGAGAGAGAGAGAGAGAGAGAGAGAGAGTAACAGCTATTGACTTGCCGACTTTCCTTTTATGATCTTGATCCGTCGATGCGTTGTTGTTGTGGCCATTCACATATGACCCCTCCATCCTTTAGCTAGACCGTTCTGTGGAGGACTCATCACCCAGGCAAGGGTGGACACACACACAAGCCCCCACCGGTCTCGTAGCGTCTCTCCTGGTGTGTCTAAGGGTTGTTTCCCCAGACCCTACTTTTATCCCCACTCACGGGGTCTCAGGTGTCAATCAGGTTGGGATGATGCAATCCCTCAACCAGACCACTCTGGTTGCCCCCTGAGGGGTTTCAATGAATAGAACAGTACTCAGTACACAATTCCTTCTTCAAGAGACAATAGCGATAATCTCTCTTTTTGTCAATAGGAGACATTCCAACCTGTGGCTTCTCTCTCATCAATTTTTCATGAGCGTTGTCAATAACAACTGCCCTTGCTGTTATCTCTTTCATTTCCTTGGTATCAGACCTGAAATAATAGCGATTTTGCGATTCTCAAAAAGGGGGGGGGTGACTTTGCATCCTTCTGCCCATCAGAGTTGCTCCTCATTCATAACACCAGCTTTCAATTCAAACCTACAATTCTGGCATAGTTGTTTTGTTAATGCCATTCTCACTAACCTAGAGAACCAAGAATTAAAGTGTATTTTACTAATGATTAGATGCTTTTGGGCATCCACTCATTATGAAAAGTACATTATAATCTAAAGTTCTTTCTGAAAAATTCACCCTTTGGCTGCTATTTGGTTCTATACCATCAAGTCCAATTGCACTCAATTGTTGAGAATTGACAGCACCTTTCACTAACAGAGGGTTCAAAGCCAAATTTATCAAAAATGCAGATGAGATAAATCAGACAAAGCTCTGGGACATGGTACATTTAGATGGGATAAGTATGGGACATTCCTGATCAGTAAAACTCAGTGGCTTTGCTAGGCAATTATGACAATAAATTTCTGACAGCTCCCTCCCCTTTCCAATCTCTCTGTCTCCATCTCTGGAGACCAACTGTCGACTGACATCTGTTATAACTGACCAAATATCATGGCTATCTTGACTATACCTCTTCCCACCCTGTCTCCTGTAAAAATGCTATTCCCTTTTTTCAGTTCCTTTGTCTCCACTGCATCTGCTCCCAGGATGAGGCTTTCCTTTCCAAGACATCAGAGATGTCCTCCTTCCTTAAAGAAAGGGATTTCTCTTCCTCCACCGTTGATGTTGCCCTTACTCGCACCTCCTCCATTTCCTGAACATCCACACCTAATAGTGATAGAGTTCCTCTTGTTCTTACCCATCACCCCATGAGCCTCCATATCCAGCACATCGTTCTCCACAATTTCCACCATCTCCAAAGGGATCCCACCACCAAACACATCTTTACCTCCCCATTTCCTGCAAGGATCACTCCCTCCTTGATTCCTTTGTCTGTTGGTCCCTCCCCACCATCTATGGATGCTGTCTGACCTTCTGAGTTCCTCCAGCATTTGGTGGGTGTTGCTTTGGGTTCCCAGCATCTGCGAAAACTCTTATGTTTATGAATATGTCATGCCAGTATTATATTGTTCTAATTTCATGTTATATAACTTGAATACAATTATCATACCATAATAACTAGCACAATATAATACGTGGCATTCCAACAGGCCAGAAACCATCTTTTTAAAGTTATCGACATTCTTGGAAATTTTCTATATGCCCATGATGAGTGATCTAGTACCTTGCTGTGAATATTGTAGAGTTAAAGATTTTTAGAAGTATTTTTTATTTCTTCAATGGCCAAATACCATCTTCCTGACTCCAGTTTAGGAGAATGTCTGGTCTCCATTTTAGCCATAACACTCTACTTCAGGTAGACCCAAATTCAGAGAAGGAGTTAGTTGTAAATAATGGAGCATTTTTTCATTATTCTGCCTTACAATATTTCACCTTGCCAGAATTGCAGCCTTGGACTAAAGTATTACTGAACATGCCTACATAATAATGTAGGACTTGGGGCTTTGCACAGGAAAAACAGTGACTAACTTTTCTCTGATAATTTGGAAGGTTCTCTGCAAATAATTCTGGCAGCAACACATAGAGATCAAAAGCCATCTGTACAATATGTTTACTGTAATCCAGAACTATACTGAACACTGTGATATTACTTTAACATTACCTTAATCCCAATGATAGGATTTTAAAACCAGAATGATTTTGTTTGACATTGGAGAAGAAGTGAAGTTTTCAAATTGCCTGCTCAGCATCTAAACACCCTAAGTTTGAAGAGTGATGTGAAACAATTGGAGAAACCATTCTGAAGTTTGCCACTAATGTAAATAATACAAAGTGGAATGCTCGTCAGATTGATATTGCTGTTCAACATGCCCCATCTAACCAATCTATCCTTGAAATGGAGGACCAAGTGCACTCAAACATGCACAGCTCATAAAAATCATCACTTCATGTAATCAAATTGAATAGTACATACAACTAATAATTCAAACAGATCTTTTCTGACTAATGGGGAATTAATGTAGTTCCTTGATTATTTCCATATGCTCCTCTAATGGAGCAGAATCAAGGCCTTTTTTTGATCCAATTTGATTCATCTGTATAAATTCTTTTATTTAGATTTGCTGCTATATTTCATTAAGAGTTTGTGGAGATTTGGTGTGTCACCAAAAAAACTTGCAAATTTCTACAGATGTACCGTGGAAAGCATTCTAACAGGCTGCATTACCATCTGGAAACAAACAAGAGAAAATCTGAAGATGCTGGAAATCCAAGCAACACACACACGGTAACGGAGGAACTCAGCAGGCTAGGCAGCATCTATACAAATGAGTACAGTCGACGTTTTGTGCTAGGACCCTTCAGCAGTCCTGAAGAAGGGCCTTGGTCTGAAATGTCGACTGTACTCTTTTCCAGAGATGCTGTCTGGCCTGCTGAGCTCCCCCAGAATTGTGTGTGTTTTGCATTACCTACTGATACGAGAAGCGGGGCTATTGCACGGGATAATAGTAAGCTACAGGGAGTTGTAAAATTAGTCATGGGCACTGGCCTCTGTAGTATCTAGGACATCTTCAAGTAGTTGCACCTCAGAAAAACGGCATCTCTCCTTAAGGACTCCCATCACCCAGGACATGCCTTCTTCTCATTGTTACCACCACAAAGGAGGTACAGAAACTTGAAGGCACACACCGAACAATTCAGGAACAACTTCTTCTCCTCTATCATCCAATTTCTGAAGGATAGGTGGTGGGAACAGGCAGGAAGGGGATAAAAGTGTGGGTATCAATTAAGGAGTATACGTGGATGCCCAAGGACATTTGCAGTCAGGGAATAAGATGAGACACCAAGAACAACTCAAAGGACAAGCTATGCCAAAAATGACCATCAGGCAATGGCCAAGTTATAGTTGTATCCCTTTAATTAAAGAGAAAATGGAAAAACACCCTCCCCCCAATAAAGGCCTGATTTAGTGTGTGAAATAAGTGATTTTGCAGTACTATTTTGCACATCAGCATCCAAACGTTGTAGCATGTCAACTGCGGTCACTGTACATGCCCATGGTTTTCCCGGATATTCACTTTGTACAAATGGCAGACACAGAACAAAAATACTCAAATGCTCTACCAGCAGTCTGATTTAAATTCCAAGATTCAAAGTACATTTATTATCAAAACATGTATACAATATGCAACCCTGAGATTCATCTTCCCACAGGCAGCCATGAAATGAAGTAAACACCATGGAACCCTTTCAAAGGTAACATCAAACGCGCGATAAATAGGGCAAACCACGCAAATGGCAAAATATGAGCAAATAACACAGATAGTGTCAAATATCTAAATATCAAACACCTAGGACTGTTCAGTTCCATTCAGTTCAGCACTCTGTTGTTTGTTGACTGCAGGCCGCAGAGCCGGTCTGCACTGAGGTGCCCTGATCAAATCGTGAAAACAGCAAAGAAAGAATGAGTAACCAGAAACCAGAAGCATGTTCTACACGAACTACGAGTCTTCTAAGATGAGTCCAAGGTCACAGACACTAAACGTTAACCGGCAAAGTCCTCCACAAAAGAGTCCCACGGCCACGAGCCTTGCCAATCGATCCTTGCAGCATGGACCCAAGACTCCCCAATCTTCCTCCGGTGTGAGAGGGTCAAATGGAAGCAGACAGTGTGAACTGCCACTTTCCTTCCGCACTCAACCTCATCGATTTGCAATTTTGCTTGACGCCTTAATTGGTGCCGAGTAATGGATCCGATCATGAGTTCGGACTCCACCATTAAGCTGCACACACCGCTCTCAATCTTCCCGAACTTCCCCGGAGACAGCAAATGTGCCCAGTTGGCCCAAGAACATGCCATCAAAATCTAAACGACAGGCTGTAATTGCATGGAGTTCAGTATTTAAAAGAAAAATAAAGAAGAAGTAGTAATTTTTTGAACTGACTACAGGTCATCACTGTTGGTCGTGCTGGTTGCTGGTGTCTTCTTGAGATAGCGATCTGATCGTGTTTAGCAATTTTTTTGAGAAAGTTCATCATCTGTGCACAAAAGCATTCACTCCACTATAGGAGTTCTAAGTCATACCAGTAGATAGTATTTTGGTTTAATATTATCCAATTTTCATATAAAAGGCAGCAATATATGATAAACCTTTGTAAAATCTATAATTGATTGATATTTTTCATGTTAGTGCCCACTTCTGGAGCAATAATACCCTATTGTACTCACATGTAGGTGAGCGGAGTAGGTTTTCAGCTATAATTAAATTATGATTACTAATAATGAAAATCTAAAGCCTAATTATATTTTTCAATGCTTCATAAAAAAACAGTGAAAAGGACTAAGCAGTTTATTAAAAACTGATGCCCCCCAGCCATAAACTATTTGCTCACCAGCAGCATAGTAACTTAATAATAATAGTATTATCATGTTATAACAGCATTAATTAATTCCAGTACAATGGTAGGAAGCTGTCCCTGGGTCACAAGCATTTGTTTTGTAAAGTTTTACAGTTAGTCACACAGGTCAGGATCCCATCCTGAAGAAGCACAAAATGTATTCATTTCAAGTTCACAGATAGTTCAAAATGCGTCTGAAATTGTCAAACTGTTCTGAGACCATGCTTAGCACGCTTTCCACAATTTCAGCCTGACAATTTTGGATCTTGAATCTTTAGCCAATTTTCAATTTCGCTGCTTTAATATAATGAGCCAGCTGTAAATTAGATTGGATTAGCTTTATTTGTCACATATTCTTTGAAACAAACATTGTGCAGAACAACCTAAAGGTTAATTTACAGGTTGAGTCGGTGGTGAGGAAGGCAAGTGCAATGTTAGCATTCATTTCAAGCGGTCAGAATACAAGAGCAGGGATGTGATGCTGAAGCTTTATAAGGCACTGGTGAGGCCTCACCTTGAGTATTGTGAACAGTTCTGGGCTCCTCATCCAAGAAAAGATGTGCTGGCATGGAAGAGGATTTAGAGGAGGTTCACAAGGATGATTCTGGGAAATAAAGGTTTATCATACGAGGAATGTTTGATAATTCTGAGTCTGTACATGCTGGAATTTAGAAGGATGGGGGGTACGGTTCTCATTGAAACCTTTCGAATGTTGAAAGGCCTAGACATGGTGGATGTGGAAAGAATGATTCACATGGTGGGGGAGTTTAAGACAAGAGGACACAGCCTCAGGATAGAGGGGTGTCCATTCAAAACAGAGATGCGGAGAAATTTCTTTAGAGGGTGGTGAACTTGTGGAATTTATTACCACAGGCAGCTGTGGAGGTTCAGGTCATTGGGTGCATTTAAGGCAGAGCTTGGTAGGTTCTTTTTTGGACACGACTTCAAAGGTTACGGGGAGAAGGCTGTTGAGTGGAGCTGAGGAGGGGAGAAAAAAAATGATTAGCCATGATTAAATGGTGGACCAGACTCGATGGGCCAGAATAGACTAATTCTGCTCCTTTGTTGTATGGTCTTATGGTCTTATGAGATGCTTAATTTGCATCAAATCAAATCAGCAAGTTTTGTGCAGCCCACGAGTTTTGCCACACTTCCTGTGCGAACCCCTAGCATGTCCACAATTCACTAGCACTAATTGTATGTCTTTGGAATATGGGAGGAAACCAGAGCACCTGGGGGAACTCCACGTGAGCCACAGGGAGAAGGTACAAGCCCCTTACAGATAGAGGTTGTTGCCAAACCCTGATCTTATGGCTGGAGCACCATAAAGAGTTGCACTATCTGCTACACTGCGCTCACAAGTATCTAATTTTGGAGAGTGTCATTGAATATCTTTTTGCTGGCCTTTTCTAGATATTTTGACTAAAGATGAGTTCAAGGGCGATGAGGCAGAATCAACAAGGTTCTATTCGAAACTGTGAGTTTGGGCAGAGGGTGGTACACCATTCACCACTGATCCGAAAATCCTGAAATGCAGGAAGAAACAAGCCACTTGTGGTTCATAGCTGAAGCAACCAGTTCTTCCAACAAGGCAGCACAGTAGCATAGCGGCTAGCACAATGCTTTACAGTGACAGCAGTCACCTGATGGGGTTCAATTCCCAGCACTGCATGTAAGGAGTTTCTCCCCATGACCACGTGAATTGCCTCCAGCTGCTCCGGTTTCCTCCCACATCTCAAAGACCTGGAGTTAGGGTTAGAGTGTTGTGGGCATGCTATGTTAGTGTCTGCAGTGTGGCAGCCCTTGCGGGCAGTCCAGCACAGTCATCGCTGGTTTCACTTAATGAAAATGACACATTTTGCTGTATTTTTCAATGTACATGTGACAAATAAAGGTAATCTTTAATCCCACATTAATAGTAAAGATAGATAGTTCTTGATAAATATGGTGCCTGTGAGCTCATTAAACCTTGGGTCAAATGCTCCTGTTCCTATTTTGTATGTTCATTTGCATGCTTATACAATCACAGCATTGGGTTTACGATTTCAGAATATTATTGTGCTCTGTATAACAATCATACAAATACCATATGAAGAATTGTAGCAGCAAATTGAAAAGAAGCTGGTGATAGAGTTGCATATCTTCTCATCACTACTTATTTAGCCAGTCAATCACTTTCTCCATTCTGATTGCTGTTGCATGAATGAAGTCGCTGGAGGGAAGTACTGGTGGGTATGAAGCAGCTTCTTTATTCAACAAAACAAGGCACAGCAGGCATCATATAGAGTCACTTTTGGTCGAAAGGTCTGGCTGGCCCAACACAGGGCTCCATATTTTATGTGCTAAAAATCAAAGGACCATTCCATATTTACAATGCATCTGCAATGCTTTCTTTGAAACTACACACAAACTTCATACCTCCAGATTCGCACCCACTCCACAGACATCCAAGTGAATTTTAATCAGCATTGTCTGGTCTGGGATTCACGGCTTTTAGGAATATATTGCACTCCACATTAAATCCATGATACACATTCAGATGTGAAGAGTGGTAGCCAAAATTATTTGCTAAACATAAATGTGCTAAACCCCCAAATCATCACTCTAACGCTGATATATGCAATTTTATTATAATTCACAAAATGTAATTTTCCTTGATTTTAATATTTCATGACAATGAGAGAATTTGTAATTGAATAATGAAAATCAACATCAAAATGACTACTGAGCTTGTCTAAAAGCACATTTTGGGTGCACAGATGTTCCCTACCAGCATGGTGATGTTGAAAAGTTGAGTACAAACAAAAGGAACATTCTGCGAATAACTTTGTTTTATTCTCTTGCAAGATGCTATACAATTACTTTCTGGACACTGTTTAAAAACTAATTCAATTTTACTGCCAGTTTCCTTTATTACTTGTAGACTCATTTACTAGTACGCCAATCCTTATTAACCTTGCCTGCTGGTATCGAGCCAACAATTCATTGCTAACACTTCACAAGTACATTATTAAGTTTAGATTTTCCCAAGGAATTTACCCAACCACATTAAAATCTGCCAATTGTCACTTCAGATCTGCTGGAGTTTCACTCAAGCAGGTACACAACCAAAGTAACAGCAGAATATCTCCCAGATGTGGATTAAATTTTTCACAACTGTTTGCATTTATATATTGCTTTTACTGTATTAAACGATCCAAGGAATTTAATGAAATGATTTTACAATGGAACTGCTTGGCACAGTTGCATCAACATAAATCTCAAACATATCACTTAAACCCCATAGGAAGTAACTGGACAATCAACTAAAACAGGGTGTAATTTTGGTCCACAATGATTGCATTGAATGCTCAATTTTCACACTTCCTAGTTTTGTAATCCACCTAACTAAATGGGAAAGGCAGGTTCTGGAGGTGATGTAAAATAGCTGATATTGGATTAAGCTTTCATTGTCTGCTCTCATGTTTCCCCTTTTCTTCTAAATAGAGAATCAAGCAGAATAACCCCTCACAAACAATCCACTTGCCCACCCAATCAACTATATCTTTTCCAGTCCTGATGAAGGGTCTCAGCCCGATATATTGACTTTTTATTCCCCCTCCAAATAGGCTGACTGACTTAATCAGTTCCTCCTGAAATTTGTGCGTGAGTGTGTGTGTGTGTGTGTGTGTGTTAAACATTTTAATATGTAAATTTTCACATATTTATGGCAATTCTTAAATATATTTCTTTGGATTATTCTCTTCAATCTTATGTACATCAATTAGAAATTGAACCTCACCGCACTGTAAAACTGGAGAAGGTAAAAATGCACCGGGACAAATAAAGTGAAATACTGGTAATAGAATCCTTGCATTTATAGAGTCACATCATTAACAGGCCCATACATATTCTTTGTAATAGTTGATGAAGATTTAAGATAAGGCAATGTAATAAAAATGGATAGGTCTGAACAATATCATGGAGCGAGTTGGATGAATCACTATTCACAATTAACTCCAACCACAACTGAACCAAAATTCAATGAATCATTGAGATTGTAATATAAATTGTACATTCATTTTCATTCAGAATTAGAACCTGGTTTAGAATTACGGTTGTAAAAATGGAATGAATCCTGGCCTGCATCAAGTTTAAAGAAAATGATTCAGCCACTGGCCGTAAAGCTGAAATTTGTCATTCTCAGACTTGTTAAAAGAGTAATATATTGCACTAGTATTTGCCACCTGCCAGCAAGAGGCAGCTGTTCATTGAGAGAAATCACCCTAATAACAAACATAGGTGAACTCGACTACATGAATGAATGACGAATACAACGTGAGGGAACAAAAGTCTAACAGGGTTCATATGGGATTGAGAATTGACTTATGACCACTTCAGTTCTAAGACCTTGGTGATAAATATGTGGGTTTTCCTTTGCCCAGCAGCCACTAGAACTGACAGAGTGAGGTCTTGGTTTAATGCAAAAGTGGTCCAAAGTATAGGAGACCTGTGCATGATGCACATACATACATGTACATACCCACACATGGGTATAGACACAGCTGCACAATTTCCCTCAAACTCTTTCCTTCATATCCCCTACCTTGATGCTCTTCTTTTTTCTCGGCTTCTCTGCTTTCATCTCCTTATACTTAAAAGTTTTCTGCAGTCTCTAAGTCTCTGGATTGTCATCCTACCCACCTCCATCCGTCACCGCTCACCTCCTCACTCCACTTCACACTGGACCCTCCTGTTCTCTACCCAACCTCCTGTATCTTTTCAGCTGCTGGCAGCTCACTCTCTAAAAGTATGAGGCAGGCCACCCAATGTCGACACACAACCTCTTCAGATTTACTCCCTGATTGTCAATAACCCTCCTGACCAAAGCAGCCACACGACAGAAAGCATTCAGCCTAGTCTAGAACCCCTAGATCATTAACTGAATCATCAAGGCAGATGGTCTAAACGTGTGCCAACGTTTTATGAAAATGAAAAGGTCTCAGATTTACAACAACTGTGTTATTGCCATTGGTGAAATCTTTTTTTTTGATTAATGACTGGTTCAAGAAAAAAAATTGAAGTACTAAAATAAGATAGATTTACATGTATTTTTAATATTTTCAAGATGTTGGCTGTAGCATCTATAACAGGACCCGATGAAGGGTCTCGGCCTGAAACATCGACTGTACTCTTTTCCGTAGATGTTTCTAGCCTGCTGAGTTCCTCCAGCATTTTGTGTGTGTTGTTTGGATTTCCAGCATCTGCAGATTTTCTCTTGTTGATAATAATGTTCAAGTTGCAGTCATTGTTTACACCATTCAAGTTCAAGAAATTATCATAAGGAGAAATGAAAATCCATATGACTTTATTCTCTAAGCAACAACATTCCAAGATCAAATCTTTCCTTTTAAAATCCTGTAGGGACCACTAGAAACTTGACTGAAATAAGCAAAACAGTGGCTATTGGTGAAGGTCAAAGGCTGACTGTTCTGTTTTGAGTTACTGGCTTTCTATCATGTACATGTTAAGAGCTGGTGGAGAACTTCACACATGCCTGTATTATTCCAGATCTAACAACTCTCTAAGTTCAACATCTTCAAGTTCAGAACAGGGTTTACTTTAATTAGGTACAAGTGTATGCATAAGAATTTGAGGAATTCCAAATGATGTGAGGTAGCATAATTACTGAGACTGAACTGTGAGGAAATATGCTCAGCTTCCTGTGTTAGCAGAGCAGGATGTTATCAGCCAGTATTTATAAAATGAATTTAGCATTTACCTCTGAATGTAATAATGTACACTTTGAGGAATGCAGCATATTATTAAAGTGGTCAGACTTCAGGAACAGTCAGTTGTCAGACCTTGTACAATTATTTCCTTTTCCTCTTTTACTTACTTAATTTTCTCCAACACCCATTATAACCAAAGACCCATTGACCATGTGCTGCCCCAGGGTTTTCCGCTAATGGGCCCTGTTGTGGCCTCACCCTTAACAGGATCTAAGGTCTTCCAGTTTTCAGGTTTTCCACAATGCTATTAAGCAGAATCCCTAGCCAGGCTGTGAAGCCATTTATTCAGCAAATCTGTTTGGTGTAATCGATATTCACTTCTTAGCCAGAAGGCTCTTGGATTTTTGCAAAGCTCACTTTCTAAGCACAGCAGCTGCCACTTGTAAGATCACAAACAGTTGTAATTAAACTTTCAACACAACAACAAATCTACACTTTTAAACAAAACAACGTATCTACACAATGATCTTTGAACTAATGGAAGTATGATCATTAGATCCAAAGTGCTCTGAAACACACTTCCATCACTTGTTCACCAAAAGGAGATCCAGTATCACACACTCTCTAGATGGAACCTCTATATACTAATTAAGGAAATCTTCCTGAACACATTTGACAAACTCTGTCCCATCCAGTGATTTTAATTTTAGAGTGCTAATCAATATATGGAAAGTTAGAATCACCGACTATCACAAGCTTACCCTTCTTGCAACTGTCTGCTATTTCTAAAAAAATTGTTCCTTTAAAATGTGCTAACAACTGGGATGTCTACAATGTAATTCCTATCTCATTCTACAGTTCTACCAACATAGCTTCATTAGACAAACCTTCCAGTCTGTCCTGTCTGAAAGAAGGAAAGGAGGAAAGAAAGAAAGAAACTTACTTTAGCCTGCACCTCTTCTCAATGAAGCCTCTTGAGTCAAAGCCTCAGAACCGTACTCTTATCCTGGCCCACTCCAACGATGGCTGCTCTGCTTCAACCTAACTTCTTTTTATTGTCCCTTGCCAAGGGCCTGATAAATGAAACAATCTTAAGCGCCGCAGAAAGTCAGGACAGACACTACTCTCTTTTTAAATCTGACACTTAAAGTCCACCAGCAATTGTGTCAATGAGGATTTTAAAATCTTGACTAAAGCACCAGCAGTCTCCTCAAGCAGCCTGCTACCTTCTGATCCTGTAAATGTTTAAGCCTTCTGAGGTATCAAGTACCACTTAATTATTTATCGGGTCTTGCACTGGGCTTTCACCTACCACTTCAATGAATTCCCCAACTACAAAATATATTTTCTTTTGTGAATATTGATAAAAAATATTTATTTACAACCTTACTTACAACCTCTGTCTCCACACACAGGTTATCCATGTCCTTAACAAGTCCAAAGTATTACCCATTTTTGCCTTGATATATTTATCTAAATTGACAGTTGTAGCAGTTCTTGAGAAAATTAATGATTTAGTCATTTCATCTGACTCTGTGACAGCAAACAGCAGGATACTGAAGTCTCCAATGTGAACCACAAAAATTGTTGATCTCAGATGCATACTGGCATAGGGTGTCTCTTGCTATTTGATCATCTTCCTGTAGGAGATGATACAGTTCTGTAACTGCATCCAGCTCAGTGAGATTACACTCTGTTAGTGCATTCCTAATGGGCTAAATTGACTAATTTACAGTAGAGCAAAAATCTTGGGCACGTACAGTATACATAGCTAGGGTGCTTTAGACTTTTGCACTGTACTGCTGCCAAAAAAAACCAAATTCCATGACATTTGTGAGTGATGATAAACCTGATTCTGACACTGGGTCCCAATTGTGGACTGAGAGTGGGAAGGGGACAGGGAGAGGGAAATCATGGTTGGGAAAAGGGGAAGGAAGCGAGGAGAGTGTGTGAAGCACCAGAGAGCCATTCTGTAATGATTAGTAAAACAATTGTTTTGAATCAAATTGCCTTGCCTGGTGCTTCAGGGCTGGGTGTGTTTGCACCCATGCCACCCCTCCCCCCCCCCCCCCCGCTGCTCCTGGCAGTCCTACTCTGCCTCCTGTCTGATACCACTCCTGCAGCGCTCCACCCTTGCCATTCCCAACATCCTTTGCACCTGTCAGATTTACAAATTTTCTGTCCATGTCATGTTGACAAATATAGTACTGTGCAAAAGTCTTAGACGTCCTAGCTATATACATGTGCCGAAGACTTAGTTATATCAGCTAAACAGAATCACACTATAAATGAAACTTGGCGACAATCTTTCAGTAACTAAGTGACGGGTGGTAAGAAGTTGCCACACTGTTTATGGCATTGCTGCCCAAAACCGCACCATTAACACTATTAAACACACCACTGGCTGTGGTTTTAATATATATGTTCCATACCAATGTTGCTGCAATATTTTGCACACTTTGTAAGAGGTCAAACTGAATTAAGTATCCTGAATCATGGAGGAAATGTGAAAAAAAAGGTCTTCTTTCTACTGTTGCATACATTTTGCTTTTGGCACAGTTTCCATTTATTTGTTTGAATTAATTGTTGAAAACTCGGCATTAAAAAGCACATCATCCACAGAGGTATGATCCAGCAAATTTTAACACTTTACCTTACCAGAGATCCAGTGTCTATATGCTGAGCCAAAATCCAGTTTGAAACTGATAAACAGAGTGAAACAGAGAAAAACACAGCTGGGAGAAATATGGGATGCCAAACATTCAGTTAATTAGATTCTTGCAAATGATTTCATTTTATTTCTGTGGAAGAATAACAACGTGTCAGCATGTAAATTAATCCAAAATAATTCTGAGCAAAAACCATTACTTCAGCCATCTTGATTCAACTCTCATTTAACCTTCAAGGAGAACCAGATGTGAAAATCGGCAAAGCCACTTTAATCTTTGGGAAACTTACATCATTTGTAAGGAAAAAATGCTATTGACAATGCACAGGGAGATGTTTACTATTCTGTCACATGTCCTTAATACTCTTTACTATAGCTGTGAAAGCTGGGTCACATTCTCCAAGAGATTTGACAGCTTCCAAAATTGCAGGAAGGTGTTCAATCTCTGAATGGTGCTTAACATCTATAGACTACATTGAGATGTGTGGATTGTTTATAAGACACTGGAGCAGAATTAGACCATTCAGCCCATCAAGTCTGATCTGCCATTTGATCATGGCTGATCCACTTCCCTCTCAATCCCATTCTCCTGCCTATTCTCCACAATCATTCACGCCCTGACTTACCAAGTCAACCTATCAACCTCCTCATTAAACACACTCAGTGACCTCATCTCCACAGCTGCCTGTGGCATCGAATTCCACCAATTCACTGCCCTCTGGCTAAAGAAATTTCTCCTCATCTCTGTTCTAAATGGATGTCCCTCTATTCTAAGGCTGAGCCCTCAGGTCCTAGATTAGAAACATCCTCTCCACATTCACTCTATCTAGGTCTTTCATTGTTCGATAGGTTCCAATGAGGTCCCCCCTCATTCCTCTAAACTCCAGTGAGTAGAGGCCCAGAGCCATCAAACGCTCCTCATATGATAACCATTTCAGTCTCTGAATCATTTTCATCAACCTTCTTTGAAACCTCCCTAATATCACTCTTAGATAAGGGGCCCAAACTGTTCACATTATTCCAAACGCAGCCTCACCAGTGCCTTATACAGTCTCAGCATTACATCCTTGCTTATATAATCTAGTTCTCTTGAAATGAATGCTAACATTACATTTGCCTCTTCCACCATCATCTCAGTCTGCAAGTTAACCTTTAGGGAATCATGTATGAGGACTCCCGAGTCCCTTTGAACCTCAGAATTTTGAATGTTCTCCTCATTTGGAAAATAATCTGTGCTTTTATTCCTTCTACCAAAGTGCATGACCATATACTTCCCAATACTCTATTCCATCTGCCACTTCTTCGCCCATTCTCCCAATCTGTCTAATTCCTTCTGCAGCCTTCCTTCTTCCTGAACACTATTTCCCCCTTCATCTATCTTTGTATCATCTACAAACTTGGCTACAAAGCCATCAATTCCGTTATCCAAATCATTGACATACAACATAAAAAGAAGTGGTCTCAGCACTGACCCTGTGGAACACTATGTGCCACTGGCAGCCAATCAAAAAAGGCTCCCTTTATTCCCATTGTTTGCCTCTTGCCAATCTGCTAATGCTCTGTAATATTTTCCTGTAATACCATGGGCTCTTATCTTGCTAAGCAGCCTCACATGTGCTACTTTGTCAAAGGCCGTTTAAAAATCCAACTACACAACATCCACTGATTCTCCATTGTCTACCCTGTTTGTTATTTTTTCAAAGAATTCCAGCAGATGTGTCCGACAAGGTTTTCTCATGCTAGCTTTGGCCCATTTTATCACGTGCCTCCAGGTACTCCTGAAAGCTCATCCTTAACAATCGACTTCAACATCTTCCTAATGACTGAGGTTAGACCAACCAGCCTATAATTTCCTTCCTTCTGCCTCCCACCAATGGAGAGGGTATGGATGAGGAAGAGTGGAGTGGAGTGATATTTGCAATTTCCCAGTCCTCCAGAACCATGCGAGAATCTAATGATTCTTTATAGATCATTACTAATGCATCCACAATTTCTTCAACTACCTCTTTCAGAACACTCAGGTGTGGTCCATCTGGTGCAGGTGACTTATCTACCTTCGGACTTTTCAGCTTCCTAAGTACCTTTTCACTGGTAATGGCAACGGTGCTCACTTCTGCCCCCGACACTCTTGAACTTCCAGTATACTGCTAGTGTCTTCGATACTTATTCAATTCCTCCGCCATTTCCATATCCCTCATACTACCTCTCCAGTGGCTTAATATCTACTGTACTCTTACCTCTGTTTTACTCTTTATATATCAGAAAAAACTTTTGGTATCCTCTTTGATATTATTGCAAGCTTACCTTCATACTTAATCTTTTCATTACTTCTGGCTTTTTAGTAGCCTGTTTTTGATTTTAAAAGCTTCCCAATCCTCTAACTTCCAGCTAATTTTTGCTGATTATATGCCCTCTGTTTTGCTTTTATGGTGGCTTTTACTTCACTTGCCAGCCACGGTTGTGTCATCCTGCCTTTAGAATGTTTCTTCTTCTTTGCAATGTATCTATCCTGCACCTACTGAATTGCTCCCAAAACTCCCATTATTGCTGCTCTGCCATCATCCTTGCTAGTGTCCCCTTCCAATCAACTTTGGCCAGCTCCTGTCTCATGAATCTTTAATTCCCTTTACTCCAATCTAATACTGATACACTTGACTTTAGCTTCTCCCTCTCAAATTGCGGGATGAATTCTTTCATATTATAATCACTCTCTCCTAAGGGTTCCTTTACTTTAAGTTCCCTTATTCAATGTTCTGCTGAAAAATCATAAGCACAAGAGATTCTGCAGATTCTGGAAATCCAGAGTAACACACAAAATGCAAACACGAGAAAGTCTGCAGATGCTGGAAATTCAAACAACACACACAAAATGCTGGATGAGCTCAGCAGGCCAGGCAGCAACTGTAAAAGGGAGAAATGTGTTGATTATTCAAGCTGAGACCCTTCACCAGGACTGGAAAGGAAGGGAGAGGAGTCAGAGTAAGAAGGTCAGGGAGGGGAAGGAGTACAAGCTAGAAGGTCATAAATGTAACCCGGTGAGAAGGAAGGTAAGTGGTTGGGGTGCCCCATTTTTAAAATCTGGCTTCTTTCCCCTTTCTCTCCAGTCCTGATAAAGGATAGATAGATAGATAGATAGATAGATAGATACTTTATTCATCCCCATGGGGAAATTCAACTTTTTTCCAATGTCCCATACACTTCTTGTAGCAAAACTAATTACATACAATACTTAACTCAGTAAAGAATATGATATGCATCTAAATCACTATCTCAAAAAGCATTAATAATAGCTTTTAAAAAAAGTTCTTAAGTCCTGGCGGTAGAATTGTAAAGCCTAATGGCATTGGGGAGTATTGACCTCTTCATCCTGTCTGAGGAGCATTGCATCGATAGTAACCTGTCGCTGAAACTGCTTCTCTGTCTCTGGATGGTGCTATGTAGAGGATGTTCAGAGTTATCCATAATTGACCGTAGCCTACTCAGCGCCCTTCGCTCAGCTACCGATGTTAAACTCTCCAGTACTTTGCCCAAGACAGAGCCCGCCTTCCTTACCAGCTTATTAAGACGTGAGGCGTCCCTCTTCTTAATGCTTCCTCCCCAACACGCCACCACAAAGAAGAGGGCGCTCTCCACAACTGACCTATAGAACATCTTCAGCATCTCACTACAGACATTGAATGACGCCAACCTTCTTAGGAAGTACAGTCGACTCTGTGCCTTCCTGCACAAGGCATCTGTGTTGGCAGTCCAGTCTAGCTTCTCGTCTAACTGTACTCCCAGATACTTGTAGGTCTCAGCCTGAAACATTGACTCGGTATTCCTTTTCATACATGCTGCCTGACCTGCATCTCATGAGTGTTGCTCAGGAATTCAGGCTGACAGAGGTTTAACAGGTGTGCCAATAAGTAAAGAGTGCTCCAGTCTCACCACCTTTAGATGGCAAATGGGAATGGACCAGAGTGCCTGTTGAAGTTTTTCTGATCATTCAAGGGGCTCTTGCCACAAACCATGGCCAAGGCCAGTCTTACAGTTTTTTTTTACATATTCTGTGTTTTTCGCCTGACTTTCTTGTTTATTTTTGTGCGGGAGAGGGTGATTTGGGGGTTGATGATCATGTTGCTGTTCTTTATTTTCTTGGTTCTATGGCTATCTAGAGAAGAAGAATTTCAGAATTGCATATTTGATAATAAATGAACCTTTGAACCTTCGAAGACCTGACTGATTTATTCAAATCTAATTTACTCTTTTTGGCCTCACATATTTTTCCCAGCTGTATTTTTTAAAATAGTGTTTACTAAGAACTATTTTTTATGAATATTGCTAAAGAATGCTTTGATCAGCTAAAACAGGCCATTTGGCCCAGCATGGTTAATTTATTTTTTCTTTCATCCCCATTCTCCTGCCTTCTCCTTTGACATGCTTGCTAATCAAGAACCTATCAACTTCCATATTAAGTATACCCAATGACGTGGCCTCCACAGCCATCTATGGAAATTAATTCTAGTTTCATCATCCTCTGGTTAAAGAAATTCATCTTAATCTCTGTTTGAAAGAGACAACCTTATATTCTAAGGCTGCGCCCTCTGGTCCAAGACTCTCCCACTATTGGAGACATTCTCTTCACGTCCATTCTATCTAGGCTTTTCAATACTTGATAGGTTTCAGTAAAAACCTCCCTCATTCTTCTAAACTCCACCGAGTACAGGCCCAGAGCCATCAAACGCTCACCATATATTAACCCTTCCAGGATCATTCTCATAAACCTCATCCATACCCTCTCCATTGTCAGCACATCCTTTCTTAGATACGAGGCCCAAAACTGCTCACAATACTCAAAATATTATCTGACTAAAGCTTTATAAACCTCAGCATTGCATCCTTGCTTTTATATTCTAATCCTTTGAAATGAGTGATAACATAACATTTGCCCTCCTTAACACTAACTGAACCTGTAAGTTAACATTTTGGAGAATCCTGCACTAGGAGTCCCAAGTCCCTTTGCAGCTCTGTTTTCTGAATTCGATTCCCATTTAGAAAACTGTCTATGCCGTAATTCCTTCTTCCAGAGTGCATGACCATACTATTCCCTATGCTGTATTCCATCTTCTACTTCCTTTCCAATTTTCCTGATCTGTCAAAGTCTTTCTGCAGACTCTCTGAATCCTCAATACTAACTATCTCCCCAGTTGTCTACGTGTCATCCGCATACTTGGCCACAAAGCCATCAATTCTATCATTTAGATTATTATCATATACCGTGAAAAGTGGTGGACCCAACAGAAGCTCCTGTGGACCAATAATGTTCAGTGGCAGCAAGCCAGAAAAGGCTCTCTTTATTCCTACTCTTTGTCTTCTGTTGCCAGCCAGCCAACCCTCTGTCCATGTTAGTATCTTTCTTGCAATATCCTGGGCTCTTCTTCAGCAATCTCATAAGCAACATCTTCCAGTTTGAGCTTCAGGTTTAAGTTGGCTCTACTGAGGACAAATGACAGCTTACTGGCGATTTTCAAAGCAAATACTGTATTAGAAAAACTTCTACTGTAAAAAATTACAGTAAATGATTATCGCAAACAATGAAGAGGCGAGCAAAGTCAAGGCTGAGTCGAGAATCAAAGCATCCATGTGGGAGCAAGGTTGAGGCATGTTCAAGACAGAGTGGGAGTGAGCAAAGCAGATGAGTTTCAGAGCCCGTCCACCTAAGCTGAAAGGGAGGTTTGGAAAGGTCAGGTACAGGCCAAAACATAGTGGCAGAGTCCAGACCCAGAGCGTATCAACGTGGCAGTGCCCAGGTCTTAAAGCGAGGAACAACCCAACGTTGGGACGATTTAAATGCCGAGCTGGAGGGATTGAAAAGGCTGGATTTTGGGTCCAGAGGTGAGGGTTTGGATAGTTCTCCTCACTGCGCTGTGAGGTTTACTCCGCTCCTCCCTGCGCTGCGAGGTTTACTCCGCTCCTCGCTGCGCTGCGAGGTTTACTCCGCTCCTCGCTGCGCTGTGAGGTTTACTCCGCTCTTCGCTGCACTAGGCTGAGGCTGTGAGCCTGCTCTGGCTGCTCCAGGCTTCGCGACTATGGGCTCACGTTCATTCTAAGCGCTACTGTTTACTTTCATTGTTTGCACGTTTTTTTTTTCGCTCTCTCTGCACATTGGGTGTTTGTTGGTCTTCTTTAAAATGGATTCTTTTGGGTTTCTTGTTTAGTGGCTGCCTGTAAGGGGATGAATCTCTAGGTTGTATAATTACTTTGTACTTTGAACTTTGAACATCTGGTCAAAGGCCTTCTGAAAATCCAAGTAAAAAACATCCACTGACTCTTTGTTGACTCTGCCTGTTACTTTCTCAGAGACATTTTAGTAGCTAACAGATTATATCAGTCGTAATAACATGCTGCCAGTCTCAGACTGTCAGCTGGAGAACTAATGAATGCTAATTTCTTTTCTGCCTTTCTTGGGTGGTGGATCAATCATATGGATTGGCTGCACATTACAGAACTTCTCAACTTTTAAGGTTCACCAGTAACTGCAATAGAAAAGCTGGCAGGTTTCAAAACAGATAGGCAATCTGTTCTCCTAAATTAATGAGAAGTAAAATGATCTCTTGCCTGGTGTTGGCAAGATCTAACTTCATTAGCATAGCTGTCTCTGTGAGCAGACACTGAGTAGAACAGAATTCTGTCCCAATATCCTTTAGAAGTTTTCCCTTCAGTTCAAAATGACATTAGTGTAGTTCTTAATGTAACACTTTTCCTTTGGGGAAGGGAATAAAAGTTGTTGCTCTTGCTGATACTTTTAACCCTTTTTATTAGTACGTAACAAACCAGCTTCTCTATCATCTGGAACTTGCATACTGCAAATGCTGATATCTGAACGAAAAACAGGGAATGCTCAACAGGTCAGGCAGCACCTGTGGTGATATGAACTGTATCAGGTCAACAACTTTGCATTTGACCATTCAATGGAAAGCCCAGAGAAATGTCTCTTTCCACTAACCAGAGCATAATGAGAGGACAGGAGAAAACTCTTTGGAAATTACCAGTGTTTCAAAGTAATTTCAAAGTAACATGTTCTCCTTCTACCCTTCCATTTCATCTGTTCTTGAAATGTGTTTATGAGTTTTACTTCCCTATCATCTGTAGAAATCATTGTTCAGAATAGTATATTGAATTTTAACAACAATTAAACAAAGAGATGACATTATTTCCTCAAGGTTCCCACATAATTAGAAGCTTTAAACAACACACACAAAATGCTGGTGGAACACAGCAGGCCAGGCAGCATCTATAGGGAGAAGCACTGTGGACGTTTCGGGCCGAGACCCTTCGTCAGGAGTAACTGAAAGGAGAGATACTAAGAAATTTGAAAGCTTTATTTAGATTTTACTGGATTTCTAACATCAATCTGCCATAAATAACGCAACATGCACTTCATCCTTGCAAAGTTCTCAGTGGTGTCATTGTTGCAACTTGCCTTCTGAAGGGGTGTTAACTGTAATATCCTTTTCATTAAAGTATTTGGTTCTTATTTCATGATAAGGGCGGGGCATAATTTACTTTAATTTGAATCAGCACTTTTATTTGAATTGTTAACCAATGGCCTCAAGATAGCTACACGTTTACACCTTGATGAAACATGCCAAAATTACGGTAAGAAGTAAATGGGTATCTTCAGATGATACTTTTTCAATATTCAATATACAAGCCAGTTGTGACAGGAAGGCCATAGTCAGTTCATGACTATACAAGAAAAAATCAGATCTGTACACATCAAGCATTTCACATCTGGGACTGCTGACATTCTCCTCAACTTCCAAAAAACAATCCATAGATCAGCCTGATTAAATTCATATTAATATTTCCTTTCCTGTGTTAAATGGGGAGTACATAAAGGGATTATTTTAATATGGAAATGCGGTTCATAACAAACAAAAATCTAAGATCCTGCTTTCGAAACTGGATGCCGCCATAGATTATATAAATGTCAGGCAAGATGAAAACTGCTTCAACATAAACACTGAAGATTTCGCTCATGAGTAGCTGTATACCATATGTAATTGTCTTCAGTTTGCCCACAAAGAAAGAAAAGCAAGACTCTTCTTGTGCTTGACAAAAGAATCGGAGGTCGACAAAAATATTCAATCGGCAAGGGTCACAGGATAGTGATCAGGAGCAGGAGCTCTTGTTGATTGTTTCCCTCCCCCATCTCCAATCTAATGGATGCTGCACTAATCTTAGCCTCCTCTGCAGCCCCAATTTAAGATCAACAAACATGATACGCACCAGGCATTGGAAAATATCTTTCAGAGCTATGTTGTACTCATCAGACGAAACAACAATAATGACTGATACCATTAGGTATGGCATCCATCCACATTTCTACACTTCTGTTACTATAATTTAAAAGGCGTTTATTTAGCATATATATTACTTCCAATCACCTTATAGTCCAGTTTATAGTATGACCCGGCAAGATTGATGGTTCCGTAGTGGTGCTTAATTTAAACAAAAAATATTTTTCCTGAAATGGCCTTGCTACCTCCAATGGCAGTTAGTTGTTCGTAGCAAGCATCAACTTGGCTCCCTTCAAGCCTTTCAATCCTGCCCTGAAGCATTTTAAGAACAGGAAATAATGTTGTTACCTAAGGTCCAAGGAAATAGCTAACTGTACTTTAATTCATTGAAGAATTTGGTGTTCTGCAGGGGCCTGTGTTGAGACTGCTTCTTTTCACTTTACATATCAATGATTTGGATGATGGAATTGATGGCTTTGAGGCCAAGTTTACAGATGATACAAAGATAGGTGGAGGGCAGGTAATGTTGAGGAAGCAGGGAGTCTGCAGAAGGACTTGAACAAAGTAGGAGAATAGGCGAAGAAATGGTAGATAGAATACAGTATAGGAATGCGTTTTGTCGTGCACTTTGGTAGAAGGAAGGAAAGCATAGGTTATTATCTAAACAGGGAACAAATTCAGAAAGTAGAGATTGAAAGGGACTTGGGAGTCCTAGTGCAGGATCGACTGAAGATTAACTTAGGTTAATTTTCCTAAAGATTTAATCATTGTGTATACTTAAAGCAGAGTTTGATAGATTCTTGATGAGTCAGGGCATCAAAGGTTATGGGGAGAAGGCGGGAAAAATGGGTTTGCAAGAGAAAATAAATCAGCCATCATGGCAGAACATACCCAAAGGAATGAATGGCCTATTCTGCCCCTATAACTTATGGTCTTTTGGTCTTAAATTCCAGTTTTTACATGTGGTTATCAGCACGGTGAAATCTTTGGAGGCTTGTGACCTATTTCATTTGTATTTTCCTCTAAGATTCAGTCTTCACTCCTTTCAGCTCCCTACCATTCTGACATTAATGCAGATGTGATGTGAAGTACAAGAATTTAAGCCCCTGTATTTTAGAGAGGTAGGTCAAAAGTGTACAGTCACACCTGCTTGAATTTCTAGAGCTTTTTCGTGTTGCCCTTTTTTTGCCGGATAATCCAGCATCGAATGCTATTGGTTTTAAGAAGTGAATGGAGACAGTGAGAATATTCTGTGCACAATTGCTTATGAGGAGATGTTGGATTGTGTGTAGTGGATGAGGAATTTCAGAAGAAGTGAGCAGGGTAGTCAGAATATTCTGTGTCCCCCAGTACCAGCAAAGATGTTGGATTGTACGTAATTTGGCACTTGGCAAGGGCCAATAAAGTTAGGGTTAGGTGAAGTGGCCATTGTGCGAGTGGGCCAGAGTTAGAGTAGGGGAGTTGAGGCTTTGGCTCAAGAGGCTTTAAGGAGAAGAAGCAAAGGCTGTAGCGAGATTTTTTTTAAAAATTGTTTCTTTCCTCCTCATTGCAGTTAGAGCAGTGGGGATGCCAGACAGGATAGTGAAATGTTCCTCTTGTGGGATGTGTGACAACAGGTAGACCTCCAGTGTCTCTGACAACTACACCGGCAAAAAGTGCATCCACCTGCAGATTCCTAAGGACCCGCAGCTGGACCTAGTGGAATTCTGGATTATTTGGGAGACTGAGGAATTGATTGACAGGACCTACAGGGAGGTAGTTATATCAAAAGTGCAGGACACAGGTAATGGGGTGATCATAAGGAGGAGGAAAGGGGACAGGCAACTAGTTCAGAGTACCCTTGTGGCTGCTCCCCTCAATAAGAGGTATACCGCTCTAGATTCTGTTGTGGGGGGATGACTTAGCACAGGAAAGCCACAGTGCTCAGGTCTCCAGCACTGAGTCATGTTCTGTGGTTCAGAAGGGAAGGGGGAAGAAAAGGCAAAAAGTAGTGATAAGGAATTCAATGGTTAGGCATACAAAGAGGATGTTCTCTGGACATGAATGAGATTCCCAGATGGTATTTTGCCTCCTGGGTGCCAGGATCAGGGACATCTTGCATTGAGTTCATGACATTTTAACTGGGAAGGTGAGCAGCCAGAGGTCGTGGTCCAGGTTGATATCAATGACATGGGTAGGAAGAGTAATCAGATTCTGCACACTGAGTTCAGGGAGTTAGGTGCTAACTTAAAGGATAGGGCCTCCAGGATTGTGGACTCAGAATTGGTACCCACACCATTTGCTAGTCAGGCCAGAAATAGGAAGATAAAAGTTTTAGATCATTGGACTCTCTTCCAGTGAAGGTGGGACCTGTACAGACAGGATAATCTGCACCAAAACTGGAGGGAGACTACTACCTTTGCAGGAAGGTTTGCTGGTGCTGCATGGTGGGGGGTTAAACTAGATTTGCAGAGGGATGGGAACCACAGCATTGGAGCAGACAGTGTTGAGGTTGTGAAGAAAGATGCTGTTAAGCCTACATACAAAGTCAGGAATTGAAAGTTTGTGCATGGTGGGACTACTGTTTTGAGTTGTGTATACTTCAATACCAGATTATTGTAGGAAAGGCGTATGAGCTCAGGGCATGGACCAGCATGTGGAATGATGACATTGTAGCCATTAGTTAGACTCAGTTGCAGGAGGGACAGGACCGGCAGCACAATGTTCTAGGCTCCTGTTGCTTTAGATGTGATAGAGCAGGAGGGATTAAAGGGGGAAGGGTGGCCTCACCCATCAGGGAAAATGTCATGACTGTGCTCAGACAGAACAGACTGGAGAGCTCGTCTACTGAGGCTATATGGGTGGAATTTAGGAATAAGAAAGGAATGACACATTACTGTGATTATATTACAGACCACCCAATAGCTAGCAGGATTTAGAGGAACAAACTTGTAGAAAGATCATAGACTATCGTGAGAAACGTTAAGGTTGTGATAGTGATTTTAACTTTCCACATTTTGACTGGGACTCCCATACCATAAAAGAGATAGATGGGAAGGTGTTTGTCAAATGTGTTCAGGAAAGTTCCCTTGGTCAACATAAAGAGGTTCCAACTAAAGAGAGTGCAATACTGAGGGAATGAGACAGGACAGGTGACAGATTTTGTGTAGGGGAACTCTTGGCATGTAGTGATCATAATGCCATTAGTGTCAAGATAATTGTGGAGAAGCATAGATCTGGTCCTTCAGCTGAGATTATAAATTGAGCAAAGACCAACTTTGATGGTAGCAGAAAGGATCTGGCGAGTGTGGACTGGAACAGGTTATGTTCTGGCAAAGGTGTGCTTGGTAAGTGAGAGGCTTGCAAAGGTGAAATTCTGAGAGTACAGAGTTTGTATGTTCCTGTCAGAATAAAGGGCAAGGATAACAACCTTAAAGAACCTTGGTTTTCAAGTGATAATGAGGCCCTGGTTCAGAAGAAGAAAGTGCACAGGTGAGATGGACAGGACGGAACAAATGAGGTACCTGAGGTATACAAGAAAGGCAAGAGAACACTTAAGAATGAAATCAGGAGGGCTAGAAGAAGGCATGAAGTTGCTCTAGAAGACCAGGTTGAAGGAGAATCCCATGGGCTTCTACAGATATATTAAGATAACTTGAATGAAAAGACACTGAACGGATATTCTCGTAATTTTTATTATGAATAAAATTTACTTAGATAAAAAATTTTCTAGTCCTTTCTGTTTTTCCTTTTAATTGTCCTGTTGTGTTCTGATTGAGATTATATGTAAAATGTATGTACCTTTTTCATCGAGTATGGGAGCAGTCAAGCAGTGGACCAGAAGTACCTACAAAGGACTGCGAGAACGGCTGAGAGGATCATAGGACTCTCCCTACCATCCATTGGGGACATTTATCAGAAGTGCTGCATATGCGAGACCCTTAGTATTATCCCATCCATCCAGCCAGCATCCTCTCTGGCTATCTATCATCAGGCAGGAGATTATGATGCATGAAAACAAGAATGGTCAGGATGAGAACCAGTTTCTTCCCCCAAGTCATTAGCCTTCTGAACTCCCAGCCACATCGTATTCAAAGTGTCACTGGTTAATCTGTTCCATACCTTCCAATATTTAAAATTAATGCACTTTAGCTTGTTATTTATGTGTGATTTATCAATAGATTTTATCCGTACCTTCGTAAGTTATTGTGTTTTGTGTGTTATGTTTACTACTGTACTTTACATCCTAGTTCGAAGAAACTTTGTCTCGTTTCTATATACATTATATGGCTATATGTGTAATATAGATGTATCTAGTTAAATGAC
Source organism: Hemitrygon akajei (assembly GCF_048418815.1). Lineage (NCBI taxonomy): Eukaryota > Metazoa > Chordata > Chondrichthyes > Myliobatiformes > Dasyatidae > Hemitrygon > Hemitrygon akajei. Next base: position 16,157,211 of record NC_133150.1, on the reverse strand, counting down.
AATAAACTTGACTTGAGTTTATTGGCAGGTAAAGTGTTTCAATTTCACAAGTATTTTGAAAAATATTGAGTATGAACTGAAACTTTTTTTGAATTTGTTCCTGAAAACTGCAAAATATTGAAAAAGTACCATTTATTGCCCATCCTGGGCACTCAAAAAAGTTGATTGAGGGTTGAATTTGAATCTTGCACTGACAATTTATGCCACAGGAATGGTCACCACCCATGAGGAAGATTAGGCAGAATGAATATTTGCTCTATAGTTTAGAAGAATGAAAGGATATATTCTTGAAATATTTAGGGTCCTCAGGGTTAGCAAGATAGATGTTGGTTGGGCGTTTCCCTTGGCTGAGTGTCTTAATATCAAGGATCAGTAAAGGACAGCCACTCAGGGGAAAGATGAGAATAAAATAACTTCACTCAGAGTTTGGTACATCTTTGAATTCTCTTTCTGAGAGGATGTGGAGGATCAATGAATGAGTACATTCAAAGATGAGCAATGTTTTAACATATTAAGGGAATTAAAAGGGTCAATTCAAGAAAATAATCCAAGATAAGTGATCAATTGAAATATTTTTTAAAAGGCATTGGGATGGCCTATTCCTGTTTCTATTTCTTATGTTCAGATCCTGTGGGAAGAAGTGGTGTGTGGGATCAAAATGAACTGTTTGTTCCTGTCCTGGATAGCTTTATTAAGAGTCTGACTTTTTACAGACATCGATGATTTTTGTTTTTCTGATGCTAGCTTAGATACAAGCAGTCCAATTTCATAGCTTTTCAAAGTGCAATTTGAATTCAGAGCTTCTGGGTTGCCAATCAAATAAAACAAAGTATCATCACTCTACCTCCTCTTCAAATGACAGCTAAAGAGTTTTCTGTTTTTCTGAACTTCCAGGTCCATATTTGTAGCTGATCAATACTCCAGTTATACGAATTTATCTCTAATTGCTTACTTGCATTTGAATGAAGTTAAATAGAGAATTTAATTTCATGTTCTAAATATAAATGGGATTCTTGCAGAGGTGAAATGACAGTGGTGGACTTAATGCCTTTTTGCCAGTAACAAACTCTTCAATATAAGGACTGCATCATCACGGCAGTTTACCCCCATAGGCCACACACAGTAAAAGCTGCCAAAAAATAGAACCAATTCTTTCAGATAAATGCCATGCTTAATTTTGTGGTTTCCGGAGAAAAAACAGGAAAACACTTGGGTTTTGCAATAAATTTGTCGGCTGCTGTCAGCTTGGGTTCCTTCTGTCTGTTAAAACAAATTTTCTTCGCTTTTTGCACTCCACCCATCCACCCACCAATGAATCCAACTTATTCTGACTGGTTATGGCCTCGTGCAAAGCAATATTGAACTGGTCCAGTTGACGTGAGCTGCATTTGGGACATACTGCACTTTGACATATTTTCATAAGGGTTTCCAATGTCAATTTAGACTAACATTGTCTACTGCTCGTCCACCATTAGTTAAACTATTTTCCAGTACACCTTTCTCTGGAGCTAATGTGAATTTGTTTTAAAATGACAATGTAAAATAAAAAGTGTGATGAGCTCAAAGATCACTATTTTTGTCTGATAAATATTAAATGTTCTTCAACTTTGTATTGTTTCATGCAGCTTTCCTATCTCAGATATAATTATCTTTAAAATTTAGCCAGTTTTAGGAGTCAAAGTAAATTATAAAGGCTTGGATGGAATATGCCTTGTGACTTCATATCAATTGGTTAATTATATTTCTATTGATGGTACATTTTTCCAATATTCTTTATGACAGAATTACCTGCAGGTAGCCTTATTTATTTATCTGCATTTATGGCTCTATCTATTTTGGTGGTAGAGCAGTGGAGATGAGTTACTGCAATGCATTTCATGGATATAGGACTCTGCAGCCAATGCATACCAGTGAATTTTCAGAACTGGACTAGCCCAGGAAAGTGGAGAATGTTCTATCAGATTCCTGACTTTGGGATATCTGGAGGTGAGTCGCCAGCCTCAGTTTCTGGTCTGTTTTTGTAGCCCAGTGTTTATGGGGCTGACCGTGTTTAATTTTAGATCATTATGAACAGAAACATCCCGACCCCTTCACATCATGGAAGGAAAGTTAGATAGATAGATAATTTATTGATCCCAAAGGAAATTACAGGTCACAAGTCCACAGATATACAAATATTAGAAGAGCAGTAGGGAAGAATAAAAAATAAGTTACCTCAAATGGTCTAGCAGGAAGGCATCATTACCTCCCCAGCTATAGGTTGACTCATTATAGACCCTAAGAATGACCTCACATAGTGCTCTTTGGAGCAGTGCACCTGTCTTAGTCTATTACTAAAAATGCTCCTCTGTTCAGGCAAGGTGGCATGCAGAGGGTGAGAAACATTGTCCAGAATTTCCAGAATTTTCCTGAGGGTCCTTTGTTCTACCACAGCTTCTGGTGTGTCTAGTTTGTCTCTTACTACAGAGCCAGCCTTTCTAATCAGTTCATTGAGCCTGTTGGCATCATCCGTGTTGATACCACTGCCCCAGCACACCACCGCACTGAAGATTGTACTGGCAACAACGCATTGGTAGAGCATGTGAAGGAGAGGCCTGTGTACTCCAAGCACCTCAGTCTCCTCAGGAAATAGAGGTGACTCTGGCCCTTCTTGTACACAGCCTTTGTGTTGGACTCCACTCAAGTCTGTCATCTAGGTGGACACCCAGGTACTTGTAGGTCCTCACCACATCCACGTCCTCACCATCAATAGTAACAGGACCAAATGCACGTACTTCCAATTTCCATTTTTAATGAAGAGTTCTGTTTTTGATGAAGCTTTGTTTATTGAAACAATGCCACATTTAAAAATGTTAAGATGAGAATTCTATTATATACTTAGGGTTTATGTCCAATGCTATAAATTCAATTTTTAGATCATTTCCAGGAATACATTTGCCATCCATTGTGCATATTGTATGTTTACATCTGGAAGTGGTCAAGTACATTTGAAATTAGGTGTAAATAACATACCCTGGTGATTTTATACAATGCAGGTGAGGTCAGTAAGCAGAATCAGCTTTAAATGCAGAAACAGAACCAAACTCAGAGATAAGAAACGGCTCTGCCATTAACTAAAAGTTCTGTCCCTCCCTGGACCAAGGTGGGGAGTTATCCACTGAAAGCACCACAGGATAGCTATCCACTTGAAAGTAAATACCTTTTCATTTCCTCTTTTTTTCATGCAGGTCTCCAACAACTGCCTGAGCCGCCTACTTTCAATAACAAATCAGTCACTGGAAGTATGGGGTGTCTGTTCCCATTCTCCTTCCCTGTCGACTGAAGGTAAATTTATCCAAAAACAGACCCATAATTTCAAGTGGATTCAACCACTTTAAAAGTGCTGACCATAGCAGAGGAGAGAAAAAACTTGAATTTTTGTGCAGAAAATTGATCTGACCACACAATCAAATAATGTTTGGGGTAACTGATTCTTACATATATCATGTGAAACATTTTCAGGCCTTTGTCCATTCAGTTCAAAAATACTACTGTACTGAATAGCTGCCAAACATTTCTCAACTCAGACAGCACCAGCCTCACGGTGATACTTGGACAATACCAATTCCTGTTTCAATGAGTGATTGTTGGATCTTGATATTCTGATTTACTGGAATAATCTGTGTCCCATTCCAGTTCAATCAGCAGCTTTACCAATAAGAACAACAGTGTAATTCATTGCCTTCCAAAACTAATATTTCTATATGTATGGTAAACAATTACCATACGTTTTTCATGGTGTTCCAAAGGTTACATTTCTTCATATTTTTCTTTAAACATGAATTATGAATCATTCTTGAGGTGTGAAATCATCAAAAATTATCATGATGAACAAGCAGTAAACCTTCAAGTTCAAAGACAGCCAGTTTAATATTTCTATCTGCAGCATAGTAGAGATGACATAAACATATAAAGGATTAAAACAATTGCATAACATACATTTCACTCTTCTATCACTGAAGAAATTCAGCAATTTTGTTAAATGCCTTTAAGATCCTTAAAATAAGTGTGCAGGAAAGTGCTGTATAAAGTTGACTACAGATATGATGAACAACAATCACCTCTCAGTTTTAATTACATAAAAAAGGGGAATTTAATCTCCAGGCTAACATAACCAGTGATTTATTCATGTGAGATGGCAAAGAAAAAATATATATGAACAGTCTAGTAGCGGTGAATAAAGGATTCATTTTATTTTCTCTTTGATCCTTTGGCACTTTGGATTTCAAACACTGAGACATATTTTTATAAAGAAAAATGTGCTCCACTTGATTCATGATTCTAATCAGAATAAATATACATTTAAATAACTAAAAAACTATTAGTTGAAAATACATTAGCATCATGAACTTCAAAAGCAAATTTCACGTTTGTACAATTTAAGTTAAACAGAAACATAGAATACCTGTAGCACAGTACAAGCCCTTCGGCCCACAATGTCATGCTGAACACATATTTACTTTAGAAATTACCTCTGGTTACCCATAGCCCTCTATTTATCTAAGCTCCATGTATCCAGGAGTCTCTTAAAAGACCCTATCGTATCCGCCTCCACCACCATCGCCGACAGCCTATTCCACGCACTCACCACTCTCTGCATAAAAATCTTACCCCTAACATCTCCTCTGTACCTACTTCCGAGCACCTTAAAACTATGCCCCCTCATGTTAGCCATTTCAGCCCTGGGAAAAAGCCTTTGACTATCCACATGATCAATGCCTCTCATTATCTTGTACACCTCTATCAGGTCACCTCTCATCCTCCATCACTCCAAGAAGAAAAGGCCGAGTTCACTCAACCTATTTTCATAAGGCATGCTCGCCAATCCAGGCAACATCCTTGTAAATATCCTCTGTACCCTTTCTATAGTTTCCACATAACTTCCTGTAGTGAGGTGACCAGAACTAAGCACAGTACTCCAAGTGGGGTCTGACCAGGGTCCTATATAGCTGTAACATTACCTCTCGGATCTTAAACTCAATCCCAAAATTGATGAAGGCCAATACAGCGTATACCTTCTTACTACACAGACAACATGCATAGCAGCTTTGAGTGTCCTATGGACTCGGACCCCAAGATCCCTCTGATCCTCCACACTGCCAAGAGTCTTAAAATTAATACTATATTCTGCCATCATATTTGACCTGCAAAAATGAACCACATCACACTTATCTGGGTTGAACTCCATCTGCCACTTCTCAGCTTAGTTTTGCATGCTGTCAATGTCCCGTTGTAACCTCTGGCAGCTCTCCACACTATCCACAACACCCCCAACCTCCAGGTCATTTATAAAAATCACAAAGAGAATGGATCCCAGAACAGATCCCTGAGGCACCCCACTGGTCACCGACCTCCATGCAGAATATGACCCGTCTACGACCACTCTTTGCCTTCTGTGGGCAAGCCAATTCTGGATCCACAAAGCAAGGTCCTCTTGGATCCCATGCCTCCTTACTTTCTCAATAAGCCTTGCATGGGGTACCTTATCAAATGCCTTGCTGAAATCCATATACAGTACACTACATCTACTGATCTACCTTCATCAATGTGTTTAGTCACATCCTCAAAAAATTTGATGCTTTTGACAAAGCCATGCTGACTATTCTTAATCATATTATGCCTCTCCAAATGTTCCTAAATCCTGCCTCTCAGGATCTTCTCCAACAACTTATCAAACACTAAAGTAAGACTCACTGGTCTATAATTACCTGGGCTATCTCTACTCCCTTTCTTGAATAAGGGAACAACATCTGCAACTCTCCAATCCTCAGGAACCTCTCCCATCCCCGTTGATAATGCAAAGATCATCGCCAGAGGCTCAGCAATCTCCTCCCTTGCCTCCCACAGTAGCCTCCTACAGTAGTCCTGGAGCCGTATTCAACTTGATGCTTTCCAAAAGCTCTAGCACATCCTCTTTCTTAATGTCTATATGCTCAAGCTTTTCAATCTGCTGTAAGTCATCCCTACAATCGCCAAGATCCTTTTCCATAGTGAATACTGAAGCAAGGTATTCATTAAGGACCTCCGCTATCTCTTCCGGTTCCATACACACTTTTCCACTGTCACCCTTGATCGGCTCTATTCTCTCGTATCTTATCCTCTTGCTCTTCACATACTTGTAGAATGCCTTGGGGCTTTCCTTAATCTTGCTCCCCAAGGCCTTCTCCTGGCCCCTTCTGGCTCTCTTAATTTCTTTCATAAGCTCATTCCTCTTTGCCTTATAATCTTCTAGATCTCTATCACTACCTAGTTTTTTGAACCTTTCGTAAGCTTTTCTTCTTGACTAGATTTTCAACAGGCTTTGTACACAATGGTTCCTGTACCCTACTATTCTTTCCCAGTCTAATTGGAACGTACCTATGCAGAACGCCACGCAAATATCCTCTGAACATTTACCACATTTCTGCTGTACATTTCCATGAGAACATCTGTTCCCAATTTATGCTTCCAAGTTCCTGCCTGATAGCTTCATATTTCCCCTTACTCCAATTAAACACTTTCCTAACTTGTCTGTTCCTATCCCTCTCCAATGCTATGGTAAAGGAGATAGAATTGTGATCACTATCTCCAAAATGCTCTCCCACTGAGAGACCTGACACTTGACCAGGTTCATTTCCTAATACCACATCAAGTACAGCCTCTCCTCTTGTCAGGAAGCCTTCCTGAACACACCTAACAAACTCCACACTATCTAAACCCCTTGCTCTAAGGAGATGCTAGTCAATATTTGGGAAATTAATCTCCCACCACGACAAACCTGTTATTACTACACCTTCCAGAATCTGTCTCCCTACTGCTCCTCAATGTCCTTGCAAGTTTTCTCTGAAATTAGCTCAGGCATAACTACTCTAAGGAAAAAATTTAAATATATATTTGTAAACAAAATATTGAGTATTGAAATCATAACAATGTTTGAAAATACCCCAACTTAATGTTATTACGAGCAACTGATATTTCATAAGTCTTTTTAAATTTGATACTTAACTGTTTTCTTTTTCTGTTTTTTTTTGTGTGGTAACATTATCTTTGTGTTTTTTTTTCTTTTTGTAGCATTACTCATATGCTAACAGTGGCTCAGTACCATTCTCAGCTGTGAGTCCACGGTTGTCTATTCAAGCTCCATTGGTATGAATGAAGCACACACTGTATAATCTAACTGACATGTAAATAGAGTATTTAGGAAGCACTCTCATCACAGAGATAGTATCTTTTAGATCTGTGGGTAAACCAGATTTGATTGTAAAAAAAAAAGATGCCTTGACACTGTGTAATGAATAGCCAGGAACCTTACTGGAGCTTGGGCCAATAATCATACCTCAATGAACATAATCAAAAGGATTATTTGGAAATCAATTGTATGCTATTTTGTGCAAATTACCTGCTATGTTCTATGTTATAATTGCAATGACACTTTAAAAGTAGTTAAATTAATGTTAAGCACTTTAAGATTTCATGAGGTTATCAAATGTGTTACATTAATTCAGGTTTCTGTTCTTCTTGTAAATGAGTAACAAATGCAGTTGTGGATGTTTACTGTCATGCAGTACAAAGTAAAGTACTATTGATTACATCTCATCCTCCTCCAAAATATCAAAGTTTATTAACATAATTATTTGTTCTGGAAATTGTTTGTTACTTACAGCTCTTCTAAGAAGCGAAGCCCTTCAAAAGAATTTGGCTGCAGGCCATTGATATTGTTCATGCTCAAGTCGCTGCCGAGAGAGGGGAAAAAAGACAAAAAAAATGGATAAGTGGTAATTAGCTTTGAAAGAAGTCTGTTCAATGTTCATAGATATATTGCCTTTCCATTGTCATTTTTAATTTCATTTTATTGTCCATTCAGTCCCACAAACAGAGATAAATTGGCGCTTCTCTGCTTTGCCACTATTACTTTTGAACCATGTGATCCTCGTTTCATCTGGAAGATACATTGTTTCTTTCCTGATTAAAATAATCTCTTATGAATATCATTCAAATGTAAAGTGCACTTTGAAGGAAATGAAAAGCAGATGTCAAGAACAAGAATAAAGGAAAAATTTCCCTCGTCGACTATGTCAATAACAAGTAGCACCAAGGCTGCACGCTGTTTAAAGCAGCCTTTAAAGATGATTGCTGCAGGGGTCCAGGCCACTTCTGGCGCCATGATATTCTAAATTGTTTACCGTATGTCAGTGAGACAATCCATATTCATAAAACTCCTTCCAAAAGCATTGGAGTTTTATTTAAAGATTATATTGATCATGCTTCAATACTCTTGCACACATTCGTATTGATCACCTAGAAACATGTTTTAACACGGTGGTTGATGCATTTCTTATGCAGTTCGAGCACGTTCATTTGCACGTCGCATTGCTTTTTCCTATTTTGTCTCAATGCATGGCACCTTCTGGCAATTCAGCTGTTTACAAACAGTATCACAATAGTGTCGTGGCGAGCATGGTAGTGTAGCAGCTAGCATAACATTTTAGGATTCAATTCCTGCCATTGTGTGTATGTTCTTCCCATGACCACATGGGTTTCCTCCAGCTGCTCCGGTTTCCTCCCACATTCCAAAGACGTACGGGTTAGTAAGTTGTGGGCATGCCATGTTGGCATCAAAAGCATAGCGCACCTTGCAGGTCGCCCCCAGCACATCCTCAGACTGTGTTTGTTGTTGATAAAAGCAACACTGCATCGCGAACAAGGGAATATCTGCAGATGCAGGAAATCCAAAGCAACGCACACAAAATGCAACAGGAACTCAGCAAACCAGGCAGCATCTATGGAAAAAAGCAAATGGTCGATGTTACGGGCTGAGACCCTTCATCGGGACATTTTTCTGTATGTTGCGATGTCTCAATGTACATGTGACGAATGAGGCTAATTTTAAATCTTTAGGGGTACAAGGTAGTGTAAGGGTCAGCACAATCATTTACAACACTGCCTGTATAAGAATGGCAGTCTGTAAGGAATTTGTATGCTCTCCCTTTGACCTTGTGGATTTGCTCCCACATTCTAAAAGACGAATGGTTAGAGTGAGTGAGTTACGGGCAGGCGTTGTTGGCGCCAGAAGCGTGGCGAAATTTGCAGCTGCTCTGCACAATAATTGCTGATTTGATTAGATGCAAAACAGTACATTTCACTGCATGTTGCAATCCACATCTGACAAATAAAGCTAATACTTGAAAATCATTATGTAGTTATATAGCATGGAAGCAGTCCTTCAGCCCATTGACCACTTGCTGAACACTAAACTTCATACGAGAGCCCTATTTTTTTCTCCCCATGTTCCCATCAATTCCATATTGATTTTACCACCTATCTACACACCAGGGGCCATTTATGGTGGCTAATCGAGCTACAAACCTGCATGCATTCGGAATGCAGGTGGAATCTGGAGAACTCAGGGGAACCCCAAGGGGTTTCAACGAGAATGTGCAAATTGCACATGGGCTGCTCCACAGCTCTGGATCAACCATGGGTCACTGGAACTGTGTCAGCCAGCTGTGTCACTGCTTCGCCCTTCACCTCTTCGTCCAAGCCTGCTGTGACTTGGGAATTTGTAATTGTTTTCAGAATCGATCTGTATCGCAACACAGATCAGGCAGGACCACAGCAGAAATGACAAGGTTACCAATTGTATAATGCTGTCTTCCATCTCTAAATCTTCAAAGATTTCAGGGTAATCTACTGCATATTTAATGTAATTCACCTTTTATCCTGAAAAACTTCTTGACGTTTGATATAAGGATCCACAAAGCAGGTGTAAGTTCAAACAACAGCACCAAAGATTAATTCTGATGGAAATGATCTGTTAGCTTCACATGATTTCAAGTTTTCAAACAACGTAACATAATTAAAGCTCTCTCTGAGTTTAAAATATATATAATGTATGAAAGATTTGTAGAGCTTAGGCACTGGACTGTCTGGCATTGTGTTAATTTTATGTTAATATGTCCGATTGTGCAGGATTCTTCCTGTACTACTCCCCACTGCATAGTTTTTGTAGCTTTTAATGTCATCCCAGTGTTGTTCTCCACTGTACCACATAAAATCAGAATTAGAATCAGGTTTATTATCACTGACATTATGGGTTGTTTTGGTGGAGGAGTACAGTGCAAGAAATAATTTAGAAAATACTATGTTACAGATAAATAGATAGTGCAAAAATGAAGTGGTGAGGTCGTGTCCATGTCAGAAGGCCACTATGTTTGAAGTTTGGATGGTGGGGTGGAGATACATCTCTACCAAAGGGAATGTAAGGCACTCCTTCCCTCCGCTAACCTGTAGGTCACCCTAGGCACCTGTTTAGCCCCCACGATCAGGGTCACATGAAGCCATGGGAGCAGGTGGTAGATGGTTGTAGGAGCACCAGGTGCGTATCACAAGTCTTGGTTATGCAACCACTGACGCCAGGCAAACAATCTTAGAGGAGTATTGATAATGGCTGGGGTCACCTGTTTTGTAAGGACACTGCTCATGATCACCTAAGTCATATGACATGGCACATAATGATGATGATCATCATCATGATGGTTAAAGGACATGACAGAGGTCTGGATCGGACTTAGCAGTGGGAAACCGATAGACAGCAGATCCCACTGGCGGCTGGTAATCTGATATTGGGACAGATTACATTGTCAGCTAGTTAGTTCCTCTTGTGGTCAAGTAAGGCACATTGCTTGCAATATAGAGATTCAAACAATGAAAACACAATATTCACTAGCCTGGACCCTGACATCTTACATGAGGCGCTTCCAGTGTTTGAAATACCAGCACTGGGAGTGGTTTTCACTCCATTCTGCAATAGGCTTTGAAGGCACAATCATTGTTTCATTAAGATTGTGTCATTCTGACCCAATCATCATTGAGTCATAATGACGCATTCAATGTTTTAGGCACAGCTTCTTCCCCTCCACCATCAGATCTCTAAATGATTCATGAAACCATTGGTTCTCCATTTATTAAAAAGCTGATAAACTGAAAAGCCTTTCAGTTCTCAAATAAGTTCCTTGATCTAAAGACAAGCCTGTTTCTCACTTGACTGAGCTTTATTATTGGATTTCATCAGCAAAACACAATTATAAATAATTAAGCTGTTCAATATTCTCTTAATTTATTAATGTATTTCCTCTTGAATAAATATTCTTGTTCTTCTATCACTTTTCTTGAATGTGTATTTGCGAGTTAGTATTGTTATGTCCACATTTACAGTAATTGAGCTTTGTAAATAAGCAAAAAATAAGGCCCTCCAGTGGGAAACAGGATAATTACTTTTAATTACTGTGTTTTCCTTAATTTAGATGAAACAACCCTAGAAGTATCTGTTGTCTGGTTCCCATAACTATCTAAAAGTGAAAATAGTTCTGACAGACATGACGACTGTCTGTCATACAGAAAAGAAATAGGACCTTTTCACAGTTCATAGACTTTCAAGCAAAACAAGTAATAACTTCACTGGAAGAAATAATTGAGATCACCTGGCCCTAACTTTGCGCATGAGCATCAATTGTTAATGAATAATTTGTGCAAAATTCTGATTATATTGGCAACCCTCACCACACATCACCTCCGTGCATGGATCTCACGTTTGGCGCAGTAAACCATTTTACTATCGTGGTTCAGCAATTGCATTCAGAGTTCAGAAAGAGCTCTGGAAGATGTGGTATTATTGAATCAAGCATTTCAAGCAGAAAACACCCGACTGGAATACATGGTTTTATTCAGATACAGATTTAAGCTTAGTATGAGTTAGTTCAGCTAGTTGTTTTTAATTTGGGATTGACAGCAAACTCAGCATTTACTGAACATCCCTAATGGCCATTGAGAAGATATTGGGTAAACATGGAGAAAGGGGGAGGGCCAGTAGTAGGAAGCTGTCAAGACATTGAGCAATGGAAGATTGAACAGTCAAATTGAAGTTGAGGTATTGAGGACAAAGATCTGGTGTTCACATTAATTTAATGACTCACAACAGTAACTGGGATAATTGAAACACTTTAAAATTCTATCTTTCACTAAGTACAGTGAAATGGATCCATCCCATCCCTCACCAATCCACAATTTCTAATGCCCTCTCACAACTTTACATTGCCACTACTCACATCTTCATCTCAATGTTCTGACAGAATGCCTGATATTCAACCATGGCAAACACATTACCCTGGCATTTTGCAGGACCTGCATGTGCAGACTGCCCTGTCTCTGACAAAAGACACAGAACCAGTGCTGGCAGAGGCAGACTGGTGGAGACTGGTGGGGCACAAATGTGGATTCAATGGCTGATTCTTTAGAAGAAGGCAGTGTTGATAATAATGGAAACAGTGGAAGATTGATGGAATATAGATACATGTCTCCCTTTCTCCCTCATTATACAAACTCTTCTGTTATAAAAATAATTCATATTGTATGTTTGCATTTTTCAATTCATTGCTGTTAAATAACTCCAGTTCTACCACTGCTACATAACTGCTTTTCTCTTTTCAGATAGTGAAAAACTCCTTCCCAGCCAAATGCGTATTGAAAGTATTGTGTAATAGTTCAGAATAATAAAAAAAATCTGCTACTGGCAAAACTATGCTTAGAATTTGGGAAAATCTAACAATTCTACCTGGCTGCATCACCATCTGATGTGGGGAGGGGGTTGTTGCTGCTGTTCAGGATCGAAGTAAGCTGCAGAGTTATAAAATTAGTCTGGAAATTAACCTTCTGAGAGTCTTGCATGAAGATTCCTAGATTCCTTTGCACCTCTGAAGTTTGAACCTTCTCTCCATTTAGATAATAGTCCATACTATTATTCCTCCTACTATAAAGCATTATTGTGCATTTCCCAACACTGCATTCCATCTGTCACTTTTTTGCCCATTCTTCCAATTTGTCTAAGTCCTGCTACAATCGCGTTGCTTCCTCAGTGTCACTTACCTTTCCACCTATCTTCATATCTTCCACAAACTTTCCCACAAAGCCATCAATTCCATTATCAGAATCATTGATAAAGGAAGTAGCAGTCCCAGTACTGATCCCTGACGAACACCACTAGTCACTGGTAGCCAACCAGAAAAGTACCCCTTTATTCCCACTCACTGCCTCCTGCCTGTCATCCATTCCTCTATCCATGCCAGTATCTTTTATATTGTGCTATAGGACTTTACCTTGTTAAGCAGCTTCATGTGTGTCACCTTATCAAACGCCTTCTGAAAATCCAAGTAACTGACATCCACTGCCTCTCTTTTATCTACCCTGCTTGTTACCTCCTTGAAGAACTCCACCAGATTTGTCAGGCAAGATTCCCCTTCACAGAAACCATGCTGACTTTGACTTATTTTATCATTAGTTTCAGTACCCCAAAACCTCATCCTTAATAGACTCCAACACTTTCCCAGCCACTGAGGTTCGGCTAACTGGCCTATAATTTTCTTTCTTTTGCCTTTCTCCCCTCTTAAAAAGTGGAGTGACATTTGCAATCTTCCAGTCCTCCGGGACCATGCCAGAATTAAGTGATTCTTGAACGAGCATGACAAATGCATCCAATATCTCCTCAGCAACCTCTCTCAGGACTCTGGGTGTAGTCCATCTGGTCCAGGTGACTTATCCACCTTAAGACCTTTCAGTTGGCCTGGCACTTTTTCCAATGACACTCACTCCTGCAGTCTGGCAATTAAATGACTGGCCATTTAATTACTAATTTAATTGGATTGGCACAATGCAGGCTGTTCTATGTTCTATATGTTGCCTCCCCAGTGTCAAGATCAGGAGTGCCTCAGATTGCTGTTGAAGGGCTTTCTCAAAAGTCAGTGCCTTGGTGCATTTGAATACTAATGACATGGGTAAAAATAAAGGAATGAGGTCCTGCAAATAACTTTAGGAAATCAGGTTACAAATTTAAGAAGACTATGACTAGCGGTATGCCACATGGATAGAAACTAGGACATTTCCTGTTTGTTGTACATTAATAACCAAGCTATGAATGGGGAAGAGATTTCAGTGCTTCTTATTTCAGTTATAAGTTCCATGCAAGCTGCAAGACATCAGTAAGGTAACCTGCTGGGACTCTCTGAATTAAAGTGTGAAAATTGGATTAGAGTGCCACCAGAAAAATTAGATGCCTGTCAGGGAGTGAGCATCTCAGACCACAAATAGACAGGATTTTGGAGGAATCGAGATTCACAAAAATAATTGGGCACTTATCGTTACATGCTCCATGGAACTGATCAAATTTCTGCTGTGCATTCTGTGCTTCGAAGATGAGAATCACAGTTCTAGTTAGAAACTGAATCTTTCGTGCGGTGTCTTCCCCTATGTCAAACTTCCAAAACTTCTTAGCCAATTAAGTACTTTCAAAGTGTGACCGTGATTGTAAAGAAAGGAAAATTGCACCCTATGGCTACATAGGCCATTATGGTTCAGTTAGACCCAACCCTGTATCAGATGATTCTAGGTTCAAGTCCCACTTGACCACTAAATTCCAGGCTGCACTTCTGCATCAGATATTAAACTGACCCTCCTCCACCTGCTCTCTCAGATGGATGTAAAAGACTCCAAGGGAATTTCTTGAAGAAGAATAAGAGTTATTTTCCTGGTGTCTGGTTACTATTTATCTCTGAAGTTTCATTTACACAAAGTAGGTTGTCTCACTATAATTGTGTAGCTATTTATTCTATTTGCTGATTGGCTTGTTATGTCTGTGGGTTTACAATTTATTATAGTTGAAAACTGCTTCCTGAATAATAAAGGTATATATTTTAGTGATTTTGATTTAAGGATAAATATTGCAAATAAATGGGGATGGATAACCAGGGATTACTATTAGTTTTGTTTGATACATAGTGTGATTTGGTTTTGAACTAGATTGCCTGGGGTAATAGTGGAGGCAGATGGAGATGTGGTCTTCAAAATGTTGTTGATAAAGAATCTGAAGCTAAAGAATTTGCAAGTTGTTTGGAAGAGATCAGAGGAATCTGATTAACTAGGTTGCTTTTATATAGAACTAGTACAGCATTGATAGACTAAATAGCCTCCATGTAAATTGTAACCATTCTGCAATTCTTATATATTTAAGAAGGTTAAAAAACACAGAACATCAGCTGGTATGAGCTGGAGCAGAACATGGGAAGAGAACTATTGCAGTTAGGTCAACAACAGCACTAATTATTAGTCAACCAAGTTAAAAGCTAAGATGGACCAGCATTTAATAGCAGAAAGCTTGGTGCAGTGAAGATAAATAACAGGCTAACAAGGTTGAAATAAGTTTTAAGATGAGCACTTCAGCCATGTTATCTTTACTTTATCTTTAATTTACTAAAGAGATCTATTACTTAAAAATCATGCAAAAATTGATTTTGCCAAATATTGAAATGTTACAAAATTAAGTGAAAAATAAACATGAAAACTTTTTAAACTTAACACCAAAGCTCATTTGCCATTCTTGTTGACAAACTTATTCATTCTAAATTAAATACAGCCCTCCTTATAAAAAAAGTTTTCTGTTTGCATGACACAGCAAGTCTACGCTGTGTTCAGGAATGGCAATTCAAAGAGACATATCTTTGAAGTTGACTTAGCAACATTTTAAAGAATAACAGTAACTGAAAGTATGCTTTAATCTGAGGATCAGATTTCATCATCAAAGTCACAAAGCTCCTGAGGTACCATTACCTGCGTACACCTAAGTGCTTTGTTACACAGAGAAGTTGACTTCTCTATCATGAATTTCTTTGAGGGCTATCATTCAATACTCAGATCCATGCTGTTCTGTAAACAGAAAAACAAACTCAAAGCCATCTCCAGGAAACAACTGGAAAATTAAAACCATGGAAGAGAATCAAAGGAAAAGGAGGTCAATTGAATAACACACCTATTACATCTCTTACTGATTTAAAAGTAAAATAAATGATCTGCTCTTCAGTGACCTCACAAGTTTGTAAAAAGTATGAAGAAATATTCAAGCTCTGTTTCTTCTTTGTAAATTTCAATGACAATTTATTGTGTTTCTTTTAATTGCGCTCAATTACATTAAACTTACAAAGAGGCAAGACAGGATAAAAAAGCGTAGTTTTGTGGCACAGTGCACAGCATGTTTCAGGGAAAATATAATTATTTTATTGGCTGCCCAAGTATTCAAAATTTTGTCCATTGCTGCCTTAACAGAGCTCAACAACATTATTTTTGATAATACTTGTTCAGAGCACCTTGGAAGTGTTACCCCATTAGAAAGTAATTAATTATCAGCATAGATATCAGGGACACTATAAAACAGATTCTGGAAATCCAGAGTAACACATATAAAATGCTGAACGAACTCAGCAGGTCAGGCTGCAGCATCTATGGAGAAGAATAAAGACTCAAAATTTCAGGCCTTGTCCTGAAGAAGGGTCTCACCCTGAAACATTGACTCTTTATTCCTTTTCATAGTTGTTGCCTGGCCTGCTGAGTTCCTCCAACATTTTGTGAGTGACAATAAGCTGATGCTCTCATGCTCTTAACAGATACAAAATTGTGCAAAAGTCCGAGGCACATATAGATAGCCGTGGTGCCAAAGACTTCTGCACAGGATTGGATTTACCAACGTGGAGCAGAGAGTAGGTTGTAAATTTGGCAGGAGAAAGGAATGGTGGTGAGGGGGGAGCTCTGTAGGAGGAACGTAATGCAGGTGGCAGAGAAGGAACACCAGGGGTGGGGGGGCAGTGTAGGTGCAGACACACCCAGCCCAGGAACACCAGGCAAGGTCATTTGAATCCAAATAGATGGTTTATTGATCGTTATAGAAAGTCTCTGTGGTGCTCCCTGCTTGCTCCCCCCGCACTTTCACGTTTCCCAACATTGATTTCCCTCTCCCGGCCCCCCTCCCATTCTCAGTCCACAATAGACATTCATATCAGAATAAGGTTTATCATCACTGATTAGAAAGAGGTGGTATGCAAGTAGATTGGGAAAATCAGGTTGGTGCTGGATTCCCAAGAGGGGAGATTTCTAGAATGCCTAGGAGATGGCTTCTTTAGAGTAGCTTGCAGTTGAGCCTACAAGGGGACCAGCTATTCTGGATCTGGTGTTGTGCAATGAACTGGAATTGATTAGAGATTTTAAGGTAAAGGAACCTTTAGGGGCCTAATGATCATAATATAATAAAATTCATTCTGAAATTTGAGAAGCAGAAGCTAAAGGCAAATCAGTGGATTAAAGGGAATTACAAAAGCATGAGAGAGGAATTGGATAAAGTTGATTGGAAAAGGGATGATGGCAGAGCAGCAGTGGCTGAAATTTCTGGAAGCAATTCGGAAGCTGCAGGATATATACATCACAAAAATGAATAAGTATTCTATAAGCAAGCTAACATAACCTTGGCTAATAAGTCAAAACCATCATAAAAGCCAAAGAGCGGGCACATAAAAGAACAAAAAATGAGTGGGAAGTTAGAAGATTGGGAAGCTTTTAAAAACCAATAGAAGTCAGCTAAAAAAGTCATTAAGAAGGAAAAGATGGAATACAAAAGTAAGCTAGCCAATAATATTAAAGAGGATACCAAAAGTTTCTCCAGATACATAAAGTGTAAAAGAGAGGCGAGAGTAAATATCAGACCACTGAAAAACGATGCTGGAGAGGTAGCAATGGGGGACAATAAAATAGTGGATGAACTGAAAAAGTATTTTACATCAGTCTTCACTGTGGAAGACTCGAGCAGTATGGTGGATGTTCCAGAGTGTCAGGGGGTCAGAATTGTGTGAAGTTGCCATTACTTGGGAGAAAGTTGTTGGGAAACTGGAAGGTCTGAAAATAGATAAGTCATCTGGACCAGATGGTGTACATCCCAGCATTCCCAAAGTGGTGGCTGACGAGATCGTAGAGACATGAGTAATAATCTTTCAAGAATCACTAGTTTCTGGATTGGTTCTGGATGAATGGAAAATTGCATATGTCACTCCAATTTTCAAGAAGGGAAAGAGGCAGAAGACAGGAAATTATAGGCCAGTTAGTCTGATCTTGGGAAGATGTTGGAGTTGATTGTAAAGGATGTAGTCTTGGGATACTTGGAGGCACATGATAAAATAGGGCATTGTTAGCATGGTTTCCTCAAGGGATAATCTTGCCTGACAAATCTGTTGGAATTCTTTGAAGAAATAACAAGTAGGATAGACAAAGGAGAGTTGGTTGATGTTGTGTACTTGGATTTTCAGAAGGTCTTTGACTAGGTGCTAGACATGAGACTGCTTAACAAGTTAAGAGCCCTTGGTATTAAAGGAAAGATACTGGCATGGATAGAACATTGGCTGATTGGCAGGAGGCAAAGAGTGGGAATAAAGGTAACCTTTTCTGGCTGGCTGTTGGTAACCAGTGGTGTTCAACAGGGGTCTATGGTAGGTCTGCTTCTTTTTACATTATATGCCAATGACTTGGATGATGGAATCAATGGCTTTGTTGCAAAGTTCGTGGATGATATCAAGATAGGTGGAGGGGCAGGTAGTTTTGAGGAAGGAGAGAGGCTACAGAAGGATTAGACAGATTAGGAGAATGGGCAAAGAAATAGCAGATGGAAAACAATGTTGGGAAATATATGATCATGAACTTTGGCAGATGAAATACAATGGTTTATTTCAAAGTGGAGAGAAAATTGAAAAATCTTTGGTGCAAAGGGACTTGGAGTCCTTGTGTAGGATTCCCTAAAGGTTCATTTGTAGCTTGAGTCTGTGGTGAGGAAGGCCATTGCAATGTTAGCATTTATTTGAAGAGGGCTAGAAGGTAAGAGCAAGGATGTAATGTTGAGGCTTTATAGTACAGGTCAGGCCTCACTTGGAGTATTGTGAGCAGTTTTGGGCCCCTTAGCTTAGAAAGGATGTGCTGACACTGCTGAGGGTTCAAAGGAAGTTCAAAAAATTAATTCCACGATTGAATGACTTGTCTTACAAAGAGTATTTGATGGCTCTGGGCCTGTATTCACTAGAATTCAGAAGAATGAAGGGTGACCTAATTGAAACCTATTGAATGGTGCAAGATCTTGATACAGTGGATGTGGAGAGGATGCTTCCTATGTTGGGAGACTCTAGGACCAGAGAACACGGCCTCAGAATACAGGGGTGTCCTTTAGAATGGAGATGAGGAGGAATTTCTTCAGCCAAAGAGTGGTGAATCTGTGGAATTCGTTGTCACAGGCAGCTGTGGAGTTGAGGCCATTGAGTTCATTTAATGAGGAGATGTTTATATATGTTTAAAGCAGAGGCTGATAGTTTCTTGATTGATCGGGACATGAACGGATACAAGGAGAAGGCAAGAGATTGGAGCTAAGAGGAAAAATAGATCAGCCATGATGAAATGGTGGAGCAGACTTGATGGGCCAAATGGCCTCATTCTGTTCCTACATCATATGGACTTATATGTCATGATATTTGTTTTTTTTTGTGGCAACACCAAAGTGAAATCCATAAAATTACAACAGTACTATGCAAAAGTCTTAGGCACCCTTGCCTACTTTTTCCCTCTCTCTCTCTGCTAGATTATGTATTGCATTGAACTGCTGCTGCTAAGTTAACGAATTTCACGACATGTGCCGGTGATAATAAAACTGATTCTGATATATGTGCCTAAGAATTTTGCTCAGTACTGTATCAGGAACCCAGCAATAGGTCTGGAACTGTTCAAAATTATTAATGTGTAGAAAAGAAAAGATGGATTCTTCAAAACTTCAGTGTTGTTCTATTTTAGTGCCATTAAGTGCCAAACATATAATGGATGTAAACAGTTTCCATTTCCCTTCTTAATCATGTTGCTCCTGTCTGTTAATGTTTCTATGTTTCTTACCATGCTTATATAGGCATCCGTTAGTCTCAAGAGACCATGGATTTGCTCCTTGAAAAGTTTCCAGGGTGCAGGCTTAGGCAGGGTTGTATGGGAGACTGATAGTTGTCCATGCTGCAAGTCGCCCCTCTCCACACCACCAGTACAACTTGGCATCGGTGTTGTCGCAGAGCCATGTGTGGTCAAGTGCCTCAGCTGAGGCTCAAGCTAGCAACCTTCAGATCACTAGACCAACGCCTTAACCACTTGGCCATGCTTACAAACTATCCAATCTAATCTTATTCACAGCCAAGATCACCAAGCACTGAGTCAGTCAACCATATAATTTGAGAAATGTCCATTTCTACAAATTCAAATTTAAGCAGATATCAGCCAATAAAACAGTAACCTAACTATATCTTACAAACGGAGTGCCTTCTTTTTATTAAAAAAAGGACAACAATCTAAAGGGTTGAACCCACAGAGTGTTTCCTTCCCTGTCTTTGTAAAACAGCCATTGTTCCAACAACAACGTTAGCGCACAGGTCTTCAGACAATCTTTCTTTCTTTTTTCCTTTCCTCCTTCTAACTCAGTGGTTAATGGTATTGGTCCATGGCATAAAAAAGGGTTAGGACCCCCTGCAACCCTTCCTATCAGTTCACAAGAGAAGTACAGGGTAAAATAAGAAAAAAAGGTGAAGAACATCTATTACAATAGTGACTTCTACATACTGTACTTAATATGTTTCAAACAGTTAACTAATGAGGTAGCTTTCTAGTAGAATGCAGGAGTGCAGTAGCCAATTTAAAGGTATAGATTAGTTTTATTTGTCACATGTACATTGAAATGTAAAATGAAATCATTGTTTGCATCAAATTAAGTCAGTGAGGATTGCACTGGACAGCCCACTAGTGTTACCATGCTTCCAATACCAACACAGCATATCCACAGCTCCCAAACACTAGTTGTTCATCATTGGAATGTGGGAGGAATCAGGAACACCAGGAGAAAACCCACATGGTCATGGGCAGAAGTGCAACCTCCTTACATGGACCATCCTAGCACGAACATGTCAGTAAAGACTTCAGTCAATGTCTTTATTAAAAAAGAGTAATTGTATTGCAATTCAACTTCGACCAGTTGTGCTTAGCATGCTATGTAGTGAAAGCACTGCAGCATGTACCATTTCCATAGTTCATTGCTTTTCCTCAATGGAATGCATTTCAGTGACAGTGTACGTCCTATTCCTGCTATCACGGACCAGAAATGAGGTTCTATGTAAACATTTCCATTGCCAGCAATTGCTCATTAAGGCGTTATCTTGGATTAAATGCTGAAGCTTTAAAAACAACCCTGAACCCCAGTCCCCTGCTTCAAAAACAACAATGTTCCAACTGAGCAAAGCTATCAGTTTTTAGATTTAAAAGTGATAAAAGGTATATTATTATTTTAATGGTGAGGAATGACAACTATGAGTGAATTAAGCTCTCTAGTACAACAATACATTTTGATTAAGGTCAAATCTCTGACCACCTTAAGAGTGAAGGTTGCAGACTGTTTGAGTATCGACACTACCTTCAAAATTCAAAGTAAATTTATTATCAAAGCACGTGTATGTCATTATATCCTACCCTGGGACTTTTGCGGGCATTCAAAGTAAATACAAAGAAACACAAGAGAATAAATGCGAAATAGCACACAAGATAGTTAAACAACCAATGTGCAGAAGACAACAAACTGTGTAATACAAAAAGAAAGAGAAAAAAATAGTAATACTAATAAATAAATAAATAAATAAATAAATAGATAGATAGATAAATAGACAAATAAATAAATAAATGAGCAATAAATACAGAGAACATGAGATAAAGAGTCCTTGAAAGTAGATTGTGGGAACAGTTTAGAGTTGGAGTGACTGAAGCTAAGTGAATTTATCCCCTCTAATACAAGAGCCTGATGATTGAGACGTTTTAACTGTCTCTGAAAACCTGGTGGTGTGGATCCTGAGGCTTCTGTACCTCCTTCCTGATGGCAGCTGTGGGAAGACTGCATGGTCTGCATTCTGGGGAACTTTGATGATGGACGCTGCTTTCCTGTGGCAGTGCTCCTTGTAAATGAGCACAATGGTGGGGAGGGCTTTACCTGTGATGGACTGGGACGTGTCAATTACTTTTTGTAGGCTTTTGTGTTGAAGGGCATTGGTGTTTCCATATCAGCCCATGTACCGGTTAGTATAATTTCCACAGCATCCGTGTATGTTTGTCAAAGTTTTAGATGACATGCCGAATCTTCGCAATGTTCTAAGAAAGTAGTAGCATTGTTGTGCTTTCTTTGTAACGGCACATATGTGCTGGATCCCAGACAGATCCTCTGAGGTGAAAACGCTTAGGGATTAAAGCCCCATTTATCAATAGATTTCTAGAACAATCCAGATGTTACTAAACTCTGAAACAAAGCAAGCAATGTACTATAAATGAATTTTCTGAATCATTGAAAAATGGAGAGTAACTGATCTTTCTGCATGTGATGCTGGTGTGAAGATGATGTGAATATGTTCTCTATGTGCAATAAATCCCATTTTATCAACTTGTGAAAATATATTCAGATATTCTCTTCTGATAGCATTTCACAGTCCTCCACTGTAGCTAGATTTAATGATTCACATAAGGTTATTAGAAAATATTTCAATCTACAGCACTGTTAACTTGAATGTATTCTTTTGAGAAACGAGCCGGATATGAGTAATCAGCCTCAATCTTATTTATGTGGCAATCAAACTTCTAAGGTGAGGACTGCTCTCTTTCATGTTCCCTACAGACAATCCACCATTTGTTCAGAAAATGCTGATGTTATAAATACTGATTGTGAGTAGTTATTGTTGGTTTCTGACAGGCATACTGTGGTTGAAGCCACAAAAATGGCAGATTCAATCATCTATTCAAGTCACTTAATATGACAACATTTGAATAAACACTGTTGGTGGGCCATGGGCACACTGTCACAATAATATCATGACCAATGCATTTTCTTCACCACAGTCATATTTGCAATCAGTTTTGTCAAAGTATCAAGAGTCCATTTTTCATTGTTTTCCAAACAATGGCCTGTGACTGGGAGAGAGACTTTGATTGTTTTCTTTCCCAGTTCCAGAAAATACATGACTAAATTTGAAAAAGTCTCCTTGTATTCCTAAACCATTAGGGGATGAATCCAATCTATTAAATAATTTCATTTAGACTTGTGCTGTTTATGTATTCTGCAGCCCTCAAGCTGAGCCATGGTACTTCAAAATTCAGCTCACACTAAACAGATGGCATAATCAGTTTGTTAATATATTTCTCTCCTCTCTTGATTTCTGGTTATAATGAATTCAATAGAATTGACACCAAGAGAGGCCATCCATTCTATGTAACCATTTAACGCAAGTTCTCAAAAATGAGTTTTTAGCCCAAAGCACCAAAAGCCCACAGATCTAAGGTACCATTCAGAAGTATAATATATATATGTTGTATATTTTCTGCTTTGGGTGCTAATCAGAAAAAAATAGATTAGGGAAGCAAGCTATTGAGTAGGTATGCCAGCCCTCAAGTATATTGAAGCCTTAAAGCCCAAAACATGCAGATAAACATCAGAAGAAAGCTTCTCCTTAGGAAGTAGGAATAGAATGATTTTGACTCAGAGAGGGGGAGCAAAAGAAAACCAGTTTTTAAAATAATGGGAAATGTATTAAAGCTGTTCAATACTTAACTATCAACTTTCCAAACAACCCCTGGTAGAAACAGTGGACTAGGCTAGGAGTAGATGCACTGCATGAGGTTCCAGATTGGGCCATTAATTGTTTCTTTTTCAAGCAAAATTGCTTGGTTTGAGTGTTTCCATACAGTTTATGGTTTTGTTTTAGATTTCCAGCTTCGGCAGCTTTTGGTTCGATACTTATTAACTCCCTGGTGGGCTCTTCATTTCCAGACACACTCACTCTATAGGCTCTTTCGAAGGAATTAGCTGCTTGGGGAATTGTATGCAGAAGATTGAATCTTAAGAAGAGGAAAAAGAAGTATCCTAGCCCAATATTTCAGTCATCAGTTTAGCTTCTGGTCATCAACTGGGCAGAAAGTTTGCAAATGATTAAAAAAAAACTTGTCCTGGCTACTGTTTTAAGTTGTGTTAATAACAAAATCCTCAGAAAGTTGTTCTTTGGGTAAAGAGAAACTATCAACAAATAATTTATTCTTCTTCAACACGTACAAACAAGCTGGATGAGCTCAGCAGGTCGGGCAGCACCCGTTGAAATGAGCAGTCAACGATTCGGGCCGAGACCCTTCGTCTGGACCACAGCATCTGCAGTGTACTTTGTGTTTAATTTATTCTTCTTGCTCTTGCCCACAACATCCATCCACTATCAATCACAGAAAATGAGACTCAGGGACTTGGCTATGTTATATTTTGTTGTGTGACTGTACATTTCCTGCTATCTCATGTGCTTACTATCTTATATGTGCTAAGTGTGTCTTGTGCTGTGTATGACTGTTGGTACAGTATTTTGCACCTTAGCCCCGGAGTAACTCTGCTTCATTTGGCTGTATTCATGTTTCGTTGAATGACAATTAAACTTGACCTTGAACTCGAATTGGACTTGAAAAGGTAGATTGCCATCAGTCTGAAAACAAATACAAAAATCACACAGAAGCCACTGAGTGCGTTAACATACAGTATTTCTTTGTTAATATGTTATGATTTATGCAGCAGAGAACTGCTGAAATGGAAAGACGTGATGGATGCCACCTTTGAGAAATATTGGACAAGGAGAGACATATGGTTTAAAAAAAGAGAGAACATGTATTGACTTAAGTTATTGAGAGGAAAAATCTGGCAGGCACCCCTTTGGGAGCACTAATCCCCCTTTCCAATTTTCCTCTTGACAAGGCCAAAATGAAACACAGATGATAGGAAGCCTGGCCCCAGGCATTTCCATCAGAGAAGATACATTAGCTTACATGGCAAGCCAGGCTAAAGGGGCTAAATGAAAGAAAATAACTATCCCCCTCCAAATATCAGTTTATATCTTTGAAAACACATTAAAAAGGTAATCATATTGTTACAGAAGAAAAGTAAAATTGCAAGAAATTACAAATCGGATTTAGAAAGGAATAGAAGTTCAATACTTCTTAAGTATATTGCAATAATTAAATGTTATTGCTTTAAGAAAGGAGTTTCAATCATGTCTTCCCTTATTGAGATGATGACAGTTAATTAATGTTGAAGTGCAGGCACTGAATTCAGGAGCTGGAAAGTTATATTGCAAATGTACAGGGTACAAGTGAAGCCACGCCTGGATTTCTAGTCTCTATAATTGATAAACGATATATTGGGCTAAGAAATAGTGCAGAGGAGGTTCACCAGGTTGACTCTGGAGATGAGGGGATTGGTCTATGAGGAGAGATTGAGTTGGCTGGGACTATACTTGCTGGAATTCAGGAGATTGACAAGACATCTTATAGAAACATATAAAATTATGAAAAGGGATAAATACAATAGAGCCAGGCAAGTTGTTTCCACTGGTAGGTGAGACAAGCACTAGGGGACATAGACCAAAATTTGGGGAAAAGATCATGGATGGAGATAAGAGGAAGTGCTTTTCCCAGAGGGTAATAAATTTGTGAAATTCTTTGTCCCCAGGAAGCAGTAGACGCTGTTTCATTAAATATTTGTAAAATAGGATTAGATGAAATTTTGCATAGTAAATGAACGAAAGCTTGTGGGGAACAGACAGGTAAGTGGAGCTGAGTGTACTGCCAGATCAGCCATGATCTTATTGGATGATGAAGCAGAGTCAACAGGCTAGATGACCTGCTCCTGCTCTTTTTTCTTGCATTGGTATGTTTTACATCAGCAGGCTTAGCAGTACACAATGAAAGCTCCAATGAACCACAACGGAGATAAATGGCTATTTAAAACAGTTTCATTCGTATCAATGTACAATGTTATCTGCAAAGCTCTTTTCTCCTCTTTAGAAAGAGGCAAATGATGTTTACATCCACAAAGGTAACCAGATGTGGTTTTCATTTAACATCTAATGTGCAATAAACACATAAGTAAACCAGGAATGAATGGTATTTGTTTGTAAATATGTGATGCAGATGTATAAGTTGTGCCAGTCTCAGTTTTGATTTATGAATTGCTGTTATCTATAATGGAAGAAGCAAACTGTAGGGGGATTCAAATGTTCTTTATAAAGTTTTAGGGAAAATTTGACAAATTTGACTACAAATTACACAAAAATTGCAACAGACAAAAGAGAGGACAAAACCAGTAAATTATAACCTTAGTTGTTAAAGTTGTTAAAGTTGTAAAGTCTAACCTTAGTTGCTGGACAATTACTGCAGATTCCATTTAAGGATAAAGGAACACAATACCTTGAACCCCTTCTGCCATTTAAAGAGAGGAAGCATGGAGTGTTTAAGGGAGTATGCTTGAAAAATTATACTGAATTTTTTGAAGACACAACCAAAATAGAAGACAAGAGGATGTTAATGGGTATAATTTATATGGACTTCCAGAAGATGTTTGACAAAGTATCTCAAAATAGAATGTTTGCAAGATTCGAAACTCATGGAATAGAAGGCATACTATTAAACTATTTGACTCGCAGAAGACGGTGAATTGGGCAAATTTTTTTTGACCGAAAGTGACTTCTGGAGTTTCATAAGAATCTATTTTGAAACCTCAGTTATTCACTGGTGCAGTACTGAAGCAGTGCTCTCCTCTTAGAGGTGCAGATTTCTGATTAAATCTGAATTGTCAAGTGGGTATAATTGATGCCATGATATTACTTCATAAGAAAAGAAGGAAGATACCATTGATGTCCAAGTGAATATTCAATCCTTAGTAACCATCACTGAAATAAATATCCATTGTCACATATTTGTGGAAACTTGCTTTTTGCAAATTGACTACATTCTCTGTATTAAAGTAGAACCATAAGTTCTTTGAAATAATTCAGAAGTTGTTGGACAAACATACCTTCCCTGTTATTGTTGCAAGGACGTGGTGGTGGAACGAACCCAAGTGCTGAACACAGGTGCTGAGGCCTAGACGGGAGGCATTACGGTCGCAGCGAGCGTGGAGTTGGTGCCAAGGGAGTCTTTACCCGGAGTCTTGGTTTTAGCAGAGAATTCAGGACCGATGCTAGACTTAGAACTGATAGTCCTAAGAACCTTGGAACAACGTTACTTGTACACCAGTCAAGCAACGAACTGGCATCTTCTAGTTGTGGTCACAGGATTCTTATACTGTATTGGCTGCTGGAAAGCAGGTGTTTGTAGTTATTGGAACCTGGGAATGAGTGGTATCTAAACGAGGTAATTTAGCCCTAATTCCTGAGGAAGATAGCCAGGTCCCAGAAGGGACCGTGACAGTATCCCCCACCCCGCCTCAATGGGAGCCTCCTGGCGATCCTCCAGGCCTGTCTGGATGGATCCGATGAAAGTCCTGGATGAGGGAAGGGTCTAGGATGAAGGAGCGGGGGACCCAGGAACGCTCTTCTGGACCGTACCCTTCCCAGTCCACTATGTATTGGAGACCCCTGCCCCAATGGCACACATCTAGTAGTCATTGGACGGTGTATGCTGGATGGTTGTCGATGATATGGGCAGGTGGGGGAGTCTCAGCTGGGGGGACACAAAGGGCTGACAGAAACTGGCTTTAACTGCGACACATGAAAAGCTGGGTGAATGCGCATGGACTTTGGCAGCTTTAGGCGGACCGCTGTGGGATTGATAACCCTGTCAACCTTGAATGGTCCCAGGAAGCGAAGGGTGAGCTGCCTATGTTTGTTTTTGAGTGGGATGTCCTTGGAGGAAAGCCACACCATCTGCCCCGGTTGGTATTGCGGCGCCGGAGTCCGGTGTCGGTCAGCTGTCTTCTTATTTCGATTTGTTGATCTGAGTAGGGCCGTGCGTGTTTCCTCCCAAATCTTAAGGCACCGATCAATATGGTCCTGAACCGACGGTACTGCAATCTCCTCTTCCTGTGCGGGGAACAGCGGGGGTTGGTACCCAAGGGAGCACCCGAACGGAGACCTCACAATGGCAGAGCTCACCAGAGAGTTGTGGGTGTACTCAACCCACGGGAGATGGTCCCTCCAGGTTGTCGGGTGGTTTGCCGTTACACAACGTAGCGTTGCCTCCAGGTCTTGGTTGACCCGTTCCGTCTGCCCGTTCGTCTGGGGGTGGAAGCCAGACGACAGGCTGACAGATGCACTCAAGGCTTGACAGAAGCCCTTCCATTCCTGCGAGACAAACTGGGGACCACGATCAGAGACGATATCCGCGGGGATTCTGTGGAGGTGGAAGACGTGGCAGATGAGAAGATTTGCGGTTTCTTGAGAAGGGAGTTTAGGGAGGGCCACAAAGTGCACCGCCTTGGAGAATCGGTCTACCACAGTGAGGACAATGGTGTTTCTGTTGGGGGGGGGGGGGGGGTAGACCGGTGACGAAATCTAGGGCAATGTATGACGACAGACAGGTAGAGGATGAAGTAGACCCGCAGGTGGTCGATGAGAGACCTTTCCCCGGGCACAGATGGAACAAGCCGAGACACAAGAACAGGCCCCCCTCCACGGACGGCCATCAAAAGTGCTTCCTCAGGAGAGCCAGGGTCCGATCACTCCCGGGGTGGCAGGCGAACCGGGATGTGTGCCCTCATTGGCGAACTTGAGGCCTGACGGAGACGGGCACGTACAGGCGATCGCCGGGTCCATTGCCAGGGTCGGGGTCATCCCGCTGGGCTTCCTTTATTTTAGCCTCGATCTCCAAAGTGAGGGTGGCCACCATGCAGGATGGTGGGAGGATCGTCTCGAGACTGGAGGTGTCATCCTTGGAGTCATGCTGGCGGGATAATGCGTCCGGCTTCCCATTGTTGGATCCTGGATAGTATGTGAGGGTAAACTTGAACCGTCCTAAAAACAATGCCCAATGGGCCATCCTCCCGATGGTTGCCGGATAGGATCAAGGTCAGGGGAGGCATACAGTGGGTCACCTGAGCCAGCAGTTTTCCATCCAGGGCCCGGGCCTCTGGGGGTGTAGTTAGCGGCTCGTGAGGTATTCCAGCCTGGGAGGCAATGTCCTCTTCCAGCAGATTGCCCTCGGCACCAGAATCCACCAAAGTGGATAGGGACAGAGACTGTCGTTGATAATTCACTGTAGCCGGGATCTGCATCCGAGTCTGGGGGGCTGAAGGGAGTGTCGTCGGACCCACCAGAACAGTAGGAGCGGGAGCTCTGCGAGGAACGGAAGGGGGAGGAAGGTTAGGGCTGGTTGGAGAAGGTAAGGTGGACCATGGGAAGGCCTGAGGAACGGGGTAACTGGTCTTCTCTCTCAGACGTTCTCGAAGTCAATAATCTAATCGAATGGCTAGTGAGATCAGAGAAACCAGACAGTCCGTGTCGTCCCTCGTGGCCAACTCATCCTTTATCTGGTCCGAGAGGCCCTGTCAGAACACCTCCCTTAGGGCCTCGTCATTCCACCCAGAGTCTGCGGCCAAGTTCCGGAACTCAATAGAATACCTAGCCACACTTCCTGAAGCCTGATGAAGAGTAAGCAACCGTTTTGCGGCGTCCTTACCGCGAATGGATTGTTCAAATACTTCCCTCATTTCAGCGACAAAGGAGGAGTAAGAGGAACAAACCTCTGGTTGGTTTTCCCCATATCGCAGTTGCCCAGGCCAAGGCATCCCCTCGTAGCAGCCCCATCAATGTATGCAATCTTTGATTTATCGGAGGTGTAGGTACGTGGCTGCAGCTCAATGACTAGGGAGCATTGTAACAGGAAGGCCCGGCGCCTACCTAGGTCCCCGGCGTAGGGTTCAGGCTCGGGTACATACGGCTCCCGAGGGAATGGTGGTGCTGATTCCGGGGGCGAAGCCATCCCAAGCGGAGCGGTTTGGGTAGCCGGGGTTCTTGGAGGGGACGGAGAAACAGAAGCAGAGACCCGGTCCACTCGTTCACTGACCTTCTGCACATTCGTGGTTAGTGTCCGAAGGTTTTGCATGATCTCCCAAAGTAATTGGGCGCTCACAACCAAGAGGTAGCCCTGGCTGGTCAGGGCCTGTTGTACAGGATCTGTGTCTGCTGGGTTCATCGTGGCCAGTTCGTTCTGTTGCAAGGACGTGGCGATGGAACGAACCCAAGTGCTGAACACAGGCATGGAGGTTGAGTCGGGACACATTACGGTCATAGCGAGCGCAGAGTTGGTGCCAAGCGAGTCTTTACCCAGAGTCTTGGTTTTAACAGAGAATTCAGGAATGATGCTAGACTAGAACCGATAGTCCTAAGAACCATGAAACAAGGTTACTCATACATGAGTCAACCAACAAACTGGCACCTTCTTGTTGTGGTCACAGGATTCTTATACTGCATTGGCTGATGGAAAGCAGGTGTTTGTAGTTAGTGAAACCTGGGAATGACTGGGAACTAAATGAGGTAATTCAGGCCCAATTCCTGAGGAAGATAGCCAGGTGCCAAAAGGGACCATGACAGTTATTCCTGTCATCGAAAGAGTGATACATTACTATATCTTTAATTTTGAACATCTGTTTCCCTATAACGTACACATACATAAATCAGATCCAAAACAAACTGATGAGGGAAGTGAAATACATCATCAGAGATCGCTTTGTTTTAATCTTTTCATAAATATAACTTATGTGTTTATTCAGAATATTTCTTACTTTAGCTTTTCATTTCACTAACAATGACATGCGAACTTCCTTTTGACAGCAAATCTTTCAATATCTGTTTGGGAATTTCTTTCTAAGAGACTAGAGCTGGTTTCTTAGCTAAGTCAACATCCAAGTTCTTTTTATCATCCAGTTTTTTATATTCTGAATGGTTAACGTGAAGAGATGCATTGTCCCTCCTAACTCTGGTGAGTCAGAATTAACTAACACTGTTTTTCTAAAAGCTATCCACACCTTCCCTCACCCCTGCTCTTGATTGCGTCACATCCTAGATCATTTGAAACAAACTACGGTACATCAGTTTTAATCTTTGATAGCTTCAAAAACACTTGGATGCCTAACACAAGACTTGTGAGATAAATAAGAACTAGGTAATGACAGGCAAACAAGTTACTGCTAAGATCTTAAAGACAATAATACAATGAAGTGAGGATTCATAAAGGTAACATCAAACTATGAAGCATAACTTTTCATATATCATGGATCACTCAAGGCTGAAAGAGGGAGTTTGTTTCCAGTGGCATTTTGAAGGTTTGGTCAATGGCCCCTCTTTCGTTCCTTCCCCACAGCATTGCTAATTTCTTAATTTGTCAAGTACAAGTCTCATTCCCTTATCTCAGCTATTACTGAAGCAACAACCACTGCCCTTTAATGTAATCATTTCCAAATCATAACAATTCAATGAATATATTTAAAAACGCTTTTTCTTGGCTTGCCATGAATAATGTTAAAGCTGTGTGTTCTCTGATTACATGAGAAACAGTTTTAGTAACATTGCACATTTTGACTGCTTCTTTTAAATCTTCCCCAACTTCTTTCCTAAACAAAATATTTCAAATTTAACAGCCTTCTTCATATAATTAAATCATCTGTAGCACCCACAGAACTGTACACTCAACCGTTCAAATTTTTGTACATATCAGAACAGCAGTATGCCTTCGCTGAATCTTAAAATATGATGGCAAATGTCAGTGATGATGTAGGACAATAGTTAGATGGCTGTGGACTAAGAACCACCTCCTATTCTTGAAAAGACCAACCTTGTTTGCAAATCTGCCATATTTGATTCTGCACCAGGTACCAACCTAAGGAGTGAGGAATTGCATTCACACGTGCTTGATTCAACTAAACCACACTAAGAGCTAATCAAAGCAGACAGCATCCTTTACTCATTTATTTACTGCTTATCTTTAGAGCTGACGCATTCAAGATTCAAGGTTGTGTAATGTCATTTCCTGTGCACACAGGTACAGGAGAATGAAATCGTTTCACTCCGGATCTGATACAACACAAAAACACGCAAAAGATAAAGGACACAATAATTATAATTAAAGCACAATAAATGATAATGCATCAGATATATACATCAAGTGGTTGTACAATATGTCCATAAAGTGAACATATAGAAGTAAATATGTGGACAGGGATAAAGAATCATAGTTCACTACCATTGATATTTTATTAGTACCTAGCAGTTACTTAGACTTTAACTTTGTGCTCATCTTTCTCCTCAGGCAAGTGAATTAGCAAAGGAAAGAATAAAACAAGGACCTTTTCATTACAAGATCAAGCATACCACTTACAGTCTTAAATGCCAACATGTGGAGCAAGGACCTGTGTGGATTCTATGTGTCCGTAAATTTGTTAATGACTTACAGTATTATGTAACAACCTTCAGTAAAAAAAATTAATCGAGAGCAAAACAACCTTTTAGTGTTAGAGTGCCTGCCAGTTACTGTAGTGGGTGTAAAATAGAGACAATAGTTTATGAAAATGTAAAAGCACCAATTAATACTACTATTGAGTCGGTCCAATTAAAGCCTCTGTTCTACAGGACCTGAATACTGAAGTGGTTTAAACCATGTCAACAATACATCAAACGGTAGTAGTTTAAATGGGCTTTAGAATTCGGTATGATTTTGTTTTCTGAAGCCTAATTAGAAAAGATTGCTATATGCACTTCAGTAATCATTTGCAAATCAGCTTTAGAAATCCATTAATTTATTGCTTCAGCTGAAAATGTGCTTATCTAAAAAAAGTCTTTTGTGAAAAGTGTTATAATTTATGACAATTACAATCTATTAGTAGTCATCATTATGATAATACAATAACCATAGTGGAAAGATTGCTGAGCATCCTATTACATTTGATTTATTCATCTTTTCTGCTGCATTTGGGACACATACAGTGACTGTGAAATAGCCTGTGAGACTATAGATGAGATCAATGTAACCAAAGGGTTTGGACAATGTACGGGACAGGGTGTAAATTTTGAGCTCCCTTGAACAGAACTTGTGTTCAAGTAGTTTATTTCAACTGACTTGTAATGGAGCATTAGGTAAGCTGCCAATGGTACCCGTGGGCTCATCGACACAATAGGAATTGTATGATAAAACAAAGAACAAGAAGTAGCAAGCTTACCTCAACACATCCCTGGCAATAAATCTCTCATTTAATCAGCAGTAGATCCAAAAGTGCTACAAAGAACCACTACTGCACTGGAGGATAACTTCAGAAACCATCATGTTTTTCCTGCTAAGCCTTGTTATGCTTTTGAGATTATAATACACACTGGATTCTAAATTATTACTTTCTGGAAGAAAGCAACCTATTTGCACTTAGATGAATTATTAATAACTGCTTCCAGCAATATCCTAGAAAGCTTGCTCCATGAGTCTTGAAGCAATTTTTCATCCTTTCACAGCATCCAATTTGAATTTAAATTAATCATTAATGACTGCTACTAGCTATTTCCTAGAAAGCCGGCTCCATGAATCTTGAAACAATTTTTCCACAGCTTACACACACCAATCCTCAACAACCTCAGTAAGCACTAGTACATTTTCTGGTTACACTGCTTGAGAATGAGAAAGTGCTTGCTGTGTTCTGCATTATCTGTTCCCTTCAGAACTCTAAAATCAGCAAGCATATCATCTCACATTTGTTTTCTTTTCAAGTGAGACTACATCTTACTTACATTTTTATGAAGAACACATCTCATGATGCTCTGAACACATTATTCCTGGTGCTTTCTAATGATTGTGCCTGTTATTTATAATGTTTTAGCTACACAGACCTCTCCACTATGAGATAACTGTGGACAGGAATTAAAATTAAAATACTGGCTAGGTGAATACAGTACACCTTCTTAGAAAGGGAGACCATGGAAATGTTTCAGGCCAATATCCTTTCATAATCTTTGATTCTGTTTCTCTCTCCACAGGTGCTGATTGGCCTGTTGGCCTGTTGAGTCTTTCGGAATTCTATTTCTTACTTCTAGCAACTGAACGTGTGTGTGTGTGTGTGTGTGTGTGTGTGTGTGTGTGTGTGTGTGTGTGTGTGTGTGTGTGTGTGTGTGTGTGTGTGTGTGTGTGTGTGTGTGTGTGTGTGTGTGTGTGTGTGTGTGTGTGTGTGTGTGTGCGTGGATTAGTATTAAACATTAAACCTCACTTTGCTTTGACTTGACTATTGGTTCACACTCTAAACATCATTGACCAGGTGTGATGGATATGCACTTTGCAGGCCGGAGAGACTTATTACTGACCTCACCTTTCCAACGCAGCAGCATGACCTTTCCAAAGGGTTAGAGATGCTTGTGACAAAGTTAAACTTTGAACAAGTATTTCTTCCTCAGCTTCTTGGTGCAAACAAGAACCAGTCTTAAATTTTTATTGTAAATTTGAAGCAGTAATCAATCTGAAGTTGAAAGGATGGCTTTGTAAACAGTTTTATAGAGCATGGGATGTTAGCTGTTCGGAGATATGGTTTGCCAAGTGGAGTGACCATGAGACTTCTTGTCAGCATTAGCTAAGTATAAAATGAAGGGGATATGTTAAATGGTCCATATCGAACTGGGCAACTTCAGCTAAGTTATTTGCATCATCGTGACAGAGATCAGGGAAGGTTCCTGAACAGGCAGATTCCGTCACTTAGCACGCCAAACATGGGTAGTTGGGATATTTGTGTCCTTACAGAAATAGACATCACAGCATTAATTTTATGTGTCTGGGATCTCTGTCTCCAGAAGCTTTTAGATCATCTTTGTGAAAATGACTTTGTTACAGCAAAGGTATCTGAAACACTTCACATGCAAACAATGCCAACTAATAGCAAAGCAGTAGAAATATTAGAATGCATTGGGGATTGTTAAGGATAATAGAAAAACGGGGGTGACAGAAAGAAGAACTAGAATACATTCCCCAACCTTTGGTTTCTGCGATGAATGATTTGTTTGTCTGCAACTCGTTGGTAAGTTCTTTCAGTTTGTAAGAATTTTGTCTGTGTTTGGAAATCCTTTGTAGTTTATAAATCTTCTGGGATTCAAAAATCTTCCATAAATCAGAAATCCTCTGTGAGTGTTAAATGTGTGTTAATAACTATTTATCTAAACTTCAACACATATTATTAAAAATAAAATACACTGTGTTTAAACTACTTTGTCAGCTGGAATTATCTCCTCCTTGGTAGAGACGAGGGACCTACTACTTAAGCAGTGGGTTTTGGTAGCTATATTCCACTGCAGAGACTAGACAGACAAGTGAGTTAGTCTTTGAAGAGAAGGTGGATACAGTATAACCTACCTAGAGTGAGGGTATCCATAGACACCAAAATCGTATAGGGCTTAAAATCTTCAGAGTTTATGTCTTTGCAGGTAATGAACCCCATACCTTCACACAAATATTGTACCTCTGCCATCTATCCTTCTAATGAAATTACTTGAATGCCATTTTCCTAACATGTACAGTCAGAATGGCCTAAAACCAAACTTAGACAGGCTTCATGAAGAATAATTGCTGCGTTTACTTTCATATGTAATTTTCCAAAGCAACAGCCAACTTTTATCCTTGTTTCAATGTTCAGACTTCTAATCCTTCATTGTATTGCGTAATGCCAATATAACCCATTAACCACATCAATTAATGCGCCTTTGTGTCTCCAAATAAAATGGAAAGGAGAGCACTTGCACTCTTTGGAAACAAAAACTTGTTTTGTTGTGGAGTTTGACAATAAATTAGGAAGTTGAACAAAGTCACTATTTTTTAACAGATGAATGTTGTATTATATTTGTGCCACATTTAGTTGTGCTGGTCTAATTTGCTTAGAATCATCCAGATCAGTGCAAAAGATCACCGAATTATCAAGGGCATTTTACCATTAACACTAATTAAATTTCCATGACTCTTATGCTAACTTCAAAAAAAAGCACTATGCTAGATTCCTGCAGACTTTCAAAACTGGCTACAGCTTTACTCATTATTGTTTGCTAATTCTACTGAATACAGTCACTTATACGCTGACCCAGATAGACTGGAAAGGCAGGGTGTTGGGATTGGAGACGGGTGTCGGGCCGATTCCCCTTGCTCTTCTGCAATGTTCATTCCTCTCTCTGGGGCTGTGAGGCTGAGACTGCCACGCGCTTCGTGTCTGCAAGCTTTGCAGCAATTTGCCCCGCTAAAAGATGAACTGAGACCAAGGCTATGGGCCTGCTCCGGTTGCTCCGGGATTCAGGTATATGGACTCAATTTGGTTCAGAATTGGGTTGCTTCCTGTTGTTGTTTGCATCATTTGTGTTTTTTTTCTTTCTCTGCACATTAGGTGTTGGTCTTTTATTTAAAAAAATTGGGTTTTTTTTGCTTAGTGGCTGCCTGTAAGCAGACGAATCTCAAGGTTGTATAAGTTATACATACTTTCAAAATGTACTTTGAACCTTGAATTTGCAAATTTTAACAAAGCTCAAAATCAGTCTTTCCTTTTGGTCATGAGAATATTAATACCTAACTTTTTTTAATATACAGTATTTCTGTTTTTGCACATTTAAAAAAATCTATTCAATGTACGTAATTGATTTACTTGTTTATTTATTATTATGTTTTAGCTTATTTAGTATTATTTTTTCTCTCTCTGCTAGATTATGTATTGCATTGAACTGCTGCTGCTAAGTTAACAAATTCCATGTCACATACCGGTGATTATAAACCTGATTCTGAAGTTTAACTGTAAATATATTCAAGTTAGCATGAATTTGACAAGCACCATCAAATAAGCAGATAAATTAATTTAACTTTATGGTTTTCTTTCTTAGTTGTGTGACTGTCTCTGGGAAGACATATCTCAGAGTTGTATACTGCAGACATACTTTGATAATAAATGTACTTTGAATCTTTGAATTTGAAATGTCTCCATACAGATTTCTTTGGTAATTTTGAGTTATGTTAAAGCACAGGTGGCCTGCAAGAAACTACTATCAAAAATTTTATTTTGTATGATAAACCAACCTTCAGTTATTTTAAAAATGTGCCTGGTTACTGTTCATTAATACATCCAGGAATATTTTTTTAAAAAACAAAAATGAAGAACACATGGTCTAGAATGCTGGCAGGTTGTTCTGGTTTTATTTAACAGGTTGAAACTTGATGGTAAATGCCTGCAGCTCTGCACCAAACTGCTGGTATTTCTCAATGTAAATGCCAGCATGTTTGGGATTCCCACTGAACTGGCAAGCTGCTAGATACCTCTCATGGGCAATTCCTTGCCTACATTCTGACACTCTTGTATGGCATTTGAGGATAAACTGTTCCCGATCATCAGCAGTTATGTAGGGGAACTCGACCTGCTGGACCATCGATAGATATAGTGAAGGAATACTGAAGCCATTCATCTAAGTTGAAAAAGAAACAGACTGGGATGAGCTATTTGTACCCTAATTTGCATTTTAATTCACAATTTGCTTAAAAGTTTTCAATTGTCTAAAATGCTGGGAGTTTTTCCTTATTTTAAAATGCATTAATTTTCTTCATTTTGTTTAATAGCTTTTGAATATTTCTGCATTTCTGGGGCATCCAGTAAGTATTTAACTTGTCAATTGATTAAGTTTGGCAATTTTGTGTGTGGTTTAGCTGGTTGTGAATCATTTTCCTGCAGGGTGGTGGGTATGTTCTGTAACAGCATGGCATGGTTCTGGGTTGGAGTGGTTTGAGAAGCAAGTCAACATCATTCGATCTGGAAAAGATAACTCTGTATTTACATTGATTGCTACTGATCAAACATCAGGCACATCTCTGCCAGTTCTGGCCTGATATCTGGAATTAGATAAATAAGTTTGACAGAAAAATAGAAGCAAAGAAAGATAGAACACAACCAGAAATTTGCTACTGATGTATTTATTTTTATTCACTTGAGCTGTCACAATCAATCTGAAATGTTGTCAAAATAAAGACAGTCAGACCATAAGACACAGGAGCAGCATTCAGCCCACCGAGTCTGCTCCACCATTCAATCATACAGACAGATTTAATACCCGTCTCAATCCCATTCTCCTGCCTTCTCCGCAAACCTTTGATGCCCGTAATCAAGAGCTGCAAACCTCCACTGTCATGTCCTTCCTGATGTGGTTTGTTATTTTATTTCTAATTACCTCACTGCTTACTTGCCAGTTCACAGCAGGTGTTGATTACTTATTATTGTGTTGTTAAGCAACTAGCTTTCATCATCAGGTCACCATTTTAAATTGTATGTACAATTCACTTAGTCGCTAGCAGCTACAAGTTCTTTGTTAGAAGTCAAATGAATTTCAATCAGTATTTGACAATAGACAATAGGTGCAGGAGTAGGCCATTCACTGTGATCATGGCTGATCATCCACAATCATTACCCTGTTCCTGCCTTCTCCCCAAATCCCTTGACTCCGCTATCTTTAAGAGCTCTATCTATCTATTTGAAGCTACCTTTCGTGAGAACAGTGAGAAGTATTGTCTTTTTACATCAGCTACTTGTGTATTGTAACACATTGGTGAATATTCAAACCTCCTTCAAACTAACTACACCAGGACTGGAGTTTATCTGTCTGCCTGGCTTAAGATAATAGGGGAACTCTCACACAAGGGCAGAATATTCACTTTGAAAATAAAGCAGAAGATCAAATCATATTCAGAACAAATTATGTTCCCATGATCTAGAACACTGGTTTGGAATTTTGAATCATGAAATCTTTTCAGAAAACTAGAGGAATTTTGAGATATTTGAGTTCATGTTTCTACTTGCATCTAAAATAAAATTTTAACTCATTATTTCAAGTGCTTTAGTGTTAATGAACTAAACAATTAAGTTTCCCTTTGCTTCAACAAACATTTACTGTATGCATCATCAGTATATTGTTCTCAAACAGAGAAAACAATTAATGCCAAGCATTTAAATCAGGTTTAATGAAGCTAAGGTTGTTTTATTTGGCAATTGTTCGCTACCCATTTGGAGTCCAATAGATAGAATTTTCTGATTTATGACAATTAGCAACAATGAATGAAAGCTAACCATCTTGTGATATATTTATGTTCGATTTCAGGTGGCTTTGATCTCCTTTCATATGAACAAGTCATTGGAATCCTTTCAAAGAAAACATTACGAAATGTAATTAATTCTCCTTGAAGGAGCGCATTTGTACATATTGAATAAATAACACACCAGTGAATGAACAATCATATGAAA
Source organism: Hemitrygon akajei (assembly GCF_048418815.1). NCBI lineage: Eukaryota > Metazoa > Chordata > Chondrichthyes > Myliobatiformes > Dasyatidae > Hemitrygon > Hemitrygon akajei. The sequence continues at coordinate 16,118,213 of NC_133150.1, read as the reverse complement.
TCATTGAGTGGCAGGTGATTTATTAATGTTGCAGCTGTCAATAGACTTTTTGGGAACTTTTATACCACAGTTTATGGTCATTAGGAAGAACATCACATGGGTTCTAGGATGAACAAGCAGTTACACATTTCCTTAAACAATCAGACTGAAGAATCATTACTGAGGTCTGCAGAGTCTAACACAGGAAGTTGGTTAGAATGGTTTATTCAAGATGAAATTATAATTGAAAACAAAATAAATGGAGATGTAAAAACAGATAGATAAAAGGTTCAAGAGGGGCAAAAAAGAATTAACGTACAATGGTAATACAAATTTGAAAGAATGAAATACTAGACCTCTAAATTTCAGCATCAGAGAGTTGGTTTGCTTGGTAATAATTTGGATCAGCTAGACCATTAAAAAAATTATGTAATCTTTATTAGGATACCATCTGAATATCATATTTGAATGCTAAATCAATCTGCAAGGTAGCAGCATAAAATAGATTTAAAAAAACAACTGTAAAGAATTGGAAATTGGAAATAAAACCTGAAATACTCTGAAAATCAGACTTATACAGCATCTGTGTAAAGATTTAGCATTCAAAGTTGTTTAATGTTGTTTACAGTTCACAAGAGTAAAGGAGAACGAATAATTGGTACTCTGAATCCGCTGCAGCACAAAAGAGCCACAATAAATATAAATACACAAGATAGTTTATATACATAAACACACTGAATGTCCATAAAGTGATGCTAGGCACAGGGGTGTCGGTACATAACAGGAAATGATAAAGTAATGGTGGTGGGTGGTGTGCAGGGGTCGGTTAGTGGGTGGAGGTGTTGGTCAGCCTCACTGCTTGGGAAAAGTGTTTTTGAGTCTGGTCATCCTGGTTTAGATACTATGTAGCCTCCTCCCCGATGGGAGTGAGACAAACAGTCCAGGAGCAGGGTGGGTGGGATCCTTCATGATGTCACTGGCCCTTTTCCGGCACCTTTCTGTATATACAGTATGCCTTTGACAGCAGATAGGCTGGTGCAGGAGATGCATTGGGCAAGTTTTGACTTCCCTTCCTGTCCGCCACAGGGCAGTTGCCATACCTCACAGTGATGCAAGATGTTAGGACGCTTTCTACTCTACATCTGTAGAATGATAGAAGTATAGATAAGCATAGTCCAGCTCTTCTCAGCCTCCTCAGAAAGGAAAGAGGCATAGGTGAGTTTTCCCGATTGTGTAGAATGTGGTGAAGGACAACGGGTAAAACGTTCACTCCCAGGAGTTTGAGACTGCTTGCAGTTTCCCCTCCTGTGCTGGAGTGTAAAGAGGGGTGTGAGTGCAGTGAGTTCTCCTTAAGGCGATAACCATCTCATTTGTCTTGTTGACATTGAGGAAAAAGTTATTTGTCTGGCACCAGGCCTAGAATTCTTCCACCTCCTCTCTGTGGGCTGTCTCATCATTGATGACAACTTTATATCAGAAGCTTTCTGATGAAATATCACTGATACTGCTTGCCCCCTCACAAATGTTTCCTTATTTGCTGAGTATTTCCAGCAGTTTCTGTTTTATTTGTGGGGATAAAAGAGCAATTTGGAAAGTAGCTTTCACATTTCCACATTTAATTGCACTTGTGTGGGTTCTGAAATCTGTTGTCAGATTTAAATCCTAATAAAGGCAATGTTGATAGGGTTAGATTTAGGGTTACTGTTATTTTATTCAATCCATTGGCCATTAAAATAGTTTAATATTTGATGACATTTTTATACTAGTCAATGTCTAATTTCTGATTCATCCAAGAGATGCCAAAAACATAGCAATGATTAAAATAAAAATGTGTTGTAGCTGTTGTTCCATTCCATTTCATTAATGGAATGTATACAAAAATATAGTATTACAATGACACTAAGATGTATATCACCAATATATGGATAAAATAAAATTATGTAATTCATAAACACAAGAAAGTTTGCAGATGCTGTTAATCCAAAGCAACACACACAAAATGCTTGTAGAACTCAGCAGGTCTATGGAAATGAATAAACAGTTGACGTTTCAGACCGAGACCCTTTTCAGAATAATCGTTGTTTTGGGCAGAGATCTCTCTTCAGAATAGTTGATGTTTTGGGCAGAGACCCTTCTTCCAGATAATCGTTTTGGGCCAAGACCCTTCTACAGTCCTGGAGAAGGGTTTCAGCCCAAAATGTTGACGATGTATTCATTTCCATAGATGCTGCCTGACCCATTTAGTCCCTCCAGTGTTTTGTGTCTGCTATTATGTAACTCAGAAGCCCAAAGCAATGAAGCCTAATCTAATCCATTTTAGTGATCTTATTAGCTTTTTAATAGTACTTTTGCAAATGCAATAATGATATATAAATTCAAATTGTAATATAGCACAGCTACTACCTTGGCAACTGCAAGATAATGTGTACAATTAGAAGTTTTCCAAATGCTGTCTGAAATTAATTTCTCTCTGGCAAGGATAAAGTACAGTTACGCTCTGCAGAGTTAATTTGCTGCCTATTCAGCCTCTATTGAAGCATTCTCAATAGATGGATATGAATTTAATACAAGGTATAATTCTTAAAGTTAAGAACTTGCTATGCCAGAAAGTAAGTAACTTCTCAAATAAACACATTACATTCAATTGGCTTTTGTAATTCTAATACTCCCTGCACTATAATATTCATTGTGAGAGAAATGTATTACATTTTTGGAACATTTTTACACTGGTAATGGAGATTAAGAAAAAATGTGTTATCAATAATATTGGCACCCATGGAGCAGAAATTATCTTCAGCGCAGATCCAAGATTCAGCTTTGCTTATCCCAGTTTGTTCTCAATACTGGGGCTGCAAACGTGCAAGTATGCCATTACTGCACTGAATGCTTCTTTCTACTCCAGTGCAGCTCGATGAAAAAGTCTGAGCTCTTTGTAATGTAAAAATTGTCGAGTTTGACTCATGCTAGGCTGTTCTTGGATGAAACCCTGCAATGCGCTTTTAACATCCAACTATCGCAACAGTGAAAATCATCTAATTCAGGTTTTGTTCTAACACATTCGCAAGATTTGATTTATTTTTCATTATTTCTTTTACTTCAGTTTTTACTAAAAAAACCTAACGTGACAAATATTTAGCTTGATCTCTTGAGATTGACCAAATGTTTGGCGCAGTAAAATTGTGGATAGATGTGTGGTTTATTCTGTGCTTCAAGTCATTATCATTAGTATTAATTACTAACTACCAAAAAGCTCATCAATAAAAGGTAATATTTCTCTCTTTTAGGCATATTCAAACCATGAATTTCAACACAATGTTAAATGGCATATTCTGGCAAGCAGGAGAGGATTAGCTCATCCTTCAGCCTCAAGACAATGGACCTTGTACCTATAGCAGACAGTACAGCAATTGTTGTTCAATGCAACCCTTTTATTCTGTGAACAAGACCAGTGTCAGATGTATTGATATTTCCCACGCCCAGTCTAGAATCTGTTCTCTGCAAATGGTTGTCTCTTAACAGGACAAATCAAACAGATACTGCTGCCAAGGACAATACTATTCATACACTGGCCAGTTTTCACAACTTTGACACTTTCCAGCAAGATTTGGGAATATTTTGTTATTCACAGGAGACCGACCAGTGTTCTCAGACCCACTTCAATGCCATGGGTTCTTTCTTCATTGCAGATTGTATAATGAAGCGCAGTAATTTATCTGTCTAAGCTCCATAAAATTAAACTCTGGCAGTTTATTGTGTTAGGCATCATATTTCTTTTCCTTGTAGCTTCTGAAACTGGAACATTTTAAATCACAAGATGTCCTAAAGATGAATAGTGTGCATAGATCTAAATAATTGTTTATCAATCCTAGCAACTAACTCTTGTGCAACATGCTTGTAAATAGTTGCGATTACCTGATGGATCCACCTTTTGAAGTAGACAGCTGTTCGCTGGGAAGTACATTGTGTTCACTGTAATATTATTTAATATAAAATCATTATCTTTTACCTGAGTAAGGTATTTATCATGTTCATGCAATTTTTCTCTAACATGGATATATTGTATTTAGATCCTAAGTACAACTTCCTAAATCATTACATGACACTCATGTGTAATATTTTTAAGCATTTATATATTTACAAAGGAAAGAGGATATTTTGTTCAGAATTTGCATCACACTGAATTCTGCATATCATTACAAAAACTACTGAAGATATATATCAGACAATAATTTATAAACTAAATGGTTAATATTGATATCATTAGATTCAAAAGCCAGCACTAAATAATTCAAATTTTATTTAAAAAATTGGCAACTTACTCCAAATTACATAATCAGTAAGTGCCCCGGGTACTTTGTGTATTTAATGTGTCAAAGCACAGACATGCACAGTAGTATGTCATCACACTTTGAGGTACTTCCTCAATTAACATTGTGATCTGCAGGCAAGATGGCCCATCACTTGTGAAGCCTGCAGTGGTAAAACTGAACAGTTTAGGGAGACTAATGTTGAGATTCCAATAAAGTTTGGCCTCTTTGAGAAATTTACTTACAAACTTGCCTTCAGCCTGCATAATCTCCACACTGTCATGGCAGGACAGTGACGGTCGCCAGCTCATGATCCTTCCTACTGACTACTGAACAGCTATCAGCCCTCATCTCTCCTTTGACATCCTACAGCTGACCTTGGCTTTGAATTTACCTGTATCCTGCTGGAGAGATCTCCCCTTACCAGTATGCCAGGCCTGATCCTTCAGTATCTTTAATCCACTTCGCAGGTCAGTCCTGTTAAAATTGCCAACCTAACCCATTACCGGCCTACTTGCCATTTCCACTACAGTCTGTCAGTCTGGTTCTCCATTCTACTCCAAACTATCTAACCTGCCAAGCAGCCCAACCCTCAAAGCCACTGAAGTCCTAAGCCATCAATCCTTTCCTTTCTGCTTTGCACACGGATACCCTTGAACCCTTTGCAATGGAAAGGCATGAGAGAGAATGGTCTTAGAGACAGACAAAGCAGAACACTGCAAGTTTGGCATTCAGTCCCCTTTGAGGTCTGTGCACATAATCTAGACTCAGACTTCAGTGCCACACTGTCAATGACGAAGGCATCATCACTCAGATTAAATGCTAATTTGAAATCCTTGTGGCTAAACTTGAAAAGAGCAACAATTTGTTCTGGGGTGCTTGCCTGTATTTATTCCTCAGTTAAGATCATGGATACGGAATTAACTGTTCATTAATCTTCTTGTAATTTGCAGGTGCTTCCTCTATGCCAAGAAGGCACTGTGTTTGCTACATGACTCTTTGCATCCAAGTATTCGCTGTTAAGAGCTGTGGGGATTCCTGAGTTTATGAAAGGAATTTTATTACTGCCTGCATTTTCCAAATCAGGAAACAGAAATTAGTTGTCATAATTTCTCTGGTGCTTCCAACTGAACATTTCAAATGCAGCAGAGTAGGTGGCTTGTTTTGAAATTAACAAATTACCCTACTTTGAAATATAAAGAATGAAGCCCATGGCAACACCAGGAAACATACAAGCAAGATATCATTAAAATTTTCCACTTAAATGCTAATGTTGACAGCAGCAATTTGCACAGTGCATTCAAAGGCATAACAAGGCTTAATTTGACAAGCCTTGTTGCACCAGACCCACAACATCACCTGTAACAAAATCCCATAAGGAAGTTTATCATTACCGTAGATTTCGCACTACAGAGCGCACCTGATTAAAAGCCGCTGGCTCTAATTTTAGAAAGAAAATCAATTTTGTACTTGTACAAGCCGCACCGGATTTTCGGCCGCAGGTGTCCCACGTTGTAATATGAGATATTTACACAGAAAGATATTACACGTGAGGATTTTTTAACTTTTAATTAAATCCATATGGTAACATAAACAAATACATATTGCAAATGCTTTTTTTCGAACCGTGCCTGTAAAGCGGCTACTTTTAAATATACATTGCGTATACTTTTTTACTGAACAACATTCCAATATCTCCTAACGACTGGTAAAAAATATATATACTGCAGCCTACCAGGAAAAGTTATTGATCGCCTTTAACTTAAAAGCAGCATTCGCTCAGATCTAATGCCGCTCGCGTAATGCGCTCGCCCCCCTCCTTCCCGTTTATCGCAAACCGGTATTTCCCACAAGATGCGGCGAAACCGGGTGTGACGTCATAGCATCCCGCGATGTAGTACAGAAAACAAATATAGTTAAAACACTTCTAACTTTAACTAGAAAATGAATTACTAAGCGAAAATATTATAAACTAAATAACTGCCATAAAGGCAGCACAATGCTTTTCTTCGAGTGTTTTCCATGTTGATGAGGGTGAGTACAAATGACTGATTTACAATAATTTAATTGTGAAAGTGCGCTTGATTTATCGTACAATTTCATTGGACCTCTGTGAACTACTCATCAATTTTATTGGTCTACTGTTACGAGGCAAAATGTTTTTGGCGGCATGAAAAAAAATCATGCATTAGCCGCACCGTAGTAAAGGCCGCAGTGTTCAAAGCTGTTCAAAATGTGGGAAAAAAGTAGCGGCTTATAATCCGACATCTACGGTAATTTCTTTTCTGTCTGAAAAAACGTGCTCACATCTAAATCAAGTTTATTATCACTGTCTTATATGACATGAAATAGGTTGTTTTGCAGCAGTAGAACAGTTCCATGCCATAAAACTACTATAAATTACAAAATAAATATAGCACATAAACAAGGAATAATGAGGGAATATCCATAGTTCATGTATTATTTAGAAATTTGACAGTGCCGGGTAAGAAGTTGTTCCTAAATCATCAAGAGTGGGTCTCCAGCCTCCTGTATCTCCTCCCTGACAGTAAGTATTGAGCAGAAGACGTGTGCCTGATGGTTAGGTTCCTTAATGATGGATGCCACCTTTTGAAAATGTCCTCCTTGATGGGAAAGGTTGTGGCTGTGATGCAGCTGGCTGAGCCTCTAACCCACCGCAGTCTCTTGTACATTCAGCCTCCATACCAGTTCACATATTTATGCATACATCGAAAAGGGATATTTCTCAGAATCATTAATCAAAAATTTAATAGAATCCAAAGCCACCCATCTTTCATATCACACTTTTAAAATGTCCAGAACATTCCAGACTAAGTCATAAAAACTTTATCAATGTTTAAACATTAAGCAATGGAATGAAATGGTAGTAGGCCTCCGTTAGTCTTGATAGACCCTGGATTTGCGCCTTGGAAAGTTTCCGGGGCGCAAGCCTGGGCAAGGATTTTTTTTGTGGAAGACTGGCAGTTGCCCAAGCTGCAAGTCTCCCCTCTCCACACCACCGATGTTGTCCAAGGGAAGGGCATTAGGACCCATACAGCTCGGCACCGGTGTCGTCGCAGAGTAATGTGTAGTTAAGCGCCTTGCTCAAGGACACACACACAGCCTCAGTCAAGGCTCGAACCAGCGACCTTCAGATCACTAGATGAACACCTTAACCACTTGGCCATGTGCTAACACAATGAATTGGTAACATGACATTGATTACCCAAAGGTTTAGTCAAGATTTTGGCTTTAAAACAGGACAATACATGCCAGTTTAAGAGAATCCATAGGAATGTCTATCCTCCACCATCAACACTAACGTCCTCTAAGAACCTATCACTGGCCCCCCTTTTCAGTAACATCAACTCAAAGCATTTGTAGTCTCTGAATATGAATGATTCAGTAAGAATAGATCCAGTAATGAGAAATACAGTGCCCAAAAGCATTCAGGGCAAAATTTCAGAGCAGGTGGGATCTCGGCTAAGAAAAGGTGACCAGAATTAGAGGAGCAAATATATCTCAAGAGGTTTACATGGCTGGAGAAGCTCACAGTGCTTTGACATTACAACTGCTCCTCAGCACAAGATGATTCAGTTCTCTGGTGAATATATTCCCTGAATTGTCCAGTCTACTTGGATTATCTATTACCAGTTCACAATTATATCAGATAGCATAAGTATTTGAAAAAAAAACTGTATCCAATACCATTGCCAGTGTCGATTTCAGATGTTACACTGTTTCAGATTGATGTTACACTGTATTGTGAATTATATCTGAGCATGTTTATTTTTCCTTTTGTTTTCCAACACCAATTACAGATATCTATACAATTTTGCCTTCGCACAGACCAGTCTGTGGAGCTAGCTCCTCATTATAATAATAATTATTATCATTATTTAATAATAATGATTGTTGTTGTTCCTCTCCACGTCTTGCAATGCTTTTGAGGCAACCTTGCCAACTCTTCAGCCTTTTTGTCCTGTTTTTCTCTGTTTCCTACCAGGCTGAGTTGCTAGCTCAAAACTCAACCCAGCACAGCGTGCACAGAGCCGGCCGGATTCGAACCCAGGACCACTCGTCTTGAAATCCAGTGCGGGTGCCACTACACCACGAGCCAGCTAAATAATAAAGCAAGGGTGTCGGTTGTGTGCCCAGAGACCTGAGCCTTGGGGCCGATTCTCTGGCTGCAAAGCTCCGAAAAAGTGACACCACAGACTTTTAACGTGATAAATCAGCCAGTTGTTTGTTATGTCTCCCCTCTCGCCGTGAAACAGGGACACCTTTTTTTTCCCCCTTATTAGGGAGAGAGAGCCTGGGGTATGTTGAATTACCGGGTTTCTGGGGTGCTGCAAGTCCGTATCTTTATTGATGCTTTGCTGCACTCTTGACTGCTTGGTGGGGGTGGTGGTGGTGGGGGGGGGGGGGGTCATTGCATTGATGCTGCTTGTGCGTGGGAGGGGGAGCTTGGAGGGGGGCTTTGGTGTTCTAAAGTTTTTAACTGTTATTCATTGTTTGGGGCATTCCTCTGTTTTTGTGGATGTTTGCGAAGAAAAAGAATTTCAGGATGCATATTGTATACATTTCTCTGACGTTATGTGTACCTATTGAACCTACCTATTCACCTATTAATAAATGATGGTATATGTTTCAATTTCACTTGAATTGCTTTATATGGGAGTGTTTAGCATTATAATATATTATTTGTACTATTTTTATCTGGTAAATTGGATAAAAGTTTGTAAACACCTGCTGCTGAGCAAAGCTGCAAAACATGGCAGAACAGTACAAATATTGACTAACGCCCCTCAATTATGTTAATGTTATTCCGTTCTATATATTTGAACTCTAATTGGTGAATATCCTACTGAGCTACTGAGTCTAATGTCCAAGTTACAGTGTCATCCACAGAATGGACACACTTAAAAGTTAACAATTCCATAATTTCCAGCAAAGTATTTTTACAATGCATTTAGAGCAGGCGTTCCCAACCTGTGGTCCACAGGCCGCTCAGTTAACGGGTAGGGCCCAAGGCATAAATAAGGTTGGGGACCCTTGATTTAGATATGCACATTGGACTGAAGACAAATCTCTCCTATAATTCGTTGTAAGCTTTGGGATCTGATTCCACCTAATATCGCTCTTTCTTATTTTGGTGTCAGCTATTAAGCTCTTTGATGTAGAACATTTGAACAATCCTTGCAATGTGAAAATGGTTCAGATTTGGACCTGTTGAATTTCATGGTTGCACTTTGAGAAGATGGACGTCACACTTTGAGGAGATGGAGATCCACCACTAAATAAGGCCATTTATTTTATTGTTATACTTTGTCCTTCGACTAATGTTGGTATATACATCTTCAATTAATATGATTAGGGCATAGAATTATAGATTTGAGGAGCAGTCCTGGTTTAGATCTCATCCTGTCCTGGTGATTTATTAATTCCTATGCTTTCCGTGACATCCATCATCTCCTTGCTGCAGACTATGACGAACCCACTCCCCTCCCCCCAAGCATCTAAGGACTTCTCCTTTATTAATACAGATGTCTTTTAGGAACTTGCCCATAGCAGCTGTCTCTGTACACAGATGAAGCCTTTGGTCCCTGGGTAACCTCTTGTTCCTTCTTTAGAATGGCTTGGGATACTACTTAATGCTACACATGAAGGATATTTCATGGTGCTTCTTTGCCTTCTTTTTCTTTCTTACATACCGACATTCCTCAAGGTTCACTCGATTCCAGTTGCCTGTAATCTATCATATGCTTTCTAATTTATCATATCATATATCATTTTTTCTCGTTCTAATCTTAAATGTCCTTTGTCACCCAAGGATCTTTAATCATACCATATTTCCCTTTCATCCTAAACTGAATATGCTGACCCTGAATTCTTACTAACTCCCTTTTAAAAGAATTCCACTTACCAGATGTTGAGTTACCAGCAAGCACTGGTTCTGAATTGACTTCCACCAGCTCTTCTCTTACACTATTGAATTTTACCTTCCCAGACATCCCACCTGTCCCAGAAGTTCCGGGAATCTCCTGCATATTGATAGCGGCTTCCTATCAAATTATATACAATATCCCAGAAATTGATTTTTTTTGAGAGGAAGAGGAAGAGTGAGAGTGAAAGGGAGCATCCTGATTGGTCTCTCTTCATGCTAAGTAGACCTATCAGTTTTCTCTGTGGGCGGGCTTTACAGTCAACCTCAAAAATACTGACAGTGCTGCTCGCTGAACTGTGCAGCAGTGACTTTTCTATTGCCCATGGTGGGTTAAATGTTGAGGTGAGTTTAACAGGTGTCATTCGTTCATTAGCATGGTTAACATTATTTAAACTAGCTGGCTAGCTGCTAAGGAGCTACTCTATTTATGTCCTACCTGATGAGGCCAAACTCCCTGTAGACTTACTTAAAGTTGTAATAGAATAAAAAAAAGACCCCATGATAATATAAATACATATTTTAATGTCACATTTTCTGCGTATACCCAATTTGGTTTACAGATTAGACAAAATCACTAAACAAAGTATTACATACATCCTTGGAGGTCAACCAGGGGAGGTGGATATGGGGTTGCAGGGGGCAGGGGTGCTACCTCCCTGAAATGAGATTTTGCAGGGTGGGAGGTCTGCCTTCCCCCAGTTTAGGGCCTTTGCTCAAGGACCAAACTTACCCCATTCCATAACTATCTGGCAACTTACAGAACTATGGGTACTATTCCTGAAGTGTTCTCCCACCTTTCCAGTTTAATTTCCTAAAATGTCATTGACTATTACCTGTCTCTATTAGGACCATAAAACCCCTCTTGAGTTAATAAAGTAACAGCTTTAAAATAGATAAAACGGAATACCCATGTTGCTAATTGTCCCAAAAACCCCTCTTGGACACGCTTAACAAATTTTGTTTTATTAAAGTCCCCTGTATTAAAGCAAATCGAATTAATACTAAGAAAGCTGAAATCCCTCACTACAATAAAATGATTGCTCTTAGATCTTTATAAAATTCACAAATGCATTTGTTCCTCTATTCGCACTACTGGGAGGCCTAAGGTATAACCCCAGTGAAACAATCACCCGTCTTTCATTCCAAACTTCCAGCTAACAGCCTTATTGGATGATTCCTCCTGGATATCCACTGTACTAGATGCGCTGAAATGCTCCTATAAAGTCTTTAGATTCTGCTGCTTCCAAAAGTGTTGAATGATAAGACTCTTCAACTTTCTCATGAGTAATGTTCATCCTAATTATCACTAATTGGAAATAATTCAGCTAACTCAGTAAGAGAAGCCACAGAATACATGGTACGACAATAGAAAACATCAACATCTGGACCAGTAGGATTTTTCTGATAATGTAGCTGAGGTGAAGGCACAGACACTGATATTACATGCATATGTAACAATGCTACCCTTGAGAGTAAACAATGCTGTTGTAGAGTGTCTGAATTAAATAGCATTTATTTTATTAAATTAATGTATCTTTCATTAATTCAATGTCCATGAAGTAAGTTAAAGGGAATTTGATATTGGATTCACATATGTTCTTGAAAGGAGGTAGTAAAAGAGTTACGGGGAATCATAAGGAAGAGCGAATGAGTGGCTGGTGCTTCAATAAGCTGGCATTGGTTGTCTGAATTTTCTTCTGTTACACTCAGTGAATCAATGACTGCGTTCCTCTATCTTTGCAATTTCTTATAGTTTAGTTTACATCAATGCTAAAATACACATGTCGAATAGTAACATCTTTATAAAATGGGATACCCATGTTTTTAATGCCTTGTGCGCACATTAAATAACTGTGGAACACCTCAAGAGCAAGCTATTTTCCAAATTACAATACCATTCAAACTGATATCCCCATGACTTGGTGGCTATTTTGTTTTCTTCTTGAGAACCATTAGGAAGTGATCAACAAACACTGCCAAGGGGGATCTCTCTTCAGCCCAGTGTGCTTCACTGCATGCTGTTGGCTTTTAGTTTCTGTATGGAATTTCACACTGTTAGCTAACCATGAGAAGAAGTTTTTAAAAAAAGGCTGTCTTTGTGAAGTTGCCAGCAATGGGTTATTGAGTCTTCTACAAGCCTTCTCAGTAAGGGTGGAACATTCACATAAACATTATAAGAAGATTCTTAACTATTCTACACAGATTCTCACAAATACCAGAAAATTATGGCAAAATATTGAGAGGCACGAAATGTGTCCTTTGGATGCCTGATTAGCCTATTGTCTGTGATTCCTTCACTTGGTAGCTTTGTAAGCACATGAGCAGATTGTTGTCCCAGCTGCTGTTAATGCCTGACTGACTGGCATAGACTCATAATAATCTGAAATATTTCCTCAAAACACCTGAATTCAATGGCAAGTGCCCGAAGTCTAGTTATCTGATTCTTTAATGGTAATTTAAAGTCAATACCCATGCTAACACTAGTGAGATGCAAACATCCAATGTTTCAACGCCAAGCAAGGCCTCCAACTCTGATTGCATGTTTGGACAATGTGTAGAATAATATAGTTCACTTCACACTTGATGTGATTCACTGAATAAAGTTAGGGAATACCGTGCACTCACCAGGTTACAAAAACATCAAAGGAGCATTGTCTGATATATCACATTTTCTCCGAAGAGTGACATCACCCGGGTGGTGGTGTAGGGTGAGGGTGAGGTGTAGGAACGTATAAAGAATGTAATAAAACGTAATTAGATGCAGAAACAGTCCATTCAGCCCCTTTACCTTGCTCAACCATTTCATAACCTCAGCACTATTTTCCTCCACTCACCAGAAATCTTGTTTCCTTTAATAGTCAAATATCTATTGATTTGAGTTTTGAATGTATTCGGAGGTGAATTCCAAAGATTCTCTACCATTTTAGTGAAGGCATTTTTTTTCTCATTTTAATCCTGAATGGCTGACTGTCTCTTTTGAGACTGTTCTCAGGCATCTATGTAAAACTGACTTGATGTATAAAAGAATTTGGGTAGATGGAGCTCGTCAGTCTGGGAAGGCAGGCAGTCCATCTAAGACAGGGAAAACTCTGATTTCAAACCTCCGCTGCCTTGCAGCCAAACCCACCCATGGGAAAGGGTTCGAGAGTAAACCCTGAGGACAGATCCGGAGCTGGAGTCCCTAAGGCAGTCCGACGTTGCCTTCAACCTCGTTCTGCCAATTCCTGCGACGACACTGGTGCCAAGCTGTATCGGCCCTTGCCCTTCCCTTGGACTACATCAGTGGCATGAAGAGGAGGACTTGCTGTGTGGGCAACAGACAGTCTTCCATACAACCTTGTCCAGGCCTACACCCTGGAAAAGACTTTCCAGGAGCAGATCCATGGTCTTGCGAGACCATGCATATCTGTTGTCCCAACAGACACCATACACATAAAAGAATGTCACAAACCTTTTAATGCTACCTCTTTCCTCTGGAACATGCTTGACTATTGAATGTCATTTTAAATCAATCCTTAATTTGGTGAATTCATAGATTGCAGACTTGTCATCTCAAAGTCTTTCAGTTTTCTGTCATGATTTGTGAAACGTTTCTTAGAAGAGCAGTCTGTTGGTGCATCAGTAATGATATAAATCAAAACCATCGACATGCAGAAGGGCTATTATTGCAGGCCATTAATGAAGAACACTTACTCATTCTGCTCTTGATAAACTGGGACTCATATTCAGCATAATGCAAATAAAAATATTCCTTTTTAACAGAAAAGGATTATAAGCAAGCACTCGTGAAACTGCACGATGTTGACTTTAAGCAAGAAACAGCCCACCCTGACATATTTCAAATCATAGTCGGTGACTTTAATCAGGCCTGTTTGAAGAAAACCCTGCCCAGTTATCAGTAACATGTAACCTGGTGCATCAGAGGTTCTGATACACTTGACCACTGCTACACTATTTTAAGGAATGCCTATTGTTCCTTCCCAAGACTGCATTTTGGAAAGTCAGATCATTTGGCTGTACTCCTACTCCCTGCATACAGACAGAGCCTGAAGAACAAGGCTCCTGAGATCAAGACAACTAAGAGGTGGATGACTTGAGGCAGAGGAAATGTTACAGGACCATCTTGAGTTAGTGGACTGGACCGTGTTCAAGAACTCATCTGAGGACCTGAATGACTACACTAGGGTCATTACAGACTTTATTAAAACAGCTGTGGATGACTGTGTCCCCACAAAATCGTTCAGCGTTTACCTGAATCAGAAGCCCTGGCTAAACAATGAAATACGGAACCTGCTGAGGAGAGCCAAGTTAGAGGCATTCAAGTCTGGAGATCAAGAATACTACAAAAGGTGCAGGTATGATCACTGGAAACCCATCACACAGGCAAAGTGGAGATTACGGACTAGACTGGAATCAACGAGGGATGCTCGCCAGCTGTGGCAGAGTTTGAATGTCATAACCTCCTACAAAGTTAAACCTTGTGATATAGAGGACAGCAGAGCTTTGCATCCAGATGAGCTCAATGCCTTCTATGCTCACTTTGACCACAAGAACAGGGAGGAACCATCGTCCACCCCCATGCCTCCTGATGATCCTTTGATCTCAGTATCTGAAGGTGACTGGTGGGCTGACTTCAAGAGAGTGGATCCAAGGAAAGCACCTCCGGATGGAGTACTGAAGCCCTGTGCTAACCAACTGGCTGGTGTATTCATGGATATCTTCAACCTCTCTTCAATTGTTTCAATCAATGCCCAAGAAGGGCGTGGTAACCTGTCTCAATGACACTCGCCCAGTGGCACTTACATCCCCAGTGATGAAGTGTTTTGAGAGGCTGGTGTTGAAGCGTATCAGCTCCTGTCCAACTGGTGACTTGGATCTGCTCCAGTTCGCCTACCAAAGCAATAGGTCTACAGCAGATTCAATCTCGTTGGCTCTTCACACAACCCTGGAATACCTGGGTAGCAAAGGTGTATATATCTGGATGCTCTTTATTGAATACAGCTTAGCATTTAATACTGTCACCCCCTCAAAATGAATCAGTAAACTCTAAGACCTGGCCCTCAATACCCCCTGGTGCAATTGGATCCTGGATTTCCTCACTGGTAGACTGCAGTAAAATTGGATTGGCAAAAACATTTCCTCCATATTCTGCAGGAAAATCACAATGATGTTGATGCACCATCAATAATTCTCTGAGACGTGAGGCTAGATATTGGCTTTCATTGACTGGAAGAAAGAACAAGCAGCAATTGACCACCATGCTACATCCTAGAGACTGAGGGTAGGTCTCAGGCCCCAATCGCCTTTATACCGGGGTCTGTGGGAGGAGCCACGGTCAGTGGGAGGAGCCACAGGAGCAGGCAGCGGGGGGGCGTGTCCAGACAGGTATATGTAGTTCACCACAGATGTGTACTTTCCCCTCTGCTCTACACCTATGATGTGTGGCTAAGTACAGCTCCAACACCATATACAAGTTTGCTGATGACATCACTGTTATGGGCCATATCAAAAATGGTGATGAATCAGCATACAGGAGGGAGATTGAGAGTTTGGCTCAGTTGTGTAATAACAACCACCTCTCACTCAATGTCAATAAGACCAAGGAACTGATTGTACTCTTCAAGAGAGAAACCAGAAATCTATGAGCCAGTAATCATTGGAGGATCAGAGGTGGAGAGGTCAGTAACTTTAAATTCCTGTGTGTCACTATTTCAGAGGACCTGTCCTGGACCCATCATAGAAATATAATTGTGAAGAAAGCACAACAGTGCCTCTACATCCTTGGGAGTCTGACGAGATTTAGCATGTCGTTGAAAACCTTGGCAAACTTCTATAGATGTGTGGTGGAAAGTGTGCTGACTGGCTGCATTATGGCCTGGTATGGGAACACCAATGCCTTTGAACAGAAAATCCTACAAAAAGTAGTGGATGCAGCCCAGCATAATATGGCTAAAGCCCTCTCAACTACTGAGCACATCTACATGAAACATTGCCGTAGAAAAGCAGATCCATCATCAAAGATCCCCACCACCCAGGCCATGATCTCTTCTTGCTGATGTCATCAGGTAGAAGATACAAGAGCCTCAGGACTTGCACCACCAGGTTCAAGAACAGTTACTACCCCTCAACCCTCAGGCTCTTGAACAAAAGGGGATAACTACACTCATTCTACTTCTGGTGTTCCCACCATCAATGGTCTTACTTTAAGGACTCTTCATCTTGTTATTTCATTCTCATTATTTATTGTTATGTATTTATATTTGCATAGGCACAGTTTGTTGTTCATTGAGCCTGTTTACAGTTACTGTTCTATAGATTTTCTAAGTATCTCTAGGTTATATGTAGTGACATGTACGTACTCTGATGATAATTTTTTCTTTGAACTTTGAAATGTCATGATGCTGATCACTGGGTCAAATTGGTCCACAGTGAAAATACGAATAAGCTTATCCAGTCAAGAATTGCATTTATTCTGATGAGTGCTTTCCTGGTCAAATATCCCTCCCTATGCAAAACTTTTTAAGTAATGCCAAAAAAGTTAATTCACATGGTTTAGAGGCTTGCATGTTGTGCAAGAGCAACTAGATTTTAGTAGTGCCGCTTCCATTTCAAGGAGAACTCACTGAACAAGTCCCAGCCTGGTGCTTAGAATCCTGACTCAGGTTAATCCACTTTAAATTATTTATTTGGTAGTTTAAACCTCACTTTCACTGTTTAAGCCCCTATAGTGCCAATTTTACCAGTCTTTCACCCAATTCCCAACACCTCCTGCTCTCTGATCTCCTCCACTCCAGGCCCCAACTGCAAAACTCCCTTTGATCCAACCCGACGAGTCCATGACTGGTTGGTCACAATCCATGATCTCTCAAGTCTCCAGCTCCAATCCACAATCATTTTTAACTAGGCTTCAATCATCCAGCATCTTTGGCGACCAGTTTCTAACTATGTCTCCTAGGACCACAATCAGTATACTCCATGCAACTGAATGTTCATTCAATATCTAGCTATTAATTGCCATTGTTTGCAGTTGACTTATTGACTTTTCTTATTCTTACTTGTTGCTTTCCTTTTTGAGTTTCAAAATGGTACACCTCATGGACCCATGGTTTTCAGCTCCCACTCAATATTAGTTTGGCAGAACCATGAACATCGTCTGCTGATAATTTACGTCACCTCTGCAGGAACTTATGGGTTTCTGTCTGTTCTTATTATTGAATAATTATTGTATTTTATATCTGTAAGCAAGCTAACACTTTGATAGGAATGTCACTGTACTCAATAGTCAAGATGCTTTTGTTCCTCAGATAAGAAATTGCAGCGACCTTTAAAGTTCCTAATAGCTATTAAAACCAACATTAACAGATTGATATTCTGGTTTTAACTCTTCCACCTTCTGATTTTAAAATTATAAACATTATAATACACATTTACTTCTTTCATTTGACTTAACACTTTGGAGTAATCTTTTGGTAATTTGTCAGACTTTTGCCAAATTGGAGCCAGTTGACCTCTACATCTGATAACAGTCTTTCACCATGATGAATATATTGTCTTGTTGAAATGATAATGAGAGTAATGGGGAAGTATCCTTTTCACAGAAGCCCAAAACCAACTCCCTTTCTGCCCCCTCCACCCCAGTTGACTACCCGTAATCTCTTCATTAGTATTATATCTTAGAAATATAGAAAACATAGAAAACCTACAGTACAATACAGACCCTTCAGTTCACAGAGTTGTGCCGAACATGTCCCTACCTTAGAAATTACTAGGCTTACCCGTAGCCTAGTGTACCTACCCAAAAGTGTCTTAGAAGACCCTATCGTATCTGCCTCCACCACTGTTGGCGGCAGCTCATTCCACGCACTCACCACTCTCTGAGTAAAAAACTTACCCCTGACATCTCCTCTGTATCTATTCCCCAGCACCTTAAACCTGTGTCCTCTTGTGGCAACCATTTCAGCCCTGGGAAAAAGCCTCTGACTATCCACACGATCAATGCCTCTTATACAGCTCTCATCCTCCTTCGCTCCAAGGAGAAAAGGCCCAGTTCACTCAACTTATTCTCATCAGGCATGCTCCCCAACAACTACCCAAAACAATAAAGTTATGGCTCCCCTCTCGCTGGGAAACAGGGATGTCTTTTTGACTGGGGTATGTCGAATTACTGGGACTTTGGGGTGCTACAAGTCTGGGTCTTTATTGATGCTGTGCTGCACACTTGACTGGTGGGGGTGCCGATGCCTTTTTGCTGGTGGTGGGAGGGGGTCATTGCCCTGATGCTGCTTCTGCATGGGGGGGGGGGGGCTTTGGGTTTCTAATGTTTTACTGTTATTCACTCTTTGGGGCAATCGTCTGTTTTTGTGGATTTTTTCACATAAGTCCAAAACCAACTCCCTTTCTGCCCTTCTCCTCCCCAGCTGACCACCCACAATCTCTTCATTAGTATTATATCTTAGAAATATAGAAAACCTACAGCAGAATACAGCCCCTTCGGTTCACAGAGTTGTGCCGAACATGTCCCTACCTTAGAAATTACTCTCTCTCCCTAATAAGGGGGAAAAAAGATGTCCCTGTTTCACAGCAAGAGGGGAGACATAACTTTATTGTTTTGGGTAGTTGTTGGGGAGCATGCCTGATGAGAATAAGTTGAGTGAACTGGGCCTTTTCTCCTTGGAGCGAAGGAGGATGAGAGCTGTATAAGAGGCATTGATCGTGTGGATAGTCAGAGGCTTTTTCCCAGGGCTGAAATGGTTGCCACAAGAGGACACAGGTTTAAGGTTTAAGGTACAAAACAATAAAGATTCTGGATCAATTAGGGCTCTCAGCACATCAAAAGAAAAAGAAGTATGAAATGAAAAGAATTTCTGAGATGACGTATGGAAATAAATAGGGTACAGATCAAACACGTTCTTACTGCATGGTGGATAATTCAAATGGGCTGATTGTTCTATACCTATGGCTCTATAATGAAATTATGATTAAATAATCCATTTGTTACCAATCCAGCTAAATACTCTGCCAGAAGTAATAAAAACTGCTTGAAGAGCAAGTTAGGGCATAAAGATGTAGAATTGAATTTTCAAAATGTGAAAAAAAATTAATAACTTTGAACAAACTATTCTCCCTCTAGGCCTTGCATGTAAATTTGTACATAAGATTAAAAGTATTTTGTAGGTATTGAATCCTCCTAGATTTACTTGAAGAGCACAATTAAACTGTCAAAATTTCCATTAATTCAAAATTGGAACTGAAAATATGAAACAAGGCTGTCAAAAATCACATTCCCTAAAAGCTTCTGAATCATGTTTAGTAGAAAGGTTTTTGTTGTCACTCAAGAGGTATGCTTTGAAGTTTGGCTGTTTTAGCATCATGGAATTCAAAGCCTCCCTTGCTGGAATTCTCTTTTACATTTCAAAGAAAATATTGACCTCTCAACTTTATAGACAGAAGCTGAAAGATGAAATATATGCCAATGGCAATTGTTGGGCTATGCATATTGAAAGTAAATATACTGTACCTTGAAAAGAGAAGAAATTCATCCTTCTTTTTCTTGTAAGTTTTTTTTCAGAAAAGGTAACATCTATTTAAACATTTTAACAATGAATGTAAAAATTAAAAACAGAACATCAATCAACTCCTAATTCTATAGTTAATCAAGGGACCTCAGTGCATAACAGTGTGTTTTTGTTCTTCTTATGTAAATTGGTGTTCATGTCTAACCAGTGAGGGCCTCACACCTAAATTGGTTGTGCGCGAAATTCAAAACATTGATTAAGGTTTCGCTAGCAAATTCAGGACTCCCATGGAAATATGTAAGTAATGTAGCTGGGTTTTGAAGGTAATTCTCCAGATGAACCTGGATTCCACATGAATTCCAAAAGTAGTAAAGTTGCTTTTGGAATTCTCTGCACATTTTCTGTGAGAAACTGTTCTTGGACCCTGCACCAGTCTAGACCTAGCAAAAGATCAACAAGCCCGTCATGTGAATGGAAAATTTATAGAGTCAAAGAGTCATAGGAAAGTACAGCCCAGAAACAAGCTCTTCGTCCCATCTGGTCCAAGCTGAACCATTTAAACTGCTGACCTACACCAGGACCATAGCCCGCCATACCCGTACTATCCATGTATCCATCCGAACTTCGCTTCAACTTTGAAATCAAGCTTGCATGCACCGCTTGTAATGGTAGCTCATTCCACACTCTCATGACTTCTGAGTGAAGAAGATTCCCCTTGTGTTCCCCTTAAACGTTCCACCTTTGACCCTTAACCTATGACTTCTGGTTGTAGTCCCATCCAACCTCAGTGCAAAAAGCCTACTTGCATTTGTCCTATCTATATCCCTCATGATTTTGTATACCTCTATCAAATCTCCTCTGAAGCTTCTATGTTCTAAGGAGTAATGTTCTAAATTATCCAATCTTTCCTTATAACCCAGGGCCTTCAGATCTGGCAACATCCTTGTCAATTTTCTCTGTACTCTTTCAAACTTATTTACATTCCTCCTGTAGGTAGGAGATTAACACTACACAAAATATTCCAAATTAGACATCACCATTGTCTCATAAAACTTCAACAAAACATCCCATCTCCTGTACTCAGTACTTTGATTTATGAAAGCCAATGTGCCGAAAGCTTTTTTCCCACCTTATCTACCTGTGACACCTCTTTCAATAAATTATGGACCTGTATTCCCAGAGCTCTTTGTTCTATGGCACTCCTCAGTGCCCTACCATTCACTGTGAAGAAGCAAAGAAAGGATTCATTAAGATACAATGTTCAAATTATTCATGCTTATTGTGAAGTTTGTAATTATTGGGGAGTATGTACAATAATAGGACAAGACCTTTGACCCACTCCTCCTCCCCCAGGATTTACTGGGAGGTAAGCCTAGAGATGAGTTATTCGCATCTACAGTCTATAGTGTAGTCCTTCTGCACACAGAGTGCTGGCCCAGGAACACCTGTACTCAGCAAGTTATGGGTCTGGAAATGCAGTTCCAGCTTTGGCAGATTTTTCAGAACATTAGAATATTAGTAACTTTTTGACAAGTACAGGCCTTTCAATCCAACAAAGCTTGCCAAATCTCTATTCACATAGTATGTTGAAATAACTACTGAGTTTAGATTTGAAAGTCTCTAAGGTACTACTCTCAACTACACAGCTAGATAGTTTGCTCCATGTGTCCACAACTCACTATGTAAAGAAATGTTTCCTGATGTTGGTCTGAAATCTCCCCTTAACCAATCTCCACCTATGGCCTGTTTCCTTGATGATGGATTAATCTTGAAGTAACAGCTGACATCCACCTTCCTTATACTGTTAATGATTTTGAACACTTCTATCATGTTTCCTCTCATTCTACGTCTACATAGGCTGAAAAGATATAAATTATTTCAATCTTTTTTCATAGCTCATACCCTGCAGTCCTGGAATGAGTCTGGTCGCCCTTTTCTGAACTTTCGCTAGCGCCTTCACATCTCTCACAAAATATGGAGACCAAAATTGTACACAGTACTCAAGGTGTGGCCTCACAACCACATTATACAACTTAAGGAGAACGTCTCTAAACTTGAACTCTGCTGAGCGCATTATATAGCCCGACATTCTATTTGCCTTCCTAATTTTTTTCTGTGTTGATAGTGATGAATTTACCAGGACAGCCAAATCCTTCTTATACAGCGCACTTTCTAACTCAAAAGACACTGTATATTCATATCTAATATTTCTACTTCCTTATATGTAATACTTTATATTTACTTACATTAAATTTCATCTGCCATTTATCGGCCCACATCTGGATTTTGTTTAGATCTAACTGTATTGATTCTGCTGCCTGAATGTTCTCAGCCCATTCCCCTAATTTTGTGTCATCAGCAAACTTCACTAGTTTACTTGTTGTGTGCTCATCCAAATCGTTAATGTAAATTGGAAACAGCAGCAGCCCTAAAATTGATCCCTGTGGAATCCCATTTTAACAACTTCTAGGTGTAAAAATGATCCTCCTACCATAACTGTTGTTTTCTGTGTCTGAGCCAATTCTGCACCCATTCGTACACCTTACCCTGAACTACCTCCTGGTATTTGGTTATTAACCTCTTGTGGGGTACCTTGTCAAAAGCCTTCTGGGTGTCCAAGTAAGCAATATCAACCACTCTATTGTTACCATAAATTTTAGTTGCCGCTTCATAGAATTCCAGCATATTAGTATAACAAGATTTCCCCTTTCTGAACCCATGCTGGCTTCCTGCTAATATGCCTGTTCTTATCATGTGCTTTTCCATCTCATTTTTAATTATTATTTCCATTATCTTAACTGCGATACACATTAAGCTTACTGGTCTATTGTTACCAGGGACAGTGTAGTCACCCTTGTTATACATGGGGACAACTTTAGCCCATTTCCAGTCCTTAAGGGTTTCACCTGTCTTCAATGACTTTTGACAAATATATGTTAGAAGTTTGTATGTATAATCACAGACCTCTTTAATTAGTCTTGGATATATGTTGTCTGGCCCTGGAGATTTATTATCTTTCAGCCTTTTCAGCTGAACCAGGACCTCACTTTTGAAGATCTCTAAGTCACTTAAAACAACCTTATTTTCCTTTACCCTTACTGGCATACTGCTGACATCTTTGCAGGTGAATAACTTAGCAAAATATGAGTTAAGAGTATCTGCTATGTCCTTCTCTGCATAATTTATCACCCCACTATTATTCCTAATACACTTAACTTCCGTCTTGACTCTTCTTTTACTACTAAAGTATTGAAAATATCTCTTGGGGGTCAATCTTAGCATTATATCAGCAATATTCTTCACAACATGCCTTTTGGCAATCCGAATTTCCCTCATGACCACAGCTCTCACATTTTATATGCCCTATGGTTAACATCATTATTATGTTCTCTGTTTTCCTTATATAGCTGTCTTTTCTTCAATAATTTTTGTGTATCTCTTTATTCAACTATGTAGTTGATCTATTCCCAGCTTTCAGGCTGGGAAAACTGTTCATTGCGAGGTCAGGCCCGAGGCAACTACAGTGGCGCCATTCAAATGACAAAGAGATACCACCTGCTGTAGGAAAGGTAAGTCCAAGTTTTCATCTGATGTAATATGTTTGTCTGAAAGTTTGTCCTTAAGAGTGTGTGTGTGTGTGTGTGTGTGTGTGTGTGTGTGTGTGTGTGTGTGTGTGTGTGTGTGTGTGTGTGTGTGTGTGTGTGTGTGTGTGTGTGTGTGTGTGTGTGTGTGTGTGTGTGTGTATGCATGCGTGTAGGTGTCTACGTAGTTTAACTGGCTCCAAATGACTTCAAATATTTTTGTAAGTCAGTCCTTCAATGCAACTCACTAATCTGGAAGGGGAAGTTCTGCACTGCACTGAATCTTGCCAAAGTGCCAACAAACCTGTATCTGCAACTATAATTGTACATCGGAATTGCACAGCTGTCTGAAAGCAGTGGGAAATACGTCCCCGTGTTTCACACTGCTGAAAAACTTGGCATTACTGATATCTATTTCTGAATCAGAATCAGAATCAGGTTTAGTATCAATAACATACGCCGTGAGATTTGTTGAATATCAAGGATATTATTCAGAAACTTTGAAACACATTGAAAGCTTTGACAGACCACAGCACTAGGGTGGGTCTTCGCTTTGAGTTTTATGGAAACAGTTTGTTCTGCCTGGGCCACATGTCTCCATCCCCCTCGTGTTCTGCTGAACAATAGTCTTGTGTAAGACACTCTTTGAGATGCAGGGTAGATACCTCTGCGCTGTTGACATTATAGAGCAGGAGGCACCCTCAGCAAAATCTGATCCTGTTGGCAATTGTCAAGTCATCTGAAAAAGAGTAAGGTATTACCAGAATGTGTGTACCCTAGCACTGAAAATAACAACTGGGAAGCTTGAACAGTTAGTCATTTTCAGTGTGTCCTTTTACAAGACTATCAGCCAGTAGGTTGGAACAGGTGAGAAGTTAGCAACTGTATCATATACATGTTCAATTTTCTCAGAAAATAGGCGACTTGAGGAGTAGTCAAAGCAGGGTGTGTGACAGAATACACCAGCTTCTCCTAGTAACGGAGCTAGGTTTAACCTGAAAAATGCTTTGAGATGAGAACGGTTAAATACCAGTTATAAACATGACATTCATCTCAGTTTGTACAGCAATGTAGCTAACAGAGTTTATTGATGAGGAAATTACCCAATCATTTCCATTTTGCCAAGGAACGACACCATTATGACACTGAGCTTTGTTTTTTGGGGTGAACTGTTGGAATGGAATGAACTCATGTCAGTTAAACTGTTTTCCCTAATTTATTGAAACAAAAAAAAGGTGGTAGAATGCAGCTGCCTAACAGGTGTGAGGTATTTGGACAACTGAAATATCTAAGGGACATTTAAGAGATTCTTAGGTAGGCACATAAATGAAAGAAAGATGGAGGATTATGGGCTATGTTAGATTAATCATGGAAGGTTAAAGGTCAGCACAATGGCCAAAGGGTCCATCGTACTGTTCTGTTCTATCTTTTATGTTCTATGAATACAATTGGGTTGGATTGAATTGAGTGCATTGTTATGGATGTTTCTTATGACGCATTGACGTTACTATAGCTGTTCTTGGCTTCACAACAAAGGTTCACATGACTTGGGATTTTGGAGAGGTATACATTTTTCCTTATAATAAATAGAGAAATTGAAGTATAGTAAAGAAAAATAACTGAGATCAGACAATGGGAATACCACATAGGGAAAATGATAATCAGGTTGTGTACAACTTGGACTGAATCATCCTGGATTCAACCCATTACCTGAATTTTCCTCTGACAGTAGTCACATGTTCGCATGTATCTGTTACCATCCCAGAGGATTGACTAAACTCATCCTTTGTACACAGGAGGTATCCTGTAGAGTGGAGAAACCTATGAAAAGAGATCACGAGGTCTTGAATACACTGAGCCTTGAGGGGTTTTTGACAACTGGTTGAGGAACTAGAAGTAAATATTTATGATGGTCAAAGAAGCTTAAAATTGTTTAATGAACAACTTTCTTTAGATATGTTATAAAAGTAAATGTAATTAAAATACTCAAACATTAGAAAAAACTGGTTTATTAGAAATATTAGTAGTTCACCGGTTTCTATTGTAAGATTTGAATCTGTAGTACATGCCTGTAGATTGTGACCGCAGTGACTTAAATGTTATGCTCTTCTATCAACATATATATGGGAGGCTCCCTGTTCAATTACTTTCATTGTCTGATTTTGATAGTTCATGGTTTAAATCAGTGCCAAATGAAGATCCTAGTAAGGTAATGCTTGATGTTGATTTAACTCACCAAGAATATGGACATTCAAAATGATACACTGATCATAACAATACTCACTGTAAAAATGCTGAATTTTTAAACATTCAGCTTATAATTGTGGAAACAAAATCATATCTAGCAGTGCAATCACATAAGTTAAGTATGATGTCCTCCTCAGGGATTGTCCATTGGTGGGTCCTCAAGTGGTGGTAGAGGTCAATTCAGGAGGCACATATTCTTCTGGTGCAGTGTGGGCAGGTGTATGTGGTGGCTGTGGTTAGTGTTAGGTCATTGGTTGTTCAGTCTCTGCTTTCACAGCTGCCACTTGTTCTCAGTGGCACAGGAGAAACCACTTTCATACAGTGGATCTCCTTCTTGAACAGATTTCCTCCCGGTGTATCGATTGAGTGCAAAGTCTTCCCAGTTTCTAAACTTCATGCTGATTTTCATGTTACATAGAAACGTAGAAAACCTACATCACCATACAGGCCCTTCGGCCTACAAAACTGCGCCGAACACGTCCTTACCTTAGAAATTTCCTAGGTTACACATAGCCCTGTATTTTTCTGAGCCCCATGTACCCGCCTAGGAGTCTCTTAAAAGACCCTATTGTACCCGCGTCCACCGCCGTCACCGGCAGCCCATTCCACACACTCACCACCCTCTGCGTAAAAAAAAATACCCCTGACATAACCTTTGTACCTACTTCCAAGTACCTTAAAACTGTGCCCTATCATGCTAGCCATTTCAGCCCTGTGAAAAAGTCTCTGACTATCCACATAATCAATGCCTCTCATCATTTTATATACCTCTATCAGGTCACCTCTCATCCTCTGTTGCTCCAAGGAGAAAAGGCTGAGTTCACTCAACCTATTCTCATAAGGCATGCTCCCCAATCCAGGCAACATCCTTGTAAATCTCCTCTGCACCCTTTCTATGGTTTCCACATCCTTCCTGTAGTGAGGTGATCAGAGCTGGGCACAGTAATCCAAGTGGAGTCTGTCAGGGTCCTATATAGCTGCAACGTTACCTCTCAGCTCCTTAACTCAATCCCACAATTGATGAAGGCCAATGCACCATATGCTTTCTTAACCACAGAGTCAACCTGCACAGCAGCTTTGAGTGTCCTATGGACTCAGACCCCAAGATCCCTCTGATCCTCCACATTGCCAAGAGTCTTACCATTAATACTATATTCTGTCATCATATTTGACCTACCAAAATGAACCACTTCACATTTATCTGGGTTGAACTCCATCTGCTACTTCTTAGCCCAGTTTTGCATCCTATCAATGTCCCGCTGTAACCTCTGACAGCCCTCCACATTATCCACAACACCTCCAACCTTTGTGTCATCAGCAAATTTTCTAACCCATCCCTCTACTTCTTCATCAGGGTCATTTATAAAAATCATGAAGAATAGGGGTCCCAGAACAGATCCCTGAGGCACATCACTGGTCACCAACCTCCATGCAGAATATGACCTGTCTACAACCACTCTTTGCCTTCTGTGGGCAAGCCAGTTCTGGATCCACAAAGCAATGTCCCCTTGGATCCCATGCCTCCTTACTTCCTCAGTAAGCCTTGCATGGGGTACCTTGTCAAATGCCTTGCTAAAATCCATATACACTACATCTACTGCTCTACCTTCATCAATGTGTTCAGTCACATCCTCAAAAAATCCAATTAGGCTTGTAAGGCACAACCTGCTTTTCACAAAGCCATGCTGACTATTCCTATTCATATTATACCTCTCCAAACATTCGTAAATCCTGTCTCTGAGGATCTTCTCCATCAACTCACCTTATCTTTGAAATGTTTCTTTTTCTCACTGGGGGCTCACTAACATTCCTTCAACCAGAAATAAAGGATTTGTTTTGGGAGATGTGAGCTAGGCATCCAGATAACATGACCTATCCATTGGAGATGGTGTCATGGTGGAAACAGTGTTCATGTTGGCCTCGTTCAATATGTTGAGAGTATGTTGAGTTGAACTAATTTTCCAGGTAAATTAATATAAAGTAGCTAGGAAATTTGTCCAGGACAGTTTGGATTTCATGTAAAATTACTCTGTTCTCTGTGTTATTCATTCCCAGCTGCACAACCTCGAATGCTGGTGACAAACAGTTGAATTTCAAAGGAGAGGGTGAATGTAAAGTGCTTTGCAAACACACCCACACATTATTGGTAAGATTAGCAATTCAGATGGCAATATGGTAATGAACACTTCATTCCCTGCCTTTTGATGCAGGCATTAACTGATTTCATTTAAACGGATTAACTGCTCCTTTAAAATAACAGACAGAAGCATGTTACATGTGGTAAACATCTATTTCAGATCATCAACAATATATTCTAAGCTCATTTTCTTGCAAAAATAATACTTTATTGTGGTCTACTTACATCTTGAAGCCAATACAGCCTTCAATGAATTATAATGATAGCTAAGCTTAATGGTCTGCTTTGTTTCCCCTTTCTAATTTTCTCTCCCTTTCACTTCAGGTAATGACTCATTTGAGAGTGTGTCTCCAAGCAAACAAGTCATCGTCTAGGACTTCACACTTCTGGCACGCTTCGTCCATGAGTCTGGACATTAAGCAATGACAAGCAAGTTTAACTAGAGACATCAGACCTCACCTGCTTGCTTTGCACTTGTACTTCTAGGTAGACAGTAGCCAGCAGCTGAGCCAATTATTTTCTCAATCAGCTCACTCCTATTGGCAGCAGCTAACTGCATACAGACCAATCTTTAAACTGAGACTCAGTTTTGTGAAATACCTGGCGCTGAAGTGCCATCATTTCACAAGACTTACTGATCACAGTTGCCCAGTTACCTTTTCTGCTTTCTTTATTTACTATAGAGTATAAAGTCTTTTTTTTTAAAACAGCAGTTCAACAACTGGTGTCTTCAAAAAACACCTAAAACATAATGAGCTCTCTAAAAAATTCAGCTATTTCAAATGAAGTGTTTGTTCTACATATTACATTCCGAAGATAGCTTTAGTGTAATTTTATAATGTACTCTGTTTCTTCAAAGATGATCTCCTTGTTGTGGTGGAGAGGCTTCTGAGATCCTGGGATGCTGAGAGTGGTATGGTCTGGATTGTAGCCAGCTGGTGCTTATGATGATGACCCATATGGCAGTGAAGGCAGAGGAAGGCTACAGCAATGCTGGGTCCCCTTAACAATGGTCCCTGGTCAGCCTTGTCAATGATCGTGTGATGGCTGCTCAGGCATCAACCTCCCCACACTGAACAGGTCACGCATGGGTGTTCCCCATGAAGGGAATTCACCCTAACATCTCAGGTTAAGTCCTCTGGAATATGTGAAACTGAGATCAGTCTCTACGGTCACCTGAGGACCAATCAACAGATAACCCCTTTGGAGAACATCATACTCGACTCGAGTGATCGCAAGAAGATTACATGTTCAGATAGATTGTTCGATGCAAATTTTAAAACATAGGCCACAGAAGTAAAGGTGAATAACATTTCTCATTTGACATTGTAAATAAATTTTAAAAACATAACTTGTCTACTTTAAAGAGAAACAGCCTAGAAATTCAATCATACAAGCCATTGTTGTATGGACTGGAATGGGATTACATTGGGAGATTCTCCAGCATAAGGCTTGCAGATTTTAACTCCACTGGCTCCAAGCCTGAATTCTTCTGAAAGTCCAGCAGTGGAAAGGAGCAATCATTGTGCCAGAAATTGGCACTCAGCTCATCTCAGACTTGGGGTTGGTCATAACTGAGACATAATTACCTGTGAGCAGACAAATTACAACACTGACAACCAGGGGCAACTCGAGTTGACCTGTTCTATTTGAATATCAAAATGTATTAGTTTTAGAAATTATACTAACCGAAACAGAATATCTAACCTAGTATTTCTCAAAGCAATATATCTGGTTATTTAATTAATTGAAGAAGAACTCATGGGAATAAAAATTTTACATGCCCAGGAAGAACAGCAAGTCAATAGAGTGACCAATCTATGTATCCCAAGCCTCAGTTTGTGACTTTGCTTCAACTGCACATTTAGCTGTTGACACAAAGGAAAAATGTTCTAAAGCCAATTCCAGTTAAGATTGAATGGATCTTAATCAACTCTAACACAAAGCAACAGTCCAAAAGCCAATTCCAGTTAAAATTGGATGAATCTTAATCGACTCCAACACAAAGACAAAATCCAAAAGCCAATTCCAGTTAAGATTGAATGGATTTCGACCGTTTCCTGGCCCAGAGGTAGGTCCAGGAAATGGGAGGGGAGATATTGTTCACTGTAGCACACGGTAATCTTACAAAACAAAAAAAAGGCTCATAAATTCATCCTCCATCAGGACCACTAAACATACGATATTGTCTCAATGTAAAAATAACATATATCAGATGCTTTTTCTGGTTATTATAACTTTGATCATCTCATATGGTCTATTAAGACACTGGCTGTCATACTGTAGCAGGAATTTTACATCAGCCAAGTTATCTCATGTGGGCAGATTGTTCACACATTTACAAGCCACCTGAAAATTGCTCTTGGTGGACTTCAAGGCTAATGAGGTACATCCCCAGCTCAACACCAATAATCTTCAACTGCTGACTGCCTTTTTCATGCACCTACAGGACTCCTGGCCATGAATTGCTTCAATGGTGTTACTGTATTTGAAGCTAATGTCTGATATGTTCAAGGAAGAGAAACATCTGTATGTTTCTAAGATCTGAAAACAAAATCTAGACTGGTCTGCAGAGGTAGAATATCCAACAAGGATTTCAAGGGAGATTTATTTACTCAAAACAATGTAAAACACTGACTCAAATAGCAGTTGAAACCAACAGCATTGAAGGAAAAGGTAGATAAACACTTGTAAAAAAGAAATAGGTTTTATTGCTGGTGTTTGATATAGACAGATGGGAAAGCATTCATTTGGATGATATATGTCTCCTAAATAACATTTAACTGAGAAGTGCATTCCATCTGATACCAAATGAACATAAGCAATGAGAGTTTTGATTAAGGCTTGTTAACAGGTACATATCCCGAACAGAATTAAGGAGGCAATTTTCAAACCAAGCCATTATATTGACAGTAAAATGCCTCCATCGATGCAGTGGGATGGTGGGTAATGCTGTGATAACAGTCAAAGAGTACAGAGAAAAACAGAATATGGCATATTTTAAGTTGTGAGAAAATATGTGGAGAATATTTGACTTTTTTTTCAAAAAAGTTGAGCCAAGGCCTTGTGCAATTACATATTTTCTTTTGTGCACGCCTGAGCTCATCAAGCTGAGCAAACAGGCTGCGCGGTTGTTTGATCATGACTGTTGTAACAGCTGTGAAGTTTAGACAAGCTGACTTAATAAGACATTGAGTCAAAAGACACAAAAGCTATCTGAAACAATGACATCTTTCCACAACATATGGAAATGTTTGTGAAATAGTCTCTTTCTGCAACTTGCTTCCTGTATGCTTCAGTGAGGATATTAAAAGTAATTTATTGAAAGCCCTACAGTAGAAACCTCTAATTTTTCAAAGAGTGTACAAAGCCCCTCAGGGTCAGGATGGTTCATAACACACCTTTGGGTGATTTCAAATCAATTCGGGCTCAGACAAAGCTGCATTTCTTTAAAGCTTCCTCTCGTGATACTAGCTTTGAAGGCAATTTTCCACCATTCAAGCTTTGTCATGGCACTGCTATACAATATCCATTTCCTTCTGATGAAATTTCTATTTTCCACCTGACACAAATTAAAACCTAAGAGGATTAAATGAAGTTTGAAATTTAAAGCTATATATCGCAAACAAAATATCCTTGCTTTGAGCACTCCTCTTATTTTGGAAGCTGCAAAATCAGTGATTTATCCATTGAGTTTTCAGCTTTCGAAATAAATAGGATACATTAGCAATGGATCAGTATTCTTATGGCATCAGAATACTAACAAACTCTGTTCACGACGGTTCACTGTCTTTTTGTTGTAAACCGATCTGGGTTATTGCTCTTTCTAAAAATGAATGATTAAAAGTTGTCATTATGTAGCAAGCGAGTGCAAATTTAAGGGCTTAAAAGAAGGAAATAGAAAAAAATATTACCAGACAGCACTTAATTTAAAATGCAACTGTTTCCTACAGATTTCAGAACCATTCTTAGGAAGTAAAATTAGATCATTTGTGCAACTATTATGTGGTGTCTCCTACAAATCACTCACTTTCTCTGAGCTTAAGCAATAACTCTGACTTTTTTTTAGTTTGCTGTAGAGATGGTGTTGGAGGAAACAGATACATTACTAAGGAGCATCCTGATGGCAAACAGGTGGGGACACAAAACTTTGGAAATCCATGTAATCTATATAGGCACATTTAAGTCTTTTTATTCCACTTTTGTTCTTCTTGTGTCTGTTTTGTTATCTTTCGTCTATTCTTTCCTCCCCTTTGTTCCCCTCCGCTCTCTTCTTTCATTATTCAGCCTATTCTTTCTTTCATTCCTTTTTATCAGGCTCACAGTTCTTTATTTGCTTACCTCAGGATATCAGGAGGTTTGGTTACTTGATCTAGTGAACAGGAGAATAGGCTCAATATTTGATGTCTTTGGCTGAGAACTGGAGACTTGACACATAGAGAGGCTCACAATGAATTGTGCCTGTACAAAGCACATGTTAACATGTAAAAGGAAATTGGCTGTACTCAGTAAAGCTTTCAACATTTGTGTAAGAAGATAAATGTGCTGTTTCCAACAAATGACAAAGACTCAAACAGCAACCAGTTTACGAATTAATCCCAACAAAATCTCCTCATGCCTATTTGTTATTTAGCTGAATTTCAAAGGGAAATAAAAACATTTTGCAATTATATTTTGACCTTTAACATTCAGGTGAGTTTGTCAAATGTTGACAGAGAGAAAAAAAAATCATTACTCTTTTTTCAGGAGCCAAATTTGGAACTTCCCATGTAATTCCCATTCCCATTCCCATTCCCGTTCCGACATGTTGGTCCATGGCCTCCTCTTGTGCCTTGATGAGGTCACCCTCACACTCTTACACAAGGACTAGGGTATTGTTTGAATGAGTATGCTTAGGTATTAATAATGTATAGGAAAGCCACCATTGAATTTACTGCAACCAACACAAAATGTAGGACGAACTCAGCAGGTCAGGCAGTATCTATGGAAATGAATAAACAGTCAATGTTTCGGGCTGAGACCCTTCTTCAGGACTGGAAACAAAGGGGGAGGATGCTAGATAAAAAAGTGGATGGACGGGAAGGAGGATAGCTAGAAAGTGATGGCTGAAGCCAGGTGGATAGGAAAGGTAAAGGGCTGGAGAGGAAGGACTCTGATAGGAGAGGAGAGTGGACCATAGAAAAAAGGGAAGGAGGAGGAGACTCCGGTGGAGGTGATAGACAGGTGAGAAGAGGTAAAAGCCCAGAATGGGGAATAGAAATGGGGAGGGGAAGGAAATTATTTTTACCGGAGGGAAAAATCAATATTCATACCATCAGGTTGGAGGCTCTCCAAATGGAATAGAAGATATTGTTCTTCCACCCTGAGGGTGGCCTCATCATGACACAAGAGGAGGCCATGGAACGATATGTCGAATGGAAATGACAATCGGAATTAAAATGTTTGGCTAGAGGGAAATTGTGCTTTTGGCTGCTGGGGCGGAGGTGCTCAGCGAAGCAGTCCCCCCAGTTTACAATGGATTTACGATGGGTCTCACCAATGTAGAGGAGACCGCATCAGGAGCACCGGACACAATAGACAACCCCAGCAAATCTGCAGGTGAAGTGTTGCCTCACATGGAAGGACTATTTGGGACCCTGAATGAAGGTGAAGGAGTCAGTAAATGGGCAGGTGCAGCACTTACTGACTGAGTCAGTTTCAGAGTTTTACAGTATCCAAAGTGTTAATAAATTTAAGTAAGTGTTAGATTTACTTAAACTGAAAAAGGAGTGTATCATTACTAACCGGCAAATCTGTTTTTTTCCAAGATCTGCCTGCACTCTGTACTATCAGCATTGCTGAGTTGTACTGATGTAGAAAAAACTTTGATGTTGCTTTTTTAAAGTATCTTGCAAAAACTCATGAGATGTTTACCAACTGTGGTCCAGTGTCTAAAGAATGGTCACTAGATTAACATAAAGGTACATAACAGCTAATTTGCATCCAGCAGCATCCTACAAGCAGCAGCAGGACTGATGCTCAGATAAGTGACATTGGTTGAAGGTTAGCAATCTCTATTTTTCTTCAAAGTGTGCCATGGAGTCATTTGGATCCACACAAACTGGCAGAAAAGGGTTGAGCTATCAAATCCAAAAAATGAAGCTGAAATACAACTCTGCCTACTCTATCTTCCACTGAAGGATCTTTATAGATTATATGTTTAGATCATTGGAGTGGAATTAGAATCAATAACTTTATGACAAGGTTGACACCTTTCTCGCATTCTTTCTATTATGACATAAGTAAATGTCATTGATGAACAGATATGTAATCAGATTAAGGAAATGGGTAAAAATAATAGGGTTGTTGTTGTGGGGGATTTCAACTTAAACTGGACCTTCTTACTGTAAGGGGCTGAATTTGTTAAGTGTATCCAGAAAGGTTTCTTAAATTAATACGTGGACAGCCCAATGTGAAGAGGGGCTCTACTGGACCTGGTGTTGGGTAATGAACTTGGCCAAGTAACTGACCTTTCAGTGGGCGAGCAGTTAAGGAACAGTGACCTCAGCTCTTTAGCTTTCGGGATAGTTATAGATAAGGATAGGTATGGTCCTTGTGAGGGGCTCCAAAGATACTCATAGCCGAAGGGTGGTAGTGAGGACGAGCTCCCACCTGTTAAACAAGTGCTCTTCATGGCGTGCGTCTCAAATAGCCTCTGACAACCAAGTCCAACTTCTGGTCTTCAAGTGTGGCATAGTTCTTATGCCCGGCAGAGCTGTTCACACTGACAGGAGAAGGGACAAAGGCGGGCCGCTGGCGCCTTAAAACCAGTTGCTCCGGGCAGATGGGGCTCATTAACCACAGATGGTAGCTCATCTAGGAGAGGGAGAACTCTGATTTCAAACATCCGCTGCCTTTCCTGCTCATGGGAATAGCTTTGGGAGTAAACCCCAAGGAAGAATCTGAAGTCGGAGTCCTGAAGGTGGCTGACTACCGTACCCAGCACTGGCACAGCAACTCCTGCGATGCTCCTGGCACCAAACTGTATCGACTTTCATCAGCATGGTGGGGGGGGGGGGGTGTCCCACTGCATGGGCAACAGATGGTTCTCCATATCAACTCTGCCCTGGCTTGCGCCCTGGAGAGGCCACTCCCCAGTGACTACCAGAGGTGCAGTACCTAGTGGACTAGGACAAAGTACAGGGGCATTAGGCAGGAACTGAGAAGCATTAATTGCTTCCATCTTTTCTCTGCAGGTCCACATCGGACATGTGGAGGGTGTTCAAAGACCAATTGCACAGAGTACAGGAAAAGTATGTTCCTGTCAGAAGGAAGGGTGGGGATGGAAATATAAGAGGACCTTGAATGTCCAGCGAGGTGATGAATTTAGTCAAGAAGAAAAAGGAAAAGTATGTAAAGCTTTGGAAGTTAGCATCAAATGAAGCTCATGAGGAATATAAACCAGCCAGAAAAGAACTCAAGAAGGGATTTAGGAAAGCCAGAAGGGACCATGAAAAGTCCTTGGCAGGTAGGATTAAGGTGAATCCCAAGGCATTCTATGCATACATGAAGAGCAGGAGGATAACTAGAAAGAGGTTGGGACCACTCAAGGAAAAAGGGGAGAACATTTGCTTGGATGCAGAAAAGGTGAGTGAGATATTAATGAGTACTTTACTTCAATATTTACCAGAGAAAAGGACATGGAGGACCAGGAGATTAGCACACAATGTATATATATTAAGGTGCTTAGAAGTCAAGGAGAAGGAAGTGTTGGGGTGCCTAAAGAGTATTAATATGGATACGTCCTCAAGGCCTGATGGGATTTACTTCAGGTTATTTTAGGAGGAAAGCGATGAGATTGCTGGGACCTTTGCCAATATCTTTGTTTCTCTCTAGCCACAGTGCCAGAGGACTGGTGAGTGGCTAATGTTGTACCTGTATTTAAGAAGGGAACAAGGGAATGTCCTGGAAACCATAGACCGGTATTTCTCATGTCAGATGTAGAGAAATCACTGGAGAAAATTCATAAGGAGTATTTGGAAACCCATGGCTAATTAGGGAGAGCCAGAATCGTTTTGTGTATGGCAAGTCGTGCCTTACCAACTTGATTGAGTTCTTTGACAAGGTGACAAGAGATAGATGAGTTGTCTACATGGATTTTGGTAATGCATTTGACAGTGTTCCTCATGGGAGGCTAACCCAGAAGATTAGGGCACATGGGATCCATGGTGAAATATATGCATGTTTGGATTCAGAGCTGGCTTGTGTGTAGAAGGTAGAGGGTAGTGGATGAAGGGACGTATTTGAGTTGGAGGTCTGTAATTAGTGGAGTTCTGCAGGGACTTCTGCTGTTAGTAGTGTACATAAATGACCTCGATGATAATGTGGATGGGTGGGCTGGTAAATCTGTGGATGACACCAAGATTGGTGAAGTTGTGGTTGGTGTAGAAGACTGACAAAGAATACAGCACAATACAGATCAATTGTAGATATGAGCAGAGAAGTGGCAGGTGGATACCCCAGATAAATGTGAGGTGTTGCACCTCAGTAGGGAAAATGCAAGGAGACAGTACACTTTTCAGGGCAAGGTCCTTAATCATGTTGCTGAGCAGAGAGACCTTGGGATACAGGTTCATAGCTCCTTGAAAGTGGCTACATGGGTCAATAGGGTGGTTAAGAAGGCCTTTTTGAATGCTTGCTTTTAGTAGTTGAGGTATTGAGTTCAAAAGTCAGGAGGTTTTGTTGCAACTTTATAAAACTCTGGTCGCCCCACTATAGGAAGGATGCTGAGGTTTTGGAGAGGGTGCAGAAGAGGTTTACCAGAATGCTGCATGGTTTAAAGGGCATGTGCAGTCACGTGAGGCTGAATAAACTCGGGTTGTGTATTCTGGGGCGTCGGAGGCTGAAGGGAGATCGGATAGATTTATTAGACTATGAGAGGCATAGGTAGAGTGGGCAGAGAGTACCTGCTTCACAGGGCTGAAAGGTCTAATACCAGAGGGCATGCATTGAAGGTGAGAGGAGGTAGGTTCAAGGGTGACGTGAGGGGTAAGACTTTTACTCCGAGAGTGGTGGATGCCTGGAATGTGCTGCCTGGTGTGGTGATAGAGGAAAATAAATTAGAGGCTTTTAAGAGACGTTTGGATAGGTAAATGGATAGGAGATGGACGGCTATGGACATAGTGTAGGTAGGAGGGATTAGTGCTTGGGTGTTTTTGACTTGCTTTTTAGCTGGTTCAGCACAACATTGTGGGCTGAATGGCCTGTTCCTGTGCTGTACTCTTCCAAGTCAGTTAATCAGAATCAACAATACAAAAAGTCAATTCGCACAAATATACTATATTATTTTCTGGATTTTTATTAATAAACTGTGAAGGATCTAAACCCAATAAAGTTAATCATGTAATGTTTGTCTGTATACGGTTGTTTGAATGGTAGAAATTAAGGTTTGGTCTATTAACTCACAAAATATCACTTGCACCACATGGCTGATAGCAGTACAGTCTGTTTTAAAGTCAAAAATCAAAGTCAAAGTAAGCTTTTATCGAAGTGAATATATCTCACCATATACCACCCTGAGATTTATTTTCTTGTAGGCACTCATAGTAGAACACTGAAATACGATTAGAATCATTGAAAAACAACATGTGAACAAAGACTAATAAACAACATATGTGCAAAAGTAGGCATACAATGAAAATATTAATAAATAAAGAAAACTATTATGAATAAAGTTATTCATACACAAATATTTTCAGGAAATATATAAAATGCATAAGATGCCAAGGCCGGCAAGTGTAATCTCCTGCCATGACTGAATTTCTTAATCTGCGTATTCTCTCTGGAATCAAATGATACCTGAGCCAGAAGCAGCAAGTTAAAGACAGAAGTAGACACCATGCATCTCTGGCCACTACTCCATTAAAATAATTAAGGTGAAGAATATTAGAGGTGCTTCAGTAGCGCAGTGGTTAGCACAACGGTTTACAGTACCAGCAACCCAGGTTCAATTCCCATCACTGCCTCTAAGAAGTTTTACATTCTCCCAATGAATGCATGGGTTTCCTCTGGGTGCTCTGGTCACAGTACAAGGATGTACTTGTTAGTAAGTTAATTGGTCATTGTAAATTGTCCTGTGATTAGGCTAGGTTTAAATGCATGGGTTGCTAGGCAGTGCAGCTCAGAGGACTGGAAGGACCTATTCAGAGATGTATCTCAATAAATAATAAATAAGTGAGATTCTATCACCTTCTGCAGTGGCGGGCTTCCGGATAGTGGCTAATAAAAGCACTGTTTTTTTTTAATGAAGGCGTACTCCACAAGTTTCTATTCAGTCACTGGCCATTATTCAGCATGAAGAGCAGTGACATCGAGTGTATGTTGCAGACTAATGGGTATCACTCCAGAATGTCTACAAATGTCCATTTGGTGATGCACGCTGTACACTGAGATCTATCATTCAATTTCATATCAATATAATTATCACATTTCATGACTGGTTTCCTACTTCAAATTGGTCGGTTAGTGGATGACATGGCATGCAGCCTGAAAGGCTAACTCAGACACTACTCAAAGTGATGGTGATGCAGGATCAAATGCAATTGTAACTTTGCATATGGTTGCATTGTCCTTTAGCCATTTATTTATTTATTTATTGGGATCCAGCATGGAATAATTTTATGCCTTTCTGTCCCTTTGAGCCATGTAGCCCAGCAACCCCAGATTTAATCCTAACCTACTCACGGGACAATTTACAATGAGCAACTAACCTACTAACCAGTACGTCTTTGGACTCTGGGAGGAAATCAGAGCACCTGCAGGAATCCCATGGATCCTGTACAACCTATTTACAGGCACCGTCAGGTATCGATTCCAGGTAGCGGGTACTGTAAACCGTTGCACTAACCGCTACGCTTTCTGAAACATCACTTGACTCAAGTGATTGCACTATTGCTATCAATTTACAAGTGATAAAAGCCAGCTTGGTAAATCACTGGAAAAGAATGGCTACATATGGAAACACATCTCAGTCAATTTAGTCACATCCTAGTGGACAAAAACAAGACAGAAGTGCAAACTTTTCTATAAAATTCTTATCAACTAGAAACAAGTTATACCCACCACCACCCTCAGCAACATGAATGTGTTGGCATCTTGCAACTAATGATTGATGCCACTTGTTAACTCTATCAACAAGCTTCACAGGACTATACAGCATATGACAGTTCAAATGTTATTGAAGGGCAGAAACAAGTTTGCCTTCCTATCTTTGAAAAACTGTAGAAAGATGAGGAGAGATGATCTCATCTGGCTGCAGGCTGTCTGCCAGTAGGTGTTCACAGATTCCTCTTTGGAGTCAGTCTGCCTCACAGCTTCAATTGTCCCCTAGTCCTTCATCTAAAGAAACGTTCACATTGTGCTCAGTTTTTTTGTCTGCTCTGTCTGCACAATCACAATGCTGGTACCTGCCTGCCCTACCACTAAATGCTAGCAATGCTTTGTGACAGTAACCGTGGTCTGAATTTGATCAGGGCTTACAGCGCATCTTTCTCTCTCTGATATCAAGGAGGCAAGGCAGGCTTTTCATCTGACAATCTCTATTTGAGTTCAGCCTTTATCTTTTTTGTGATAAAGAATTAACCCAGTAAGATTCATAAAACTTCTAATTCAATACATAAACTTAAACCATAAGATACAGGAGCAGAGTTAGGCCATTTAGCCCATCGAGTCTGTGCTGCTGTTCCATCACAGCTGATTTATTATCCCGCTCAACTCCATTCTCCTGCCTTCTCCCTGTGAAGTTTGATGCCCTTTACTAATCAAGAACCTATCAACCTCTGCTTTAAATATACCCAAATACTTGGCCTCCACTTGCTGTCTGTGGCAATGAATTCCACTGAATCATTACCCTCTGGTTAAAGAGATTCCTCCTCATCGCTGTTCTAAAGGGATGTTTTGTATTCTGAGGCAGTGCCCTCTGCTCCTAGACTCCCCAATTACATAAAACATCCTCTCCATGGCCTCGGCCCTTCAGTATTCGATAGGTTTCAATGAGATCCCCTCTCATTCTTCTAAGCTCCAGAGAGTGTAGGCCCAGAGCCATCAAACGCTCCTCGCACATTAACCCTTTCATTCCTGAGAAACAATGTCACGAACCTCTCTGGATGCCCAGAATATAATGCATTTTACTGAGTTAAGTATTGTATGTAATTAGTTTTGCTACAACAAGTGTATGGGACATTGGAAAAAAAAGTTGAATTTCCCCATGGGGATGAATAAAGTATCTATCTATCTATCTATCTATCTATCTATCTATCTATCTATCTATCTATCTATCTATCTATCTATCTATCAACTCATGCCCATTAATCACAACTGAGAGAGCAAGAGAAATAGGACACAGGGCAAAAGCTGGTATCTAGAGCAGGTATAAAGAGAAGGGCAGCAGGGCAAGGTGACCGGGGGGGGGGGGGGGTGGATGGAGATTTGAAACAGTTGTCTATAGCTGACTAGTTTTCTGATGAAGGGTCAGAATGGTGAGATGAAAGAACCAAGTGGAAAAGGAAGATGCGGAGTCGGGTGACAGAAGCAGATGAGAAAGGAAATGGGCAGATGGAAACATGTGGAGGAGTGGACAGTGAAGGTGCATTGTGATAAATGGGGGCACAAAAGCTATGCATTCCAGAACCTAATGGCAACCATTAAGGGTGTGATGAGGGGCAGATGGGTTCAGATGGGGGAGGATATCACTTGGGTAATGGCTGGATGGAACTATGTGGGGGAGGGGATCAAAAATGTGCTTCCTTCCTCCTTCCCTCTTCTGAGCCTGGGCAAGAGGAGGAGCATGTGGAAAGGGAATGGAAATGCAGCACGATATAAAAGGTAGGGAGAAACAGAAACACAGGAGGTAAGACTTATCTAAAGTTGTTAAATTGAATATTTATACTATTGAGTTGTAGACTACCCTGGCAGAATATGAGATGTTCTGACTCCCCTCCCATCACCTCACCTGAGTTGGTCTGTACCTTTTGTTCTATTTTCTGCTTCTATCTATATCAGCAACTCACCTTTGTCTCCCATCTCCACCCCTCCCTCTCCCCCACTTGGCCCTCTCTATCCATCATCCCTTATCAGCCCACCGGTAACCGACTGGCCCGTGTGCTTTCTTTGTTTACTTACACTGCACCTTTCTGTAGCCCGCTGCACTTATGCATTCTGGGTTCCTTTTACTTCAATTGGCTACCGTATGGAAGAGTCTGCCTGGAAGACATGCAAACTAATTCGGCACAGCTTTGTGGGCTGAAGGGCCTGTATTGCGCTGTAGGCTTTCTATGTTTCTATGTAAACTAAGTTTTTCACTGTATCTTGGTACACATGACATTTCCCTCTTGCAATATCTTGCCTCTCCACTTTCAGTCCTGATGCAGACCTGAAATAACAAAAATTCTTTCCTGCCAACCACTCCCCCAACCCCACAGAACCTACTCGAACTTCTGAGTTCTGTAAGTAGTTATTTTTTGCTCTGACATTACTTGTTGATTTCTGTGATTTTTGTGTCCAGTCAGTGTTGACTGCAATGTTGATTGTCTGGATGCATCAGCAGAGATCCAAGATTGTGAATGGCTGGCTCCAGTTAAAGCTAGCGTTCACTGATTACAATTTGGCTCTGTCCTTTAAGTGGAGATGTATTGGGGCTGATGCAGTGTCAGCAGTCCTGGATGAAATGTTGATGATCTGGAAAGCAGAGAAGATTAGAACAATAAGGGAAA
This sequence comes from Hemitrygon akajei, assembly GCF_048418815.1. Classification (NCBI taxonomy): domain Eukaryota; kingdom Metazoa; phylum Chordata; class Chondrichthyes; order Myliobatiformes; family Dasyatidae; genus Hemitrygon; species Hemitrygon akajei. Next base: position 16,076,752 of record NC_133150.1, on the reverse strand, counting down.
GATAAGGCTCCAGGATTGTCAGATCCTGCTCTGGAAGCCAAGGTCAACATGTAATGTTGGAGAGATGATTTTCAAGGAGATTCAAGCAGCTTCAAACATGCGCTCAGAGCACAGTGGCAGTAGATAGCCAATGACGAAGAGCAGCATGCTGCTCCTCAGGGAGCTTAATGACCTACCAGCAAAGTACACAAAAATGTGCTTCTGACAGTGCTCAATCCAGCATTTGCTAATAATTGGTTCACCAATAATCTTTTCAAGCACAATTTATTACTAAAGTTCAAATATCCCATAGCACCCAGACATCTTCCCCAAATGAACACCTTGAAACTTGCACATCCCACTTACAAGTCAAAAATGAGTGATCTTTCAACCAGACCAATTGGATGACACACAATATAGTTCCTTCTCACTTAGAGGGACAAAGGGACTCAACATCAGCTGAAGCTAATCAACGTTGGAGATGTACCCCCAGTAACCTTGTTAGGTACTTCCTGGACAGTATAACCTGGCCTCTGGATGTATGTTTGTGACCTTCTGCTGCTACAGCCCATCCACTTCAAGGTTCAATGTGTTGTACGTTCAGAGATACTCTTCTGCACATCACTGTTGTAACATGTGGTTATTTGCGTTACTATCGCACTCCTGTGAGCTTGAAGCAATCTGGTCAACCTCTTCCGAACTCGCTCAATAACAAGGCATTTTTTCCCCACAGAACTGCCACTCAATGGCCATTCTTTGTCATCTCTAGAGAAATGTGTGTGAACATCCTAGGAGCTCAGTGGTTTCTGAGACATTCAAACCAACCCATCTGGCACCAACAATCATTCGATGGTCAAAGTCACTTAGATCACACTTCTTCACCATTCTGATGTTTGGTTTGAATAACAATCAAACCCCTCGACCACATCTGCATGTTTTTGTGCATTGAGTTTTTACCACATGAATTGCTGATTAGATATTTGCATTAACAAGCAGGTGTACAGATCACTGAGAGTACGTGAAGGAGAAGATGCTGGCCATGACTGGGATGTTTGTTTGTTGCTGAGTTCACAGAGAGGAGCAAAGCACAAGCCATCAGAGAGACAAAGTCCTCCCAATCTATCATTCTTACTCTCCTCCTCGTATCCCACCTTGAAGCAGGAAAAGGCAGATAACTCATCTCCTTCAATATTATCCCTGCCCACTTCCAGTTTCACATACCTAAAATTTGCTATCTGATGAGATGGTAGAGGAATGGAAAGAATGGATGAAGAAGATGCCCTCATTCAATTGTACCTCTGCGCAGTTACTGCCTCAGTAGATAAATTACTACACAATACAGAGAGCTGTTTGAGGACTTTTGTAGAATGAACAAAGTCTAGTTTCTAAATAGGGAGAAATTTCAAAAATCAGATGTGCAAAGGGACTACTTGTGAAGTATTCTCTAAAGGTTAACTCACAAGTTGGATTGGTGGTAAGGAAGGCAAATACAATGTTAACATTCATTTTGGTAGGACTAGAATATAAGAGCAAGGATATAATGCTGAGGCTTTATAAGGTATTGGTCAGACTGTACTTGGAGTACAGTGAGCAGTTTTGGGCCCCTTATCTTAGAAAAGATGTGCTGGGATTCCAGAGGATCCCGAGGAGGTTTACTAGAATGATCCTGGGAATGCAGCGGTTAATGTATGAAGAGAGCTTGATGACTCTGGGCTTGTAGTCGCTGGAGTTTAGCAGAATGAGGGGGGAATCACACTGAAACCTATCGAATATTGAAAGGCCTAGATAGAGTAGATGTCTCCTATAGTGGGTGTCTGGGGACAGAATGCACAGCCTCAAAATAGAGGGACATCCATTTAGAACAAAAATGAGAAGGAATTTCTTTAGCCAGAGGGTGGTGAATCTGTGGAATTCATTGCCACTGACTGTAGAGGCTAAATCATTGAGTATACCTAAAGCGAAGGTTGATAGGTTCTTGCTTAGTCAAAGCATCAAAGGTTGTAGGAAGGAGGTAGGAGAATTCGGTTGAGAGGGAAAATAAATCAGTCATGATGATTCCATGACTACAGATGAGCCAATTATCCCAGTTTGGCTCCTATGTCTTATGGTCCTAAAGTGTTATACTGCAATCTTTAAATGCTTACACTTCAAGGATGGCTGTTCTTTCTGCTCTGTACTTTCTCTTGGGGGCCAAAAGAAAAGTAGATGAAGTCTTCTCTCCTTGGGTGTAGAAATTTGTTGGTTGCTCAAAAGCAGCAGTGAGATGTGGCAGAGATAGGCAACACCTTGGGATGATGCTAGGATTTGGAAGCCAAGGGTGTTCATGACTTTGACTATGAAATCCATCAGAAATGCAGTGTGAAATAGTAGCTGGGGGTGCAAGAGGGTGCTGGCATTGGAATGGGTCCAGATGAAATTTATAGAATGGTTCTGGAAATGAAAGAGTTAACGTAGGAGGAGATTTTAATGGCTCTGGGCCTGTAACGCTGGAGTGTGGAAGATGAAGCGGGGGATTTTCTGCATCAACCTTCAAATAGCACAGTTTCATGATAAAGTGGGTGAGTACATAAGAAATATTGCTTATCAGGCCAGTGAGACCAAAATGATGTTACTTAATTTCTGCCAACTAAGTTTGCCGCAATTTCAGTATCATCTCCATGCCAGATACATCAATGATGCCAAGGCATGGACCCAGATTTTATCAGAAATTATTGGTGAAACAGCCAACATTTCCCTGTATTATTGCTAGCAGCTGCAAAATTTCTGCCCATACATCGGCAAATACAGAAATCTATTAATGGCCATCGATCTTCACCAGCATTTTAATGATTGTGCTCCAGTTTTGGCCTCCTTGTGATATTTAGTGAGGAAAGTTGCACATATCGGCACTGCATGCTCAGGGTGTCAGCTTCAGTGACCTAGGCAGAATCTTTATCTCAAAGCTGTGTTATGAACTTGGTGTGCTCTCCCTATGACCATGTGGTGTTCTCCAGGGCATTCTGATTTTCTCCCACATCCAAGACATGAAAGCTAGAAGGTTAATTGGCCACTGTAAGTTACCCTAAAGGTGTTGCTGAGTGGTAGATTCTGTATGGAGCTGATGGAAATAGAAATATTAGAAATGGGCATGAGGGTCAGCATGAATTCAGCAAATGAAGTGCCTCTTTCTGCATGATGTGACTCTATGACTCTTTCTTAAGTTGCTCTGCCAGGTTAGACTTCATGCAGTGGATGCTTCATTGCTCAATGGAGATGACTAGCTGTGAGATATTGAGGCAGATACTGCTGAATGTACATTTTTTTCCAATTGACTGTGTATTCTTAAGCATTTTAAGTGATTTCAGATAAGTAATATTTATAAAGTTTGTTGTCAGTTGTAACAATTCTTAAATAGTCTGTTTTGAATGTTTATACAAGTCTAGAAAATTCTGAAAAATTCAGACTTTGACATTTGATGTCATATCAGAGAGAGGCCTAGCCAGTTGTCAAAGCTTATTTTGCGTTGTTTTAAGGATAGCCCTACTTTAGTTCTATACACGTTCTTATTGCAGCTTAGAAGGTCCTTTTGATATCCAAAGCCAAGCCACAGGGGGCATAAAATAAGTAGTTAACATAATAATCAGAATGTTTCCCAAAATTTGCACTTTCAAAATGATTGAGGATAGAGAAGTTCCATTTTTTTAAAAAATTGACTGTAAAATACAAAATAATGTTGAAATTCATATCCTATAGTCAATAGTTATTTTTAATGTGTGGCCTATTGTTACAGGACTTCACTAATTCCATTATAAGTCACCGCTAGCTATCTTAATAAATGTAGTGGGAGTTCAAGCGTTTTTCAATATTCCTTAAGAATGTGGAAAACTGTTGATAACTAAAATGAAATATAATACTTCATACCAATGCCCCCGTGTTGCAAATATTATAACCACATCGTGAGATTTTTACCACACAATTCCAGCTATGACAGATAAATCCTGCAGCTGTTGTCAAGAACCGCTTATCAGTTGATGAATTTGATGGTTCATTTTCTAATGGTAGTGCTCGTACGTTAATAAAACCCGCCCGACTTCAAATCTTGCCGATTTTCTTAGAAAGATAATCAGATCAACATTTTTCATGATGAGCTTTGATTTTATCACAACTACAAAAGGAATCCAAGCCCTAAAATTACCGATTAATATTACTATCTGAGTGTTTAACGTTCAGAAACCGGGCTAGAAACATAGTTACATACCAAATATCTTTCTTATGTGTTATACACAAAATTCTCAAAGCTGCAATGTGATGGTTAAATGCAAATTAAATTCTTATGCATGGTGGAAGATTGTATCTCCATATTCGATGTTAACGATAGAGGTTGCTGGCATGCAGCAATGGTATTAACTGGAGTGCAGGGAATTTTATGTCATTGCTACAAATAGAAATGCATTTATTTATTTGTTGAGCTATAACGCAGAACAGGTCTTTCTAGCCCTTTGAGCTGTGCCGCCCTACGCTCCCAATTTAACCCTAGACAATTTACAATGATTAATTAACCTACCAACTGGTATACCTTTGGACTGTGGAAGAAAACTGGAGCACCCAGAGGAAATCCACTTAGTCACAGGGAGAATGTACAAACTCCTTACAGACAGCAGTGGGAACTGACCCCGTGTTGTGCTAACCATCATGCTACCATGTTTTGTGAAAAGAATAATTCTCACTTCAAGCAATCTTTAATGGGAGGAAGAAGGACTGATTAAACAGAGCTTTGATTTCATGCTTCCACATGATATGCACTCAGCAGCTACTTTATTAGGTACACCTGTACGCCCTCTCATTAATGCAAATATCTAATCAGCTTATCATGTGGCAGCAACTCAATGCATAAAAGCATGCAGGCATGATCGACAGATTCAGCTGTTATTCAGACTAAACATCAGCATGTGGAAGAAATTTGATCTAAGTGACTTTGATCATGAAATCATTGCTGGTGCCAGATGGGGTGGTTTGAGTATCTCAAAAACTGCTGATCTCCTGGGATTTTTAAGCAGAACAGTCTCTGTTTATGGAGAATGGTGTGAAAAAACAAAATGCATCCAGTGATCAAAAGTTCTGTGGGTGAAAATGCCTTGTTAATTAGAGAGGTCAGAGGAGAATGGCCAGACTGTTTCAGGCTGACACAAAGGAAACAGTAACTCAAATAACCACATGTTGAAATGAGTCAATATGACAGAACTCTTTAACTTTCTGGTCTATTTTAATGGACAATCAATAGTCTAGCACATTTCTGAAGATCTGAATCCAGAAAAAAATGTTACAGGTTGGTTGTGGGAGGTTGGCAGATTTTTTTTCTTTTACTTTTAGTACACAGCAAGATTTTTCACAATAACATCAGAATCAGAATCAGACTTTAATCACCAAGTACCTGTGCACATACAAGGAATTTACTTCCGGCAGATGTTCATTTCGAGACCCTCATTTGTTTAACAAATTCAAACTACTAAACTAACTGAATTAAAGTTCTTGTTGGGATTTGTCTCGTGTCTTCTAACTGCTAAGAAACAATGGAAGAAAATGTGATGCATGCTGGCTTGGTTTAACTATGAGATCATAGACAGAATGAGGATGAAGTGTTTGACTGTAAAGAATTGTTGATTCTGTATATAAAATAGATTTGTGACATCAACTTGTCTCATGTAAATAATTCAGATCATAAACATGTGTCCTCATCATAGTAATTTGAAATTGATTTGTTTGAGCCAAAAGAATAAGATAATTGAATCTAAAGAGTATGAGGAGCAATCAGCTGCTACATCTAAAATATTTTTACCCGAATTCTAAATTTATCTCTTGAGAACTTGAAATTTGGCCTGTCTTAAAGTCCAATCATCTTTACTCAGATAAATCTTTCTAGTTTTACTTGATATTTTAATTATTTCATTAATTTAAAGTTTCCCATCCCCAGACCTAGTACTCTGGGAGGATGGGACAGTGTGGGCTGTGAATATCTTTACAGCTGCTGTCAATGCCTATAGGGAAAACAAAACAAGAGAAAGAGATGGGAAATGCCACTTCCCCTTCCCCTGCAATGGAATACTACACCTCTGAGAAGCACCTTCCCAAGTGGTTCAGCTGAGAACAAATCAGAGTCAGCCCTGGAGGCACAAGGTTCAAGTATCAGGGCGAATCAAGACTTGAACCCACAACATCCTGGGCAGGGAGTCAAGTACTCAATTGCCTGAGGTGCCAGGTCATATCAGAAGAATTCTCTTAACTCCCTTTGTTCTTGGAATTAGTTTAAAAACATAACTTCTGAAATATGTTTTCAATGTAACTAGCATTCTCTTTCAGGACCATACACACTGAACAAAACGGACTGTTTAATAAAGTTACCACCAAAATCACTATATTCAGTAATGTTGTAAAGTAGAAATCAAAAATAGGGAATTCAAGCAGTAATGTCTGTAGATATGGCCTTTCAACTTTTGATCGCAGTATTTAATTTACAACATTTCTGCATGTAGTTTCTAACTAATAAGCAACATACTTAAATGATAATTAAGTACAGAGTTGAAGTGGCATAGAAGTAGTAAACTTTAAATATTCTGTTATGTCTGAATTAGACTGTTGTCCAAAAAAGAACTGGTTTAGATTTGCTGTTTTTATATTTTAATGCTTAATATTATACAATAAAACAGTTCTGGTTACTGAAAATTAATAATTTTCTTTTTACACAAAACTAATGGAAGCAGCCTATTGTATGTCACATTCAGTAAGCAATTGCTACTTTCACCTAATGGATTATTATAAAGAAGCAATATGGTATATTTAATTTTCTTCAAAATATATTTGCTCATACCTTGTATAACATAAAAACAATGTGTTTTATATATGACTAACAATTCTGTCTGTTGGATTCAGACTGGTTGGTTTAGGTTATATCAAGTTACATGTCTCTTAACCACTGTCTTTATTGAAGACACTGAAGTCAAGGCTGAGTTAATATTTTATATTTTGAAACGTAAAGTATGTGATTGTTGGTAATTTTCACAGCATCATGCATCAAAATGATACAATACTTGCAAAAGATTGTGACCCACAAGGTGATACTCATTAATGTAACAGTCAGCGATAATAGGATAATGCTTACACTAAGTCACCAACCATTTTCATCAAGAATAATAAACACAATCAATAGCAAATGTCATAAAATTTCTTCACAATACACCTATTATGTAAAGGAGGCTGTTTGAGATTTTTAATCTAAAGCACATATCTCTTGTACACCTTTGTAGAACTTGATATTGAAAGGAAATCTTTCCACTACTGCTGCATGAAAAACCTGCCTTAATATTACTTCTCAGTTCTGGCAGTGAAAACCATGAACTCAGATTTATTTTCGGGATTCCGCATGGCAGATATAAATGGGAATAACTGCTAACATTGTCCTCCCTAAAGAAGCAACTATCAGTTGGAAGCCCTGGTGATAGAGGTGAACTCCCCCACTGGCAAACTGACACTTCTAAGGTCAGAAATATTTATAACGAATCCTCAAAAATAATCAAAGATGCCTCTCGCATATGAAACCATGTTTCAGTTACTTTTAGACTTGCGACCCATTTTCAAAAGTTGTGAGGATTTTGTGCTTGGTCAACAAAGCAGCTTGTCAACATTTTCGGGTTAATGCACTCAAGATGTTGGAGTTCTGTTGAAGAGAAACAGATCATGCTCACCTATGTGAGATAACACTGTAAAACATCTAAGGGGACAACACCCAGAGCTTTGTATCATATGAATGATAGTCTACATTCTTCACTTCATGAACTTGACATTATTCTCAATATGCCTAACCAAAGAGTCTCCTGGCAGAAGATACAAAAGCTTAAAAGCATGTAGCACCAAGCTCAAGGACACCTTCTATCCCACTGTTATGAGATTCTTAAATGGGCTTCTTGTACCATAAGATCATCTCTTCTCAACCTACCTCATTATGATCTGGCACTCTATCGTTTACTTGCATTAAATTTTTTGGGTAGCTTTTACACTTTATTCTGCATTGGTTTTGCTTTACCTTTTTCTATCTCAATACACTATCTAGTGACTTAATCTGTATGAACTATAGGCAAGACAAACTTTTCACTGTATATTGGTACAAGTGACAATAATAAAACACTATTTTACCCAGACTCCATCATTCCCATAATGTTTCAAATTAATCTGGTTTCAAAATTTTGGTAGGCAGATAAGAACATGATTGAAATTGTTATAGTAAAGATCCTACTTAACAATACATTCTGTGTCAATCTTACTGAATATTATTAAGATATGCAATTTTAAAGAGGCACATATCAACACATGGAAAAACACTAAGCATTTTACACAGTATAGCATTGTAAAACAACAACAACATAACAGCTCGAAGTAGCTACAAATCTGCAGACTTTTGATGGTTACATTAGCATTGATTATTATCCTCATTTCGGTTCCTTTAAATATTTCCAATTATGTAAAATAATATGCTCCTGGCTTTTTGTAAGTAGCCATTTGAAATAAATGCTGTAAACATTTGTTTTCTACTTGCGTTTGAAATTTCATGTTCCATGCAGTCTCTGCAATTGCCTAACCAGCCTTTAATAGGAAAATGCCATAATTATGCTTTGTACAAGGTAGTGCTCCTTTTCTGATGAAACAGGCCATCATCTGTCCATTAACATGACATGTATATAGCATACATCCACCACATCATAATTCCAAAAGTTTGGATATCAAAATATTATTTAATTATCTCCATTCATTAACCCCAAAACAAAGTACCATTGAATTAGCAAATAAAATAATTTCTCCTTAGAACATTTGTTTTTTTTTCAATTTTTCATATACTGGGCATATATTGACGTAAATGCTGGGTGGTACTTGAGTGTGTGTGCCAGAGATGGGGAGAAACACAGTAAGGGATGCATAGCTGAAGCTTTTAGCAGCAGTTGTGATGATTAAAATATCATCATTCGCAATCAGTGCTCCTGTGAAACCGATGGCAATTCTGGAATTTCTGCACGTATGTAGAATCACGTATGTATTCAGTTTCTGCACATATGTAGAATCACATATGTATTCAGTGATTCAGATGGTAGTATTTCATTCTGCTTCATAGGCAGTGCCGTTTGTAGCCTTCTCCAGTAGATTTAAGGGACTAAGATGAACTTATGCTATTTACAAACCTATTCAGCTGTGAAATACCAAGCAAATCTCATGTTTTGTTTTGCGAGGTTTGGAAGCTTTTAATGTCATATAAAGACATAATTACTGCCACAAAAATGCTGTAACATGGTCATAAAATAATTATTTGTTTGTAGTTTCTGAATTAAGTATTTGGCTTTAAAAAGCAAATTTATGTGTTTATAATTCCTCTGTATCCCAAACATTATTTATCACTGTATAATTTTCAAAGGGCTGGTTAATACTTGAGAGATTATTCTACGAATGTTTTCATGTGATTGGTTGCTTGACCTACTTAGTGTCATCGTGTTAGAGATTGCCAGGGATCCCGCTGATGTGGTGACATCAAGAAAGGGCAAGTTTACACACAAGAGCTAGTTTTCCAAAGATCTATGACGCTTTGTCACTGACCGGCGATTCTGAGTTAAAACATTCCATTTGGTCCAGTAGGTGTGAATTTCCAGAACAACCTGAAGAGAGAGATGCAATCGCATAGAAAGATTTCAGCATAAGTCAAGGTAAAACTCCGTATATGTAGAGGGGTGCAACATTGTCTTATTTTTAAGCATTATCAGAGTTCTGATCTAGCTCTATAGTTTGGGATGGGTTTATTTTTTCTGGGCTGCTTGAGGAACTGGTATTTAGATTGGAGTCACAGAAGGATGTTTATGAAGTACTTTAATGGCAGCCCAGATCATTTTGTCTGGCATCAATCAGCCAAACCCAGCCCATGGGGAATAAGTAAATTGCATGCATCTTAAATAAGTCATGCAAACCTACTGTAAATATGAAGGAAAGAATCCTCATGTGCTTCAGAACTAAGGGAACAAGGTTTTAAGAGAAAGAAAGGCAAATGATTTGCATCATGAACATCATCCTTATATTTTTAGGTAAATAGCATCACAACCATTGAATCCATGAGATCTTTAACTTTCCGTACTGATAATGTGTGATGCTTTTCTTTTGAATTAGTGGTCATTCGGTACAACAGTTAAACTATATTCCATCTTTTCCAGCACACGCTTTTGCAATTCATCATAAAGAGCATCCTCACATCAGCATTACTGTTTAGTTTGGCACAGCTTCTTCTCCCAATATACAAAAACTGCAGCGAGCTGTCCGGACAGCAAAAAAGGTCATTGGCTGCAGTGTCCAGGATGAAAACAGACTCTACCACCCTGGAAAAAGCCCCTTCTGGAAAATGCTAAAGGGCTATCAAAGCAAACAGTTCATGCCATTTTAAGAGTTTCTTCCCTAAGGCAGTTAATCTGATCAGCCTTTCTAGTTGCCACCCTACTTCCTCGGTCTATTACCTCAGTCATTGCTCTACATTGTAAAGACCATAAAGCATAGGAGCTGAATTAGGCCATTCAGCCAATCAAATCTGCTCTGCCATTCCATATGAATTATTTATTATCTCTCTCAAACGCATTCTCCTGCTTTCTCCCTGTAACCTTTAATGCCCTTACTAATCAAGAACCTATCAACATCTGCTTTAAATATACCCAATGACTTGGCTTCCATAGCCATCTGTGGCAATGAATTCTACAGATTCACCACCCTGTGGCTAAGGAAATTCCTCCTCATCTCTGTTCAAAATACTTTAAACCACTTTTTTATAATACTGTTTAGATTGTAGATACATGCTGGCAATTATGTATTTATGCACATTTTATTCCATAATCGTACTTTAACCTCTAAGTTTATGTTTATATAATTCTTTATTCTTCTAATTGTTGGGTGTTGCATTTTGCTGCAGGTCACACCAACACACCACAGTGGATTCCAGTTAACTGGACCATCAGTTAATCAGGGCAGCCGCTAATTTGGGACAACTCTTAAAGAACAAAAACTAATTGAGAAAATAGGTGTGATTCCTTTTGTTTATTTGGGGCACTATGCAACTTATGAGGGCAAGAAACTGCTGCAGAATAGTTTCTAACCAACATAAGTTGCATGCAGTTGTGTGGTCATTAGACACTACACCATACTTAGAGCACACAGTTTTGAAATAGTGTCAGTTGCATGTGATTGTGTTCAAAAACAGTGATTTTTGTCACTGATAATTGGCGATTATCAATTCAGAACTGTTTTGCGTACTGTAGTTTCAAGCATCCAGGTTTGGAGAAGGCAGAAATGGCCAGGAGTGAAAATGAAACAATTTCATTACTTCATCAAGTTAGGAACTACAAAGAATTTGAATCCTTAATAATCAGCTTAAATGTTACAATAAAAATTAACATTTGGAGGATGGTTATAAGAATTGTATGAAGGCAGTCCATTATCTGCACTTGATGTCTGCACTGTTTTTGTTCATCTAGTCAATCAAAAGAATACACTGGATGAATTATTCCATCAATAACTATTGGGAACTAATAAACAGTTTATGGTACTGTAGTATTACTGGTAGTGTTCAAATTTGTTCTATATTCTATTTAAATGCATAATTTGTTACACAGTTAAATGGTAGTTTATCTTTTTTATACCTTTTTTACCATTTCCATGAAAATTTAGCTAATTGGAGCCACTGTACTAACCTACCACCCCACCAGCCTCCGGGTCCAACATATAATTCTCCATAACTTCCGCCACCTCCAACAGGATCCCACCACCAAGCACACCTTTCCCTCTCCACCTCTTTCTGCTTTCTGCAGGGATCGCTCCCTATGTGACTCCCTTGTCCATTCATACGCCCCCAATCCCTTCCCACCGATCTCCCTCCTGGCACTTATCCTTGTAAGTGAAACAAGTGCTGCACCTGCCCTTACACTTCCTCCCTCACCACCATTCAGGGCCCCAGACAGTCCTTCCAGGTGAGGCGACACTTCACCTGTGAGTCAGCTGGTGTGATATACCGCGCCCGGTGCTCCCAGTGCGGCCTTCTATAAATTGGTGAGACCCGACGCAGACTGGGAGACCATTTTGCTGAACATCTACACTCTGTCCGCCAGAGGAAGAAGGATCTCCCAGTGGCCACACATTTTAATCCCATGTCCCATTCCCATTCTGATATGTCTATCCATGGCCTCCTCTGCTGTCGAGATGAAGTCACACTCAGGTTGGAGGAACAACACCTTATATACCGGCTGGGTAGCCTCCAACCTGATGGCATGAACATTGATTTCTCTAACTTCCGTTAATGCTCCTCCTCCCCTTCTTACCCCATCCCTTATTTATTTATCTATTTATTATTTTTTCCCCTTTTTTTCTCTCTCTGTCCCTCTCACAATCACTCCTTGCCTGCTTTCCATCATCCTCTGGTGCTCCCCTCCCCCTTTCTTTCTCCCCAGGCCTCCCGTCCCATGATCCTCTCCCTTCTCCAACTCTGTATCCCTTTTGCCAATCACCTTTCCAGCTCTTAGCTTCATCCCTCCCCCTCCTGCTTTCAAATCTCTTACTATCTCTTCTTTCACTTAGTCCTGACGAAGGGTCTCGGCCTGAAACATCGACTGTACTTCTTCCTATAGATGCTGCCTGGCCTGCTGCATTCCACCAGCATTTTGTGAGTGTCCACTGTATTAAAATCTGCTTAATTGGGCCCCCATGTGTCCTAATTAATCAAAATCCACTGTATATGTAATTGTACATGGCAGATAATGTTAATCATTGAAGCTTGATCTTATAGCTATTGATGGTAAATTGACTACAGCAAGGGTGAAGAAAATCACAGGCTTAGTCTGCCCCAGGTACACATTGTAAATGAGACTAACTGATGCACAGATTTAAATACAAAGGTAGTTAATTACATCCAATCATGAACAATTACAATGGATTGATCTTGAATAAGATTATATAATGAAGTAACTCAACCTGCTTAGAGTTCTGACTTCTTGATTCAGAGTAGAGGAAATAGATCATTGGAGAAGAAAAATAGCAGGGATAATCAAGGGAGATGGGAATTGGTGGTTCTACTGGATGAGAAGGTGCAGTGGGGTTGCTTGGATTGAAAGATTAGTGGATAGAAATGTTCGATAAGGAAATTGGTGGATGGGGAGGCATAGTCCTGTTTAGGTCAAGCTAAGGCAAACCTCACAGGCATTGTGCCTATCTGAGAGGCTCATGGACCGAGATGGCCACGAGTGAGTGTTCATTATGGAAAAGGCATTTAAGTTGAACTACACTAGAAGGCAGAGCAAATGTTTAAGTTCTGCTCTGTGTTGTGCATCGGGGTGTCCTGGACACAGAAAAAAAATCAGACTCTGTAAATCATTGAAGTTCCTGAGTATTCAAAGATAATTTTTCATTGAAAATGAAACGATGAACGCTCAAAAATATGATGTCACATGATCACAGTCTTAGGCAATCACATGTTCAACTGTTCATAATATCTGAAGATGATTTGCAAATGATTTCCTTTTTTACAGTTGCCATAACTGGAAAAGTTAGAAATTTCCACCTTCATTTTTTTCTTAATCTCTTGAACATTTTGTCAAAAGTTGTGTTGGTTTGTGTTTGCTAAAGGTTCCATTAAGAGCCTTCAAAAGTTAATTGTGTTTTGTAACTGTATTTTGTTGTCATTATTGTAGAATTGATATTTGTTAAATTTTCATTTTTTGACAAGTTGCAAATTGTTTTTGGTGAGATGGCTAACTGCATTAAAGTTAATTTATTGCAAATGGATATTGGGATGCAAGCACAGAGTAGAGGAAAAAGCGCACAGGTGATTTCTGTATGTCCAGAAAGTAAAATTCTCTCTTCGACTTGCATTTAGTGATATCTTAAGAGAGGACACCTACCAAGGGTCAGATGGTTACCCTCTATAAACATCTGGATAGGAAATATTAATTCCTTGTAAGAGTGCACAGTAATTCATATTTCAATCATTTTCCCCTTTACAGGGTGTCGAAACAGTGTATGTAAGCAAACAGGATATTCATCATTTGCTTTCTACAATTATGATAACGTATTTGGGTTCACATTGCCATGAATGGAAAGTGTAAGAGCATGAAGTGTTTCTAACTACAGCTGTCCCAGTCAAGGTCATGCTTGTACACAAGTAAAACTGCCAATCTGCTCGGAGATATCTCTAACATGGAATGTCATGTAAACTAAAGTGTGTTTGTTGTCAGTAGACAGTTAGTGGTGGGTGGAAGTAAAGTCATCCCTGGTGTTAAAAAACAATGAGTCCATCATCCAGGCCATGTTCTCTTCTCATTGCTGCTGTTGGGAAGGGGGGTACAGGAGCCTTAAGTCCCATACCACCAGGTTCAGGAACAGTTATCACCCTTCAACCATTAGGCTGAGTCAGTGTGGAAAGTCACCACAACACTGAACTGGTTCTACAACCTATCGACTCACTTTCAACGACCCTCAACTCATTTTCTCGGTATCATTTATTTACTTGTATTTGCATTGTTTGTCTTCTTTAGCATACTGGCAGTCTTTGTGTGTAGTTTTTCAATGACTCTATTGTAATTCTTTGCTTTGCTGCAAATGCTTGAAAGAAAATTAATCTCAGAGTAGTATATGGTGACATAAAATTACTTTGATAATAATTTTACTTGGAACTTTGAGTTCCTCCTCTAAATTTATTGGGAGATCCACACAGAGAATACTTTTGGCACCATGGTAACCAGTGGGGGAAATGTCTGCTCTTCACTGATTGGCACAATAGACTTCAAATGCTTAAATAACAAATGTAGGTCTGGATTGGACAGTGGAGTGGAAAGCAGCAGAAGAACTACCTTGATACTGGGTAGTTTTATTTTTGATAATATTATTAAGTTCTCCTTACAGATAGCATTTAGCAATCTTTCAAATGTGGTATTAAAATTATTGGTAAGCTGAACAATCTAATGCCTCTACATGTCAATGGACTTGTAGGTCATAACTTTGAAGTTTAATATTCACTAATTTGTTATCATTAGTCACACAATGGAGATTTTTTCTGCTGGAAATATGCTTTATGGTGAAGATTCACTTGTGTTTCAATTGTTCCAGAGCTTGTTAGAAAGTGGTGGCAATTCTGAATGGGATAGCTGGCATTTAGCAATTGGAAACACAGTATGTCATAGAGGTCCATGACTGCACTGTTAAACACAGAAGGTCCATGCTTAATGATAGGAAACATCAAGTCAATCAGTTCACTCCATTCAGTTGCTGAGATTCCACTGTGTTATTCTCAGAAACTACCTCTTGGATATTTTGAGGTCTTTAGACTCCTTGATTTCAATGGGAATTGTGGAGCTTCAGATTAGGAGGCAAAACAGAAGTTAAATCACATTTATTTAATGAGTTAATAGAGTATCCACTTCATTTTTAAACACATTTATAAAAGACAGTTGAAAATTATTCATTAAGAAGTGAGAGCTACCAATGAATGCTATGAGGGGTTTGAATGAACTTCCTCAGTTTTCAAGTGGAAGCCTTGTTATTCCAGAAACTCTGCTGCCTAACAGCAGGATATTACAGTCCAGTGAGACGAGCCTTCCATATCCAAACCAGATAGGAATAGACACAAAGCTTTTCCTGGCAGTGATTTTGGCCGTGAAGATCAACCCAATAATTAACCAAAGAAAATTCCCCAAGATAGGGAGGAAAAGGAATATTTATATCATTACATCATCTGACTTAAATTTAAGACTTCTGTTTGGGTCCTGCAGTCAACGATGAACATTGACAGATCACAGCAAGCATTTTATAAATATCTAACCTTCCTGATGATTAGATGCTGATTCTCCCAGTGGTCATTTTCAAGTCTTGCTGGCAGGAGTCTTTCTGCTAAGGTCTACACATGAATAGCACCTTCCATGTATGGGACATCAGATTGAGTAATCAAATCAAAGCCAACCTACCCACTCACTGAATTAGAGGACTTGGCAGCTACCATAACCACGTCTTTGGCCCAACAAAGTTTCAAACACCTGAAAATCTTTGCACACCCAGACATTATGAACAAAAATTCAAGTTTATTTGTTTTAAAAAGACACATTTATAACCCACAGAGTAAATGAGAAAAATGATCAGAAATATCAAAGGTTTTCTGAAATAATAACCAACAAGATAACATGTTCAAGTCATCAGAGACATTTCTGAGGTCATTCAACTCCCTCAAATTTGAATGAGGGGAATCCTTGAACCTTGCCAGAAAAGATACAGATGTCATGTATATAAGGATAAAGGCATAGCACAGGATCATTTTTGGCAGTGAATTGACATGCAAGGTTTCAATGACATCAGACTCTCAAGCGGATTCATCAAGTTCCTAGCTGCAGATCTCTCCAACTCCAGATCCAATGAGCAGCACAGCCATTGAATTATTGGAAACTACTTTGAGAGTTTTGCCTTTTGTATGCAGGGGAATCCCAAAGTAGCTGTCAATTCCATAGGAAGATTATGATGCATGAAGACCTCACAGACTTAACAATGTTATCCCAAAAAATGTTAAATCCTAAATATTTGTTGTCATTGAAATGAATGTTAGCAAAAACATTAACTGGAGCAATTACATGTGCACTTTGAATGCTATTTTATCTTGCCCTTAAGTGTGACACCGATCCCTAATTTTCCATTTGAAACGTTAATTCACTACTTATTTACTATTACTTCCACCCTCGCTCCACAGACTTTTACATTGAAAAGGAAACTGGAACCAACAGCTTGATGTGAATAATATACACCTGCAATTATGTGTGCAAGATCCAAATACCACAATGTATCAGCCAAACCAATCAGCTGCTAACTTTTTTTCATATTGTATTCCTAAAAGGGTGAGAGGTAAATGCAGCTTTACACGTTTGCCAAATGTACATGAATGAAGTTTTCCTTAAATCACAGCTCCATTTACCTTTAGTAGGAATTTTACATTTTCTGTAATTATTGAAAATAATCAAGAATCTAAGTGAATACAAACAAATGAAATTGATATAAATGCAACAAATAAATTTAATTGTTTTTTTGCATTCCATTAGCAGTATCTAATGTTTTGGAAGCTTTAATTCTTTGATTTATTTTTTTAATCATTGTGATAAATCTGGTCTTAATTTTATAAATTGATGTGACACATGGCAAAATTGTTATTATTGGATGACATTCATCAGTATTTTGCCTGACATCCCAATATGAACTCATTACAATTGAGTGCACTTAATCTTGCAATTTGAAGTGACTATGGCAAACACTTTTAGGGAAATCTACAAAAATATTTTCAATGAGTTACTATTGGAATAATGAATCATTAGCTTAGCACATTTTGGAAAAATAATCAAAAAATTTCAAATGCAGTTATTGTTAGTGTTTTTATTAGTACACATGCTGAATATTGGCTGCTGTTCATTTCTATTTCTCATACAATTATAGCAGCATTGAAATTAAGCTTGGTCGCGAGCCAAATTTTAACATGACTGAAGCAATGTTTTACATATGCCCTCCAGAGAAGATGATTAATGAACAGAACGAAAATGATTTGTTTCCATGAGAAAGTGATCAGTCTTTCGTTTCAGGCCAAAGTAAACTCTGTAATGCCAGTTTTAAGCACCTCGGGTCAATATGAGGCTTAGAAATGTCTGAACATTTTTTGCTGGTATTAGATCCCAGTTAATACGCTAAAACTGACTTACTTGTTATTGATTCTTAACAGGTAACAAGAAATGTTAGCAGATTAAAACATTACCACATATTCTTACACTGCGAATCTTTGTTGCCTCCAGAGTTGTTCAGTTGAATATGGCAAGAAAGGAGCCACAAAAGTAACAAATCTTGTCTTAAAGCCAGATTTGCATAATCGGCTTTTATTCTTGCTTTCCTTTAAAACAACATGGTAAAATCCCTGAAACAAACATTTTTTAGGTCAGGTAACAAACTAAGAATAATAATAGTTGAAAGTTGGATAAGACAATCCTCCCATACTCATTACCATGTCTACAAATTTAAAGGAATTGATAAAATTTCCTGGAATAGAGGTAACACAAGTACTTAAGGTTCTAATTTATGTCGGATTTCACCACAAAAGCATAATAGACATGATCAATGCTAAATACACTAATAAATAAAGGCTAGCAGTAATAACGTGACTTTCACATTAGTATGACGCATCTTATAGTTAAGGAACTATTTTTGAAGTGTAATTGCTGTAGCCAGTCAAAAAATGCAGCAGCTAAAGCTGTACAGTGAAATGATAAATGTCAAGATATCTGTTATTCAGCGATGCTAATTCAAAAATAAATTCAATAACGTGGATATGATGGATAACTCTCCGTGTTAGAAAATAAACGTTGTTCAAGTATGGTTGACATGGAGTGACATAGAGCTAGACTGAACTGAACTGAACATGCCCGGACTGGTTCGATGGTTTGTGGTTTGGTGTTTGATATTCTGTGTTTTTCACTCACATATTTTTTGCCGTTTGCCCAATTTGTTCTATTTCTGCACAATGGGAATTTAATGTTTTTCTTTGAACAGGCTCTACAGATTTCTTTATTTTTTGGCTGGCTGTGGGAAGATGAATCTCAGGGCTGCATACTGCATGCATACTTTGATAATAAATGTACTTTGAATCTATGAATATTTGTTTCACTTCTAATTTTGTTTTATTGCAATGCAAGAAAATTGACCTAAATCATTAACTCAATTCCTCTCCAGATATGCTGTATAATCTCTGAGTACTTACAGTTTTTTTCTATCTTTATTTCTGACCATTGCCTACTGACTGAGAAGAAGAATTGTTCCCAACTTATCCCCAACAAGCACCATATAATGGAACATTTGTTATATTTCATTGTTGACCTGTTTAAAGACAATGGCTGTTTAAAACAAATACAAGAAGCTTTTTAACTGAAGCGCAAAATTAAATAACATGAGTGTGAGGAAATCTCAACAAAATTCAGATATTTAAAAAGATACAGACATGACAGTTTTATGTCATTTAAAAAATCATTTGTACCAAGGCTGCAGTGCAATATTGAGAACATATGTTTCAATTGAACCACTGAGCTCTCACAACGCACACCAGAGTTTATTTCATAGAATTGATTAAGATGTGTTGTGCTTTGCTTAGCAATGAATCAGAAATGGGACAGATACCGGCCAATGTATTGATCCCAGTAACTGTAAATAATTCTGTTCACCAATGAGTTTATTAATACAACAATATATTACTGCTATAGAGGTGCTTGCTACTGGTAGAGTTTAATATTTACATTCTCTCAAGTTTAATTGCCTAAATTACAACAAATGTCTTTTTGGGTCTGTTTAATTGTTTAAAATAAACCCCTATTCCCTATTTTCGGGGGTACAGGATGCTGCCTGTCCTGCTGAGTTCCTTCAATATTTTGTGTGTGCTAATGTGTCTTAAATTGATCTGCTCTATAAGTGTATTAAGAACAAGCTGGCAGACTTCACCATTTCACAGTCAATGTATTAAAATAACTTGAGGAGATACTTAAGAAATCATGGTTATTTTGCTGCAAGGTGTTCTATATACAACTAGCTTGTTGAACTCTATTATCTGTTTACTCACTTACAGATATGATACTGTAAAAGCTAATATAATCACTCACTACAGTCTAAATCAAACTCATGCTCTTATGAGTCATTCAAGGATAACAATATGTGAATAATTTAAATTTATGGCATGTGTAGGATGTAATCTAATGGCAAATATCTTTGTTGTGGAGGTAATAATGATTTCCTAGTGCATTGATTAATCTCCTTTGTAGACTAATGAAAAACTTCACAGAGATTTATCTTTTCATAGATGTGCCTTCCTGCATTTCATTTGCTACTAATATTATGGATGACACATTAATTTAGTATTATTTACATAAATTTTAGTCACTGGCAGAAATTGGCAACCTATACAACATAAGGTGAAGGTCTCCAGAAGGTGCAGAAAATGAACAGCCATCTGTAAACAATCATTTGTGTTTAATTTATCTGGAGAGCACAGTTGATGCTTGTAGGCTTGATGAGTTTAACAGAGTCCTTGTTATATTCACATACAAGTTCATGTACCTAAATGTAAGCATGTTGCACTAAAAGTGGAAGCAGCAGAGGGTTGCTTCTGTTTGCTCAAAGCACCTCAACAAATATATAGTCGCTACAAATTCTGCCATGCATTCTACCATGGCACTATTTTAGAACGGAACAACACTGGAGTATAATACATACCACAGTAGATAACCAAATGTTTGTTCACAGAGATCGGGTGTTTTTTTAATAGACCACCCAACAGTAACAGGGACATCGAGCAGCAGATTCTGAAAAGGTGTAATAATAACAGGGTTGTTGTGGTGGGAGATTTTAATTTCCCAAAGATTGATTGGCATGTCTCTACGACGAGGGGTTTAGATGGGGTGGAGTTTGTTAGGTGTGTTCAGGAAGGTTTCTTGACACAATATGTAGATAAGCCTACAAGAGGAGAGGCTGTACTTGATCTGATATTGGGAAAGGAACCTGGTCAGGTGTCAGGTCTCTCAGTGGGAGAGCATTTTGGAGAGAGTAATCACAATTCTATCTCCTTTACCACAGGTTTGGAGAGGGATAGGAATAGACAAGTTAGGAAAGCGTTTAATTGAATTAAGGGGAAATATGAGGCTATCAGGCAGGAACTTGGAAGCATAAATTGGAAACAGATGTTCTCAGGGAAATGTACGGAAGAAATATGTCAGATGTTCAGGGGATATTTGTGTTGAGTTCTGCATTCTAATAAGATATTCTAATAAAAGGATAGTAGGGAACAGGAACAGTGGTGTACAAAGGCTTTTGTAAATCTAGTCAAGAAGAAAAAAAGAGCTTACAAAAGGTTCAAAAAAACTAGGTAATGATAGAAATCTAGAAGATTATCAGGCTAGCAGGAAGGAATTTAAGAATGAAATTAGGAGAGGCAGAAGGGACTATGAGAAGGCCTCGGTGGTCAGAATTTAAAAAAAAAAAACCCCAAGGCATTCTACAAGTATGTGAAGAGCAAGAGGATAAGATGTGAGAGAATAGGACCAATCAAGTGTGACAGTGGAAAAGTGTGTATGGACTGGGGGAGATAGCAGAGGTACTTAATAAATACTTTGCTTCAGTGTTCACTACAGAAAAGGATCTTGGCAATTGTAGGGATGACTTACAGTGGACTGAAAAGCTTGAGAATGTAGATATTAAGGAAAAGGATAGGCTGGAACTTTTGGAAAGTATCAAGTTGGATAAGTCACCGGAACCAGCCAGGATGTACCCACAGGCTACTGTGGGAGGCAAGGGAGGAGATTGCTGAGCCTCTGGTGATGATCTTCACATCAGCAATGGGGATGGGAGAGGTTCTGGAGGATTGGAAGGTTGTGGATGTTATTCTCTTATTCAAGAAAGGGAATAGAGTTAGCCCAGGAAATTATATACCAGTGAATCTTACTTCAGTGGTTGGTAAGTTGATGGAGAAGATACTGAGAAGCAGGATTTATGAACATTTGGAGAGGCATAATATGATTAGGAATAGTCAGCATGGCTTTATCAAGGGCAGGTCATGCCTTATGAGCGTGATTGAATTTTTTTGAGGATGTGACTAATCACATCGACGAAGGTAGAGCAGTAGATGTAGTGTATATGGATTTCAGCAAGGCATTTGATAAAGTACCCCATGCAAGCCTTATTGAGAAAGTAAGGAGACATGGGATCCAAGGGGACATTGCTATATGGATCCAGGACTGGCTTGCCCTCAGAATGCAAAGACTGGTTGTAGATAGGTCATATTCTGCATGGAGGTCGGTGACCAGTGATGTGCCTCAGGGATCTGTTCTGGGACCCTTACTCTTTGTGATTTTTATAAGTGACCTAGATGAAGAAGTGGAGGGATGGGTTAGTAAATTTGCTGATGACACAAAGGTTGGGGGTGTTGTGGATAATGTAGAGGGCTGTCAGAGGTTACAGCGGGACATTGATAGGATACAAAATTGGGCTGAGAATTGGCAGATGGAGTTCAACCCAAATAAGTGTGAGGTGGTTCATTTTGGTAGGTCAAATGTGATGGCAGAATATACCGTATTAATTTTAAGACTCTTGGCAGTGTGGAGGATCAGAGGGATCCATAGGGCACTCAATACTACTGCACAGGTTGACTCTGTGGTTAAGAAGGCATACGGTTCATTGACCTTCATCAATCATGGGATTGAGTTTAGGAGCTGAGAGGTAATGTTGCAGTTATATAGGACCCTGGTCAGACCCTACTTGGAGTCCTGTACTCAGTTCTGATCGCCTCTCTACAGGAAGGATATGGAAACCATAGAAAGGGTGCAGAGGAGATTTACAAGGATGTTGCCTGGATTGGGGAGCATGTCTTATGAGAATAGGTTGAATGAACTCGGCCTTTTCTCCTTGGAGTGACGGAGGATGAGAGGTGACCTGATAGTGGTGTATAAGTTAATGAGAGGCTTTGTGGGCTGAAGGGCCTGTATTGTGTTGTAGGTTTTCTATGTTCTAGATAGGTTTGAAGGAAAGCTTTACAGCTTTAAGGAGGGAATAAGGAGCATTTGGGGCTTAGGAAGGAAAAGTCCAAAGCTTAACACTTTGGAAGCCCATGACAATGTCACCTATTGTGGAGGGATTCTAATTGAGGATCTGCTAGAGGCTAGAGTTGAAACAAATAGCATATTGTAATGTCACAGGGCTGGAGGTAAGAAAATGAACAGAAAAGCAACCATGGAATAATTTCAAAAAAGGATGAACAGTTTGAAAATAAAGTGTTGCTTAGCTTGAAGCCAATATAGCTTAGAGAGTACTGAGATCATGGGTGAATATGAGCTGGGATATATGAAGATGTCATCAGGAGCTTGTGGGGTCAGTGGCAGGGTAATCTGGGGTGTGGGAACTATGGGTATCACTGGATGGACTTGAAGGAACGATGGATTTTGAAGGATCAAAGAATCAGGGAATCGGAGAGTCAGTGAAGAGGTTAATAATATGGGGGGAGGGGAGGGCTCGAGGTGCAGTAGAGTTTTTCAGAAGGCATGTTACTTCTGGAGCCTGGGGTTGCATTACAGATTAAGGCTTTCATCTGTGGGGCAGCAGCCTACAGCAGGGCCAATTCCTGAGAGTGACCATGATGATATTGCTGCAAAAAAAACGAATCAGGAGTAGAAGTAGATTATTCAGGTGCTCAAGTTTACTCTGCTGTTTAACCAGATCATGGTTAATCTGACTGTAAGGTCAACTCTGGATTCCTGCATACCCATGCTAACCTTTCAAACTTTACCAAATATCAATTGATCACGGTCCTAAAAATATTCAATGACATTGTTTCTACTGCTTTTTGAGGAAAAGAATTTCAAAGACCCATGTCCTACTGAAATAAAATTTACCTGGAAATGCTCCAATATGATTTTAAATCCAAAAGAACAACATTCTATAAAAGCACTAAATGGATGTAAAAATTCCAAATAATTAACAGATCTGAAGACCACCAAACTTTACAGTGAACATTATGAGAGAAAGGACAGGGCCCCAAAAAGTTGCAAGTTATGAAATGTAGCAAAGATGTTTAGTCTCAACGGTGTGTAGTGTAGTTATAATTAAATGTTTAAGCCAGATAAATTAATAAAATGAACATATTCTATCACACTACTTACCAATAGTGTTTGTCATAATGGCTTATTCTTCCCCATTAAATCCCTGTGATGTTTTGGCGAAAATACAAATCAGGATTTTGCACTATACCCTCTATTTGGCACCTGGATTCAAGTAAACAGCAATGATTACCTAACCCAGTGGTTCCCAGCCTGGAATCCATGGTCCCCTGCTTAACTGAATTGGTCCATGACATAAAAGTGGTTGGAAATCCCTGATATGACTGAAGGATTATGAATTAAAACAGTGGATCTCAATTAACAATTACGTTAAAATGCCAAATATATTATCAAATCAGTGAAAGAAAGAAAAATAAAGAAAAATGGTAAAAGAAAATAAAGCTCCAATAGAAACCATAGGTTGTAAAAATGTATGTATTTTCATTGACAGAGACTTTCCGGTAATAATTACATTTACCACGACAATAGATGTCAATATTTCCCTTTGCCTGATGTGGCAATCGTAACTACATAGAAATAACGCTGAGTTCCATGAAGCTTTGCCATTATTTTGGCTGCACATTTTGGACCAAGTTTTCAAGCACTATCTGAAGATAATACGTGTTTCATTTACTAATGGTGAAACTACAACGATACAGCAAATCATTTTAGTTATTATGGAACACATCACATGACTTGTAGACTGCTGTTCTGAATGGCAGATTGTCCTCGTTTGCTTAACATTTGTCCAGAAGTGAGGCTGAGTTCACATTATGTAGAAGATCATCTATCAGCCATGATGGGATTCTGAAGCAGACTTGAGGGGTTGATTGGCCTAGTTCTGCTCCTGTGTCTTACGGTCTTATACTATTGTGGTCAAGAACTCTACCTTGAAATGTGAACATTGAAGTAAGATTACCAACAATCACCTCCACTTTATTGAATATGGTTTTTAATTCTATATTTTTAAAATGTAGGCACTTTATGAAAAACTGGCCATTGGCTGAAAGTAGCAAGGCTGAAGGAGCACGCTAAAGACAGAGATAGAGAATAGTTGCGTGAGTTTATTCATCAATGTCTGTTATGATTATATTTGAATTCCACACATTCCTGTTTCCTTCATTACTGTCAACATCATTTGCGAGTACCATGAAGATGCTACTAATGCTATTAATGTCATTATGTAAATTGAATGACTCTAACATTGTGTACTGTGTATGATGTTAAGGACAACTATACATACTGTACCTAATATTTTCATCACAGAGTTTTACCACCTGAAAGGAAAACATAAATGATTTCTCGAAACTCCATCAACAATTATACAAGAACATGAAAATCATTGTTATACAAGACTATTCCCCCTGTTATGGGCTCTGCTCTAATAAGTTTCATTTCAACTCTAACTATAATTTAATTATACTAACCTGACAATGCATTGTTTAATACACCCAAGATTGGATTTGGTACGTAACTAAATTCAGTCTTGTTTCAAATATATATAGAGAATCTTGATAAAATAATTAAAAATTCATCAAGATTTTGATCTATCTATACATTCCAAACATGTGTGGACAAGTAAAGGATTCAGACAAAAGAGGCCCAATTCTAAAACATGTACAGTGATTAAGCAGATAAAATGAGATGTATTTCTGAAAAGTGATAAATACTACCACTAAGAAAAGTAAATATAACTTTTGATAATTATATGCTACTTGGGAAAATGGGTTGCGATAAAGATTTGTGCAAAATATTCCTATAAAGAAGAAACCTGCTGCCACAACATAGTGTGACATCTATAATGCCAGAGAGAAAAATAAATATTTAAACATATAGAAAGGAGTAGAAAACAATATTCCAAAGTAAGTCATTTTCATATTAATTATGGGGAGCCCATACAGCAAACATTCTGACATGAAGACATAAAAGGAAAATATGAAGAATTCCATATTTTTAAGCATTAAGTTACAAGCGATAAAGAAGCAAAATCCACTGTTGTCAGGGACCAATTTTTAAGGAATATTCCAAATCATCCTTAAATAAACACGTGTTATGCAAAATCCATCAGTGCAGCAGAAGATGCAGTTGTAATTATAAACAATTACAATTAGAAACAAACACTTCCATTGAGGAACTGAGATATGGAATAGGCTGCCATCTAGTGCATTAAATACCGATTCAGTTAAATTGACCAACATTGAGAAATTGATCAATTTATGATCTTATAAAACTCTGAGCAATTTGGAGTAGTTTGGATTCAATTTAAAAAAGAAGTTATATTGGATCCAGACATAGGACCTGGAAAATTGAGTAGTATAAGACTGTGGATTATCTGGAATTCCTTTTCACTGTGTGGAAGTTCCTTAGCTATGCCTCACTCAAACCTCTAGGGACAGGTGGGCAGCCTATTTCAACACCTGCTCTTCAGCAAGCTGGAAGTACATTCCCAGAAACTGCCTATCTTTAAATTTGCCTGATCCTACCGCTCACAACCCCATGACTTGAAAAGACAATAGAGTATCAAATGTTAGTGATATCATTTCAACATAATGCATCACCTTCTTCCACCACACTAGGAAGTCCTTAAATCCTGTAAGTCAGACATTTATGGAATATGGATGCCAGTGCAGCGACATCAAACAAATGTGGCAATCATCCGTATTGCCTCAGGAGAATTTAATTCCTGTTAAGGGAGTTGAATTTGCAGCTGAAGAAATGAGAATTCAATTACAATACCAAGTTGCAGAATTTGCACTGCCAAAACCATCACCCACCCCAACTCCACCAAAGACCAGAGTCTGTATCTACTTCAGTCTAATGCAGACTTGGCAATGTATGCAGAGACTTAGATTATAAATGATATGGAGCACATTTATTATGGGCTATTAACACATCAGCATATGTTTAGTACATGGCAAGTGCTAAACTTGATAACAGGTTGCTAGCTCCTTTATAAAGGCACACCTTTGAGCTCATTATTGAAGTGATGCTCCTTTTTGTTTAGCGTGTATTTTCCAAGTCTGTGTTCAGCTGCAGTCACAATAATGAAGGAATTCTCTGATGCCGAGCCAAACCGTATTCTTATCCTAGATTCATAGCAAATCCAAACATTTATCTATCACCATCCTTCATCTAAAATATATTTTACCAATTGGAGTTATCTTCTAAATTGAGAATAAAATTCAAAGAATGTAGCTGAGTTAAACTTTTTATGCAATGTGCAGACTTTTGTAACATCAAAGGGAACATCTTCAAAAAGGTCTGCCTTAAAAAAATAGTCGTACAAATACTTGGGCATGTTCTGCTTACGTGTTTGGTGCAGAGCAAAGTACTTGGTATGATCAAATTCAGCATAATGATGGACATAGATACCCATTATAGTCGTGTGAATCTCCTACATTAGCAAATTAACTGGCCAAAGGAAATCGAGCTTGCCAGCTACGTGCTCCATTAACAATAAAATCATAGTTTCATTATGTTACAAAATATTGAATAACAACGATTTCCAAAATAACTTGTCAAATGCGTAAGTCCTGATGAAGAGTCTCAGCCTGAAACATTGACTGGTCATTTCCCTCCATGGAAGCTAACTGACCTGTTGAGCTCTTCCAAAACTTTGTGCCTGTTGTTAAGATTTTGAGCATCTGCAGTATCTCTTAGTCTGTGTAAACCTTTCACATGACTAATTCATTTTAAGGTTTTAACTTTCCAAACCTTGTAGTTGAATGGTTACAAACCCTACTTAATTAGTCTAAAATAAAAGTCTTAATTGAAGTGAATGAACAGTATTGTTACAAGGCATGTTGTTTTATAATTAAGTATCATAATTTCTCTTAAATCCAATAAATCCAATCTTCCTCAATACCACCCATCCCTATTGGTACTAAAAAATGAACAAGTTCTGATTTTCTAAAACATGAGCAGTATTACGAAAACCTTCCATCTTGTTAATGACTTTACGTTGAATTTAACCCTGCTGCCAATCAGGGTGCCCACACTATACTTGCTGATTCCAATCCAAATGTGAATAAGGGGAGAAAAAAATGATCTTGTCACTTGTTAAAGGTTTTGAAAATTGTTGAACTTTGTTCCTGCATGTTAAGTAAAGATTTTTATGTACCTACCCATGCTTTACTAAGTCAATTACACTTTATCAGCTCTTACAATCCACATACTGAAGTAAACGTTGTTAACCAATTGCGCTAACAACTTAACTATAAATATTCCAATGACCATTGTTCGGGTTGAGTTAGACCAGAATCATTTCTTTCCAGACTGTTCGGCAGCTTTTCTCAAAATAAGAGTAAAAGAAATTGAATTTCACAGGAGAGATGAGAGCAACATCCCTTGAGATCAGCTTAAGCAATTAAGTAAGTCTGCCAGTGGGGAGAAGTATTTTCACTAATTGGACTAATCACTAGCACGATGAAAGTTGATTGTGTACACTGGAGGCCTGTCATCAAAGAACAAGAATATTGTTGCAGAAAATGTAGAGGGCAAAATGTCCTTGGATCAAACATCTTCAATTATTTCATCAATTAGTTTTTCGTCGCACGGGATATTCACTGCTAAGTGCATGGTATTTTCACTTACATATTTTCAAATACTAAAACCATCTTGAAAGCTATTCAAACAAGACTGATTAATGGGAAGTCCACCGCTATAAAATGCACTGCAGCATTTTAGGTTATGTACTTATATATTCATAACTACATAATCTCAAATGCCTACAAGAATCTTGATGAAGGGTCTCGGCCTGAAACGTCAACTGTACTCTTTTCCATAGATGCTGCCTGGCCTGCTGAGTTCCTCCAGCATTTTGTGTGTGTTGTTAAATGGGAAGTAACATTCAAGTAATAACCAATAGCCAATGCCAGCACAGGACAGCAGAACAACTTGTTCTATATTTAAAATAATACAGAAAGAGGTAACATGGTTAATCAGATCCACCCAAACGCTTCGGGAGCAATCTCATTTAATACCCCTTCTCCTGATTTTTTTTATAATCCTGCAATTTACCCTTTCTCATACATTTCTCAGCTCTCGTTTGATTAATTTTACCATTATTCTATAATAGGTAATAATTTACAACAACCAATTAACCCACTAGCATGTCTTTCGAATATGGAAAGGCATGAGCGCATCCAAAAGCAATCCGGTTATTAAGAGAATGTGCAAATTCTGTGTAACAGCACATGAGATCCCTGAGCCAAAAATCATCAGCACTAATAGACACACCACCATACCATCCTTCAAAGGCATTATAGTTTTCAAATCCTCTATCTTCAATCTGTTTTTGGATCATCAGTGGCCAAAACACCAGTTACAACTGCAACTGTAATCCGTAGCAGCGTTCTGATTCTCAAAAGCTTTCTTTCATTGACAAGGTGTAGGCTAAGCTTGTGATGAAATATACTCCATTTGCTGAAGTGAATGTGCCCAATCAATCCTTTAGAATCTCACTACTGTCCGGGACTAAACTTTCTACTTGACAGGCTCCTGATCCAACAGAAGTACTAACTTCCCTGCCACTTGTTCATTGTGGCTGTAGTGTGCACCATCTACCTGATGCACTGCCGCGTTTCAGGTTATGTGATTACAAATTCATACTACATAATCTCAAATGCCTTCAACAGTACAGACTGCTGTGTTCTGCTTACTCCCTACTGAATACCTAATTTGGCCATACTGTATATCATGAACCCTTCATGATTGCTGAGGCGAAATCCTAACTAACAGCAATGTGGTGGAAGTTTCAGCAGTGGTATTACTGTGGTTCAAGAATGTAACTTAGTACTATCTGTCCAACGTTAATCAAGCATGGACAATAACTGCGGCACTGCCAGCACACGTCACATTCCAGGAATGAATAAGAGGCAGCAGAAGGCCACCTCTTCCTTAACTTTGTCTGATCCAGACTTTCAATTTTTGCCACAATTAGTATCATTGCAAACCCAAGAGAAATTGTGCACTTCAACACAATCGGCCTGACAGTAGGTGATGATAGCATTTAGTGACTGCTATAGATACTTTTAGAGACCTGTCTTACATTTGATTGTTTTTTATTTACGTACTTTAAATCAGTGTTTATTAAAATATGCTAATAGTGCACAGCTCAATTAAGTGAATAGTTTTTTTTTCAGGAAATGAATGATACCTGTAGCACTGCACATGTTTACCACCTCAGTGGTTAGTAGAGATGGTGGTGAAGGGTAGTTGTGAGAAGGGTATGTGCTGCCATATTTCAGAGAACCAATACTATTTAATCATACACCATGAGATGCACACTTTTGAATAATATTGCCCAATAATTTTTATTATTACTTTGCTTCTACCAAAATATTTATGTATTGATGGCACTTTATCATTTCACTATAACATTTTGAAAATTAATACTTTGAAATAAATTATTCTAATACATTTGAAAGCTTAAATGGGAAAACAAGGGTATTTCAATTTGCAATGTACAGAGGTTCCAATTTTGATTTAAAATTATAAAATCAAAATTCAGATTTTAAATTCATTTTCTGTAAATGAAGATTCAAGCACACAGGTGGGTTCGACTGCGTCAGTGCCTGAAGCCTGAACTTAGTGATTTGCGTGTGGTACCGAAGACGACTCCACTGCTGTCTGTACACTTCCCGGAATTTGAATGGGTATTCTCAAATATAAATTACAGCTATACATCTTCACTGATCTTCCTGAGCTAAGCGTCCAGCCTTCAGACGGCCCCGGGCTGATTTATTCGCTTCCGTGCAAACACGCAGCAAATGTTTATTTTTAGTATGTAAATCGAAGAAGCCCTCATGTAAAAAAAAAGTGTAAGCATGAATGAGAAAGACATAGACTCTCCTCAGTCTAGATACATTTACTGAGATGTCACACTATGGAGAATGACGCCTTCACATATTTGAGAGCATTCATCACGCAGTTTTAACTATATGGCTTCTGTTTAATTTTCACTGGCACACAATGAATTGTGAACTGGATTCAACTTTCGAATATTTTATTATATGAAAAATGCAAAATTCATTGCTGCTCTACACTGAATGGGCGGGTGGGGGGGTATAGCTGCTCTGTTAATTACTGGACGAACTTTCAGACTTCCGACCCCAAGATCTGTTTTAATCACATCCAGGCAGGTGATACTGCTGGACGTCCCCTGTTTAGTATTCCTATTTGTTAATCTTTAGTCGGTTTAATTTATTCTGGTTGTTCCATATCTTTGATCAACGCGCTGTTAAACAGCAAATAAGACAACCTGCAACATTTACTCGCAATGACGAGAGAAGACAGCTGCGGAAGTCCACATTCGCACCTGAAATGTTTTAACATCTGTTGCACCCAGGCAAGTGTCTTGGCCAATGTGGACCAAGGCAACCCACTTGAGGTCAAGGGAAATCTGCACAGATCAGCAGTAAAGGCACATTTGAAGCGCAATTAATTATCACGTTGTCACTCGTTTCCGAAAATGTACTGCACCAACGTGATTTGACTGTTAATGAAAATAGCAGCCCATTGGCCGACGTCAGGAAAGTAGGCGCTCGTTGAAATTGGGAGGGTCACTATGAGACAATTCTCAATATATGTTTGGTATTTAGATCGCTGCTCATGAGTTACGCAAAGAGCCGGATTAATATTCCTGGCAGGTGCAACGTTAATGGACAGTTATAAAAAGCGTTCTGGTGTGCAGTGTATTTCTCTGCATGTCAGTGTGTTGTTGCTGCAGCCTGTTTGTCTTTCATATAAAGTTTCAGCTATTTAAAATTCTAAGCACAGGGTGGAAATTATCCTCCTTTCCCTTTTAACCAACCGACGGAAGCAAGTAATTACTTTTTTTTTTGGAAAACATTTTTGGCACAGGACATTCGTTTCCCTTCGTGACAATGAAATAAAAGTACAGTTTAATTTCAGCAGGAATCCGTTCTGTGGCAACAAACGGCTACAACTGTAATATTATTCCCCCGTGTTAAGAGCCCCTCCGTATACCGCATCCAAGCAAGGCTGAAGAAAATCTCCCAGCAAATCGACTGTGCATTCTGGCAGCTGTGAGCCGTAGCTCGCAGGAATTGTGTTCAATCAATAACTTCTTCAGCCAGTACCCGATAAACAGAACTTATCTGATGTCTTATCTGCATATCTTACTCCTCGACAGTTATTAACTGACTCTCAACAGCCTTAGTCAAGGAAGCTATCACTATTCCGGTTCAGATATTCAATACTAGTCTCAATAAGGATACTTGCGAAGAATTCCTAAGATCTTCATATGAGATGGGTTCTAAGTCTATCGTTAGTCAATGACCCTGATACATGATTCAAATCTTGAGATAATCAGAAAGAAATTCTGATAATGAGTTGTTTTCATCATAAAATATGTGCAAAACGCAATCATCGTTGATATGCTAACTAGAAAAAAAATCATAAAAGAGGTTTATTCGGCCCATAATTGCAGCGTTTACTCTTCAAAAGAGCTCACCCATTAGCTGAACTGTGCTGCTATTTCTCATAGCTGTAGAAGTGATTATCTTACAAACGCGCGTTTAATTCCCCTTGGAACCGCACGAATCAACCTGTTCACGCCCTCTTTTCGGTCAGTGCGTCCCATCGTGATATATCTGTACAGTACTTCACACGAACACCATCACCACTCTATATATCTTGATTATTTCCTTGTCATATTAGGTACAGCACGCAATTTTTTTTTTCCTCTGGATTGTGATTTGTCATAAGTAGCGCTGTGGGAAAAGTTGTTAGTTAAGCCAAAAAAAACCCCCGGTATCTCTCAATTGACGTGTGTCAGCTTCACAGATTTTACTTTCTCCGACATGCTTTAGTTTTTTTTCACATCAATTTCTCCGCCGGAGCACCGGGGGTCGGGGTAAGATTGAAACGGCAATGGAACTTATTTAATACGTATATCAGAGCAACAGTGTATGCACTTACAGGTAAGACGTCAGCGTGTTTATGTTCTCCGGTATCGTCACAAGCCCGAGTTCTGAGCAATCGACCCACAGTAGAATGCCATCTTCCTCACAGTGGCACTGAGGTGGGCATGGGGGACTCGTTGGCGCTTGGGTCGCACACGCGTACCCAAAGGCAGCGAGGATAAGCACCGAGTGGGGCAGGAACATTCTCCTATGATCTGACGGAAGCTTTTGGAGGGTCGGCGCAGATGTCAGTTACAGCGACA
This sequence comes from Hemitrygon akajei, assembly GCF_048418815.1. Lineage (NCBI taxonomy): Eukaryota > Metazoa > Chordata > Chondrichthyes > Myliobatiformes > Dasyatidae > Hemitrygon > Hemitrygon akajei. Next base: position 16,043,905 of record NC_133150.1, on the reverse strand, counting down.
CACGTGTGTGGATGCAGATCTCTGCAAACTTCAGTCCGCTCTCGCTGCCACCGCATTTACTTATTGTGGCTTTGGGCAAAAACACACTTTCCTTATTGGCTGGCGCCGCGCTCTAAATTTGGATGATTGATCGCTGTGGGCGGAGCTATAATTTCTTCAACACTTGGGATCCTTTCTTGACAGATAGTATTCGCCAATACATTATTCACAGTTGCATTCCAAATACTTCAATTTCATTTATTTCTCCTTACGAAAATGCCCGCCACCATTTAAATCAGCTCTAGTCTCTTCATTAGCTGACTTCATTGCTTATAAAAAATAGTAATGTATTAACTGGGCCATTTCACTGCCTATTTTATTCTAAGTGAGAATCTGGGAAGTCAGACTTAAATTATCATTGGAAAACTTTTTCTCAAATGAGAACGTGATTTGAAAACATTTTAAATGCAGCAAATGCAGAGTGTGGTGCACAGATACAAGACTACTGACAAAAAAAGAAGTTAATCATTAATACTTTGCATGAATGTACTTCGAAACTGTACGATTCAATTGGTGTATTGCTGCATGATTGGCGCCAAAATATACATACTGTAATAGTTTAACAATTAGAAACTTGCTGATAAGAATTATCCCGATGAGGCGATTAGGTTTGGAGAGCGATTTCTCTTTCCTGATAACCTTTTTTTCGGCACCCAAATCCTCAGTCGGAAATGCCAGGTCGGATCAGAATAGAGAGTTATACGACCACGCTCTGTTTCTGTATTTTCATATGCAGTCTTCATGTGGAGATTTGTGACATCACTGCATAGATTTAAAACCTTTAATTTCCCGCCTGAATTTATTTGAGGTTCGACAGAAGCGCACAAGGTTTGAAAATACAATCTGAGAGCTGTCTTTCACAACTAAGTGGCATTGGCGCCTGTTTAATTATATAGGACAAAATATCGAATAGTGACGACCCCCCCCCCCCCCCACACACACACACACACGCACGCGCACGCACAAATATTCACATATTTATATCCTCCCACAGCCTTGTTATCACAAATATACACTGTTTTCTATTGCCTAATCCCCTGCCCACCTACATTTTTGTTTACTCGAGTGTCTTTTATGTTAGTTTTGTTCCAGATACATTTTATACCCCACATAAAAACTGTGAAATATATGTGATTTACAAAAGAGAGATTATTTGATGGGTTGTTAGATTTTAACTGTTGGACGGAGATGGGTTGTTAGATTTTAACTGTTGGTTACGGCATGGAGGGCACATAGAACACCAGATGGATCAACGTGATTGGAAACGCCGCTCGGTCAGCTTGACAAGGTAACAGAATAACAAGACCACCAGAACCCAAAGGAATTATCACTCTTATTATGGAGTATCGACTTCGACGTCGAAGTGGTTAAATAAACTTCAAAGTTCTACAGAAACCCATTTCTTAATCGCAAACGTGAACTATGCCATGAAGTGGCGCGCAGTAAAATGTGACACTCCTTTTTGGGAGACCGCTTCGCCGAGCGCCTACATCTGCCAGTAAAAGCGGGATCTCCCAACGCCACCCATTTTAATTCCACTTCCCATTCCCATTCCGATATGTCTGTCCATGGCCTCCTCCACTGTCATGTTGAGGCCACAGTTAGGTTGGAGGAACAATCCCTTATATCCCGCTTGGGGAGCCTCCGACCTGATGGCATGAGTATAGATTTTTCGAACTTCCGTTAATGCCCCCGAACCCACTTCTCCTTCACTATTTCCCATCCCCCTTTCCCTCTCGCACCTTATCTCCTTGCCAGTCCATCGCCTCCCTCTGGTGCTCTTCCCCTTTTCTTTCTTCCATGGCCTTCTGTTTCTTTCACCAATTTACTTCCCAGCTCTATAATTTATCCCTGTCCCTCCAGCTTTCTCTATCACCTGGTGTTTCACTCTCCCCTCCCCCTGTCTTTTAAATCTACTCCTCAGCTTTTTTCTGTCCCCCAGTCCTGCCTAAGGGTTTCTGCCCGAAACATCGACTGTGCTCTTTTCCTTGATGCTGCCTGGCCTGCTGAGTTCCTCCAGCGTTTTGTGTGTGTTGCTCCAATTTCCAGCATCAGCAGATGTTCTCTTGCCTGTGATTGGATTCCACCCTCCCCCCCATTTCTTCCTATTTAAGAGCAATGGTCTGACATTTTGTTAATACAACTGAAAACTGTCTATCTAAAAAAAAAGCCTCTGTAAATGTATCTAGTCCTTTGGCAAATAATAATGTTCTAAATTAGGCAGAATTAAGTAAATGTACATCTTATGGCAACAAATAAAAATAAGAAAACATATGAATGATAATAGGTTTGGCTATCATCCACTTATATTTACAATTCCTGAAAGCTCAAAAATCAAACTAAATTTATTATCAAAGTACATATATGTCACCATATAAAACCTTGAGATTCATTTTCTTGCAGGGCAGGCATACTCAATAAATTGATAGAATAATAACCATATCAGAATGATTGCACCAGAGTGGGCATTCAACCAGTGTGTAAAAGACAACAAGCTATGCAAATACAAAAAGAATGAAATAATAATAAATAAATAAGCAATAAAGATCAAGGATGTGAGATGAAGAGTCCTTGAAAGTGAGCCAATAGGTTGAGGGAACATTTCAGTGACAGGTCAAGTGAAGTTGAGTGATGTTATCACAGGAACCTGATAGTTGAGGGGTAATAACCATCCTAAGGCTTCTGTACCTTCTTCCTGATGACAGCAGCAAGAAGAGAGCATGTCCTGGTTGATGTGGGTCCCTTCTTGCAACAGTATTTCATGTAGATATGCTCAGTGGTGGGGAGGTCAATACTTGTGATGGACTGGGCTGTATCCACTACTTTTTGTAGGATTTTCCATTCGAGCGTATTGGTGTTTCCATGTCGGGCTGTGATGCAGCCAGTCAATGTACTCTCCACTACATATCTATAGCAGTCTGTTAAAGTTCTAGAGGTCATGCCGAGTCTTTGCAAACTCCTAAGGAAGTGGAGGTGCTGCTGTGCTTTCACAGTACAGGTGTCCCCCCCCCCCCCCTTACAAAGGTAGAGCATTCCTATGAAACCTTTCTTAAGCCAAAATGTCGTAAATCGAGGAACCATTAATTTATATGGGAAAAAATTTCGTAAAAGCGAAAATCCTCTTTGTAATGCAAAAATAGGTTACTAATCAGGTCTTTTGTAAGAGCAAAGCGGCGTAAAGCGAACATTCGTAAACCGGGGGACACCTGTAATGCGGTTGTATCAATGCAAAACTACATATAAATAAACAATGTGCAAAAGAAGATAAACTATGGAATTACAAATAATAATAATTATTATTATTATGCATAGGACCATCCATAATAACTGTCCAGATATAATAATACAGAATAAACAAGCAAGAACAACTTGTTTAATAGATATAGCCATTCCAAACACACATCATATACAGAAATCAATACGAGAAAAACACGGGAAATATGCTGAATTGAAAAAGGAAATGGAAACACTTTAGAACATGAATAGTGTATACCGTTTCCGGATAGTAATATCTAGAACAGGGTATCATCCCAAAGGCACTACACAATAGCATTAAACAATTAGGGCAACACAATAATATCTATGTAAGTCTTCAGAAAACCACAATACTAAACAGCATTGGAATATTTTGAAAGTTCCTTACAATTGACAAATGCTTAGCAATACCTGTACTTCAGGTTTTACCAGCTGCAGCTGAGAAAAATAAATAAATAATGCTAAGTTATTAATTAATACTGAGAACGTGAGTCGTAGAGTCCTTGAAAGTGATTCCATAGGTTGTGGAATCAGATTATTTTTGAGAAGTGTGAAGTTATCCATTCTGGTTTGGAAGCCTGATAGTCGAAGAGTAATAACTCTCCCTGAGCCTGGTGGTGTTGTATCTAAAGCTCCTGTACTTCCTTCCTGATGGCAGCACCAAAAGGGGTGCATGGCCTGTGGGGTAGGGGTCCTTGATGATAGATGCTGTTTTCTTGTAGCAGCCCTCCTTGTAGATGTGCTCAGTGGTGGGGAAGACTTTCCCAGCGATGGACAGGGCTGTATCCACCATGTTTTGTCGGCTTTTCCATTCTTTCGTTCTTGTTTATTATAACTATAATTGTGTTGGTACAACCAACAAACATAATTGCAACTCAGTTATAATTCAGTAGCTGGAAGTGCATGAGGTCAAAAGATATATCATATGCTATCCTTATTTGGAACTCAAACTCTGCCTGAGAGGAATATGTTTGCTTTCATGAGCTGACCCTTATTCATATTTTTGCCTTTTTTTCTTAATGTTAGCAAAGAATGCATAATAGTGTTTGGGTTCTCAAGAACATTAAAATATTTTAATGCTTAATTTATAAACTTCCTATAATAAATAGTAGACCACACAATATTTTAAAGGCATTTGTTCTGCTGCTATTTACCTTCCAGGGAGTGCAAGACTGTCCACAGCAACTTGGCTTTAATATTGTGAAAGGGGCCATTGTGTAAGTGGGCCAGTGTTAGAGGGTTCACTCTTTGGCTCAATAGGCTTCAGAGAAAATGTATGTAGGCCTCCGTTAGTCTCGATAGACCATGGATTTGCACCTTGGAAAGTTTCTAGAGTTCGAGTCTGGGCAGGGTTTTTGGCCACTGATGTTGTCCAAGGGAAGGGCATTAGAACCCATACAGCTTGGCACTGGTGTCAGCAATGTGTGGTAAAGTGCCTTGCTCAAGGACACACACACAGCCTGAGCCAAGGCTCGAACTAGCGACCTTCAGATCAGAATGTCACGAATGTAACCACTTGGCCACACGCCAACACTTCAGAGACAATAGGCATAAGCTGAAGGGAATGTGCCGTTTACAGTCATTTGCTTGATTGTAGAAATTAAGCTGAAGAAGATAGATCCAAAGGAATAGCAAGTATAGGCAGGGTGGTAGTTAAGGCACAGTAATGTTCCTAGAAGACTATATCTGCAGGAAGTTCACCCAACTTCAGCTCCTGATTGATAAGGTCGAAGAACTGGAGCTGGAGTTGGATGTACTCAGAGTCATTTAGGAGGCTAAAAACTTCATAGATGAGACTTCTACTGAGGTGGCCACACCCGGAGAGTAGGTTTCAGATAGCAGATGGGTGACCACCAGGAGAAGTAAAGAGAATAAGCAGTTAGTGCACAGTTACCCTGTGGCGATTCCCATCAGCAACACACATACTCCTTTGTAGGGGAGATAACCTATCAGAGCAGAGCAGCAACATCCAGACTAATGGCACTATGGCCGGCTCTGAGGCTCAGCTGTCAAGGGTAAAGTCAGGTAGTGCAATAGTGATTGGAGGCTCAATATTAGGGGATGGACAGGAGATTCCATTGCTGCGAAAGACACCAGGATGGTAAGTTGTCTCCCAGGTGCTGGAGTCAAGGATGTCTCAGAGTGCTTGCTCACTCTCCCTCTTCAGAATATTCTCAAGAGGGGGAATGAGCAGCTGGAGTTCATGGTACACATTGGCATCAAGGTAGAAAAGGAGAAGAGGTCCTACACGGTGAGAATAGGACTGTAGGTTTTCTATGTTCTATGTTCTACTCCTAGTACCTCATGCTAGTCAGGGCCAGAATCAGATGATAGTACAGATAAATGAGTGGCTGAGGAGCTGGTATAGGGGGCAGGTTTTCAGATAGCAGGAGCACTGTGATCTCTTTTAAGGAATGTATGACCTGTACGGCAGGTTTGATAGAGCTGTTGGGAAGAATTTGAACTTACCAGGCAGGGGGATGGGAACAAGAGTGATAGGGTTGAAGACGGGGCCATTTGTATGCAAGCAGGTGCAATGTTTAGTGAGACTGTGAGAAAAGATAGGGCAAAATAGTAGTCAGTGGGATGAGATGAAATGTAACGGCGGCAAAATCAAAAAGGGTGATAAATACAGGACTGAAGGAGTTACATTGGAATGCAAACAATATATGGAATAAGGTAGATAATCTTGTAGTGCAGTGAGAGATATACAGGTCTGACATTATGGGTATCACTGAGTCATCGCTGTAAGAAAATCATTGTTGAGAATTGAAGTTCTATGGATACACATTACATCAGAAAGAAAGGTGGGTAGGCAGAGACTGTGATGTAACTCTGTTGGTAAAAAAATAAAATCAAATCCTTAGAAGATGTGACATAGGATCAGAAATAGTAGATTTTGTGGGTAGAATTAAGAAACTGCAAAACTAAAAATACCCAGATGGGAATTACATACAGGCCAGGTTGTGGGATATAAATTACAATGGGAAATAGAAAAGGCATGTAAAAAGGGCTATGTTATGACAATCAAGGTGGTGGGGGGGGGGGGGGTTTCAATATGCAAGTAATTTGGGAAAATTAGGTTGGTGCTGGATCCCAAGAGCGGGAATGTCTATGAGATGGTTTTTAGAGCAAATTGTGCTTGAGCCTACTGGGAGAAAGTCTATCTTAGATTTGGTGTTGTGAAATAAGCCAGATCTTATTAGGGAGTTTAATGTAGAGGAACCCTTAGGAGGCAGTGATAATAATATGATTGAATTTGTACTGCAATTTGAGACAGAGAAGCATAACTCAAATGTATCAGTATCACAATGGAATAAAGGGAATTCCAGAAGCATGAGAGAGGAGCTTTTCCCTGGTGGATGGGAGGAGGATACTGCTGCAGATGACAGCAGAGCAGGGATGGAAATAATCTGGGAATAGTTCACAAGGCACAGGATAGAGATGTCCCACAGAGGGAGAAGTTCTCGTATGGCAGGGGTAAGTAACCACGGCTGACAGAGGAAATTAAAGACTACGTAAACACCAAGGAAACAGCATATAGGTTAGCAAAAGTGAGTGAGAAGTTGGATGATTGGGAAGCTTTTAAAATCCAACAAAAGGCAACTAAAAAAGCTATAAGAAGGGAAAAGATGAAAATTGAGGGCAGGCTAGCCAACAATATAAAACGGGATACCAAAAGATTTTTCAGTTGTATAAAGAGTAAAAAGGGAGGTGAGAGTTGATATTGGACCACTGGAAAATGATGCTAGAGAAGTAGTAATGGGAGAGAAAGAAATGGCAGATGAACTTAATGGGAACTTTGCATCTGTCTTCACTGTGGAAGACACCAGCAGTGTACCAGAGGTCCGTGAGTGTCAGGGAGCAGAGTGAGTGCCATTGATATTACAAAGGAAAAAGTCCTAGGCAACCTCAAAGGTCTTAAGGTGGATAAATCACCTGGACCAGATGGACTACATCCGAGAGTCCTGAGAGAGGTTACTGAAGAGATAACAGATGCATTGGTCATGATCTTTCAAGAATCACTTGATTCTGGCATGGTCCTGGAGGAATGGAAGATTGCAAATGTCACTCCACTCTTTAAGAAGGGAGGAAGGCAAAAGAAAGGAAATTATAGGCCAGTTACCCTAACCTCAATGGTTGAGAAAGTGTTGGATCTATTATTAAGGAAAAGGTTTTGGGGTACTTGGAGACAAATGATAAAATAAGTCAAAGTTAGCATGGTTTCTGTCTAGGGAAATCTTGCCTGACTCGAGGAAGTAACAAGTAGGGTGGACAAAGGAGAGGCAGTGGATGCAATTTATTTGGATATTCAGAAGGCATTTGATAAGGTGCCACACATGAGGCTGGCTTAACAGGATAAAATCCTACGGCATTACAGGAAATATCCTGGCATGGATAGTGGAATGGCTGACAGGCAGGATAAAAGGGATCTTTTCTGGTTGGCTGCTGGTAACTAGTGGTGTTCTTCAGGGGTCAGTATTGGAATCACTACTTTCCAAATTGTTTGTCAATGATTTAGATAATAGAATTGATGGCTTTGTGGCAAAGTTTGCAGATGATACGGAGATAGGTGGAGGGGTAAGTAGTACTGAGGAAGCAATGTAATTGCAACAGGACTTAGACAAATTAGAAGAATGGGCAAAAAAGTGGCAGATAGAATACCGTGTTGGGAAATGTATAAATATGCATTTTGGTAAAAGGAACAATAGTGTGGACTATTATCTAAATAGGGAGAAGTTTCAAACATTAGAGATGCAGAGGGACCTAGGACTCATGCAAGGCTCATTGAAGGTTAATTTACAGATTGAGTCTGTGGTAAAGAAGACAAATACAATGTTGGCATTTATTTCAAGGGGAATAGGATATAAATGCAATGAGATAATGCTGAGTCTTATAAAACACTAATCAGGCCGCACTTGGAGTATCGTCAACAGTTTTGGGCCCCATATCTCAGAAAGGATGTATCGACATTGGAGAGAGTCCAGACAACCTTCATGAGGATGATTCCGGGAATGAAGAGGTTAACATATGGGCAGCTTTGGACCCATACTCACTGGAATTTAGAAGAACGCAGGGGATGGGGGGGGGGGGGGGGATCTCATTGAAACCTATTGAATGTTGAAAGGACGAGAGAGGCTGAATGTAGAGAGGATGCTTCCTATGGAGGGAATATCCAGAACTCAAGGGTGCAGCCTCAAAATTGAGCAGCGACCCTTTAGAACAGAGGTAAGGAAGAATTGTTTTAGCCAGAGAGTGGTGAATATGTAGAATGTGATATTCTATGTATTCTACATTCACCTACAGACTGATGGAAGCCAAGTCTATGCGTATATTTAAGTTGGAAGTTGATTGTTTCCTGATCAGTCAGAGCATCAAAGGATATGGCGAGAAAGTAGGTGTATGCGGTTGAGTGGGATCGGGATCAGCCATGATGGAATGGTGGCACAGACTCAATGGGCTGAATGGCCTAATTTTGCTTCTATGTCTTATCGTCTAACTAAAAAAGTCATAAGAAGAGAAAAGATGAAATATGAGGGTAAGCTAGCCAATAATATAAAAGAGGATACAAAAAGATTTTTCAGATATATAACAAGAGGCGAGGGTGGATATTGGACTGCTGGGAAATGACGCTGGAGATGGTAATCAGCTTACTGAGTATTTTGCATCAGTCTTTACTGTGGAAGACACTAGCTGTGTGCCAAAAACTTGAGAGTGCCGGAGGGCAGAAGTGTATGTCATTGCTATTACTGAGGAGAGAGCGTTTGGGAAGCTGAAAGTAGATGACTCACCTGGACCAGATGGACTTAGGGTTCTGAAGGAGGTGGCGGAAGAGGTTGTGGGATAATGATCTTTCAGGGAATCACTGGTTACGGAGAACTAGAATACTACAAATGTCACTCCACTCTTTATGAAAAAAGGGAGGCAGAATAAAAGAAATTATAAGACAGTTAGCCTTACTTCAGTGGAAGATGTTGGAGTAAATTATTAAGGATGAGGTTTCAGGGTACTTAGAGGCACATGATAGAATAAGCTAAAGTCAGCATGTTTTCCTTAAGGGGGAATTTTGCCTGACAAATCTATCGGAATTATTTGAGGAAGTAACAGGTTGGATAGACTAAGGAGAGTAATGGATGTTGTTTACTTGGATTTTAAGAAGGCCTTTGACAAGATGCCACTTATGAGGCTGTTAAACAAGATAAGAGCCCATGTTATAAAAGGAAAGATAATATCATGGGTGGAGGATTGGCAAACTGGCAGGAGGCAAAGAGTGGGAATAAAGGGGACACTTCCTGGTTGGCTGTCAGTGACTAGTGATGTTCTGCATGGAGTTGTATTAGGACTACTTCTTTTCACATTATATGTCAATGATTTGGATGATGGGATTGATGGTTTTGTGGCCAAGTTTGTGGAACTACGGTAGTTAGGTGAAGGGGCAGGTAGTGTTGAGAAAGCACGGAGTCTGCAGTACTAAGTCATATTGGGAGAATGGGTAAAGAAGTGGCAGATGGGATATAGTGTAGTGAAGTGTATGGTCATACACTTTATTAGAAGGAATAAAGGCATAGACAATTTTCAAGAAACTGATACAATTTTTAAAAATCTGAGGTCTAAAGAGACTTGGGAGTCCTTGTGCAGGATTCTGTACAGATTAACTTGCAGGTTGAGCTAGTGGGAAAGAAGGCAAAGGCAAAATGAGCTTTCAGTTCAATAGGACTGGAATATAAGAGCAAGGATGTAATGCCAAGGCTTTATAGGCACTGGTCAGACAGCACTTGGAGTACTTTGAGCAGTTTTGAGCCCCTTATCTAAGAAAAGATGCGCTGGCATTAGAGAGGGTCCAGAGGAAGTTCACGAGAGTGATTCTGGGAATAAAAGGCTTCATGTTCGAGGTATGTTCGATGGCTCTGGTTCTTTACCAATGGAGTTCAGAAAATGATGGGAGGGGGTGGGAATCTCATCAAATATTGAAAGACCAAGGTAGAGTAGATAGGAAAAGAATGTTTCCTATGGTGGGTGAGTCTAGGACCAGACAGCATATCGTCAGAGTAGAGGGACATCCATTTAGAACAGAGATGAGGATGAATTTCTTCAGAGAGAGGGTAGTGAATCTGTGTAATTCATTGCCACAGACCGTTGTGGAGGCCAAATCAATGAGTATACTTAAAGGGGAGGTTGATAGGTTCTTGATTAGTCAGGATGTCAAAGATTATGTGGAGAAGTTAGTAGAATGGGGATGAAAGGGATTAAAAAAAACAGCTATACTGCAATGCTGGAACAGATTTGATGGGCTGAATGGGCTAATTCTGCTCCTATCTCTTATGGGCTTGTGGTCTGATGTGTCAGGAGCAGACTGTTGCTAATTTTATACATTTGTTACATCTTAAGTGTTATAATGCAAAAGCATAAAATTAACTGCAGCCCTGGGATGTGAAATTGAAAACAGCACTCAAATTTGAAACATTCAAACATTGCAATTTTAACTTTCTTATTGCATTCTATAATATAAATATGATGACACGTCAAAAATATCCCCTGCCCTGCAAGATGATTTGGGATGTTCAAAGAGTAAGTGTAAGTATTTCTTTCGATGTCTGCCTTTGGAATAGGAACTAGGGATCAAATTAAATTCATGCACATACTTCACATAGCTAAGATCATACTTAGCTTTAGGTCACTAATATTCTGATTGTTCATATTTCTTAATTACCACCATTTCAGTATTTAACAAGATTGGCTCTTCTTTCAAGAAGGAAATGCTCCAGTCAAAATATCTGCAATTTTTCTAAGCAACAAGCACAAAATGCTGGAGGAACTCAGCAGGTCAGGCAGCATCTACAGAAAAGAGTATGGACAATATTTTGGGCTGACAGCCTTCAGCAGGAGATGAAAATTAGAGTTAAAAGGTGAGGGAAGGGAGGGAGAAACCCAAGGTGAAACCAAGAGGAGGAGGGGGGAAGTAAAGAGCTGGGAAGTTGATTGGTGAAAGAGATACAGGGCTGGAGAAGGGGAATCTAATAGGAGAGGACAGAAGGTCATGGAAGAAAGAAAAGGGGGGAGGAGCACCAGAAGGAGGTGGTGGGCAGGCAAGGAGAAAAAGGTGAGAGAGTAATGGTGAAGGAACAGGCAGTTTGAGAAATCATGTTCATGCCATCAGGTTGGAGGTTAGTCACGATGGAATATAAAGTGTTGTTCCTCCTACCTGAGTGTGACCTCATGGCAACAGCAGAGGAGGCCATGGATTAACATATGGGAATGGGAAGTGGAATTAAAATTGGGTGGCCACTGGGAGATCCTGCTTCTTCTGGCGGACAGAGTGTAGGTGCTTGGCGAAGCAGTCTCCCAATCTATGTCAGGTCTCACCGAAATACAGGAGGCCACACTGCGAACACCGGACACAGTATACGACCCCAAAAGACTTGCAGGTGAAGTGTTGCCTCACCCGGAAGGACTGTTTGGGGCCCTGAATGTAGTGAGGGGAGGTTTAGGGGCAGGTATAGCTCATGTTCCACTTGCAAGGATAAGTGCCGGGAAGGAGATCAGTGGGGTGGGATGAATGGACAAGGGAGTCCTGTAGGGATAGCAGAAAGTGGGAGGGGGAGCGGGAAAGATGAGCTTGGTAGTGGGATCCTATTGGAGACGACAAGTTTTTGTACATGAGAACACTTCGAGAACATTGCATTGAGTATGAAGTATATCAAAAATTTCTGAGATTGTTAAAGAAGTTCATTCTTCATTTTACATAGCCAGATGAACTCAAAAACAAAGTATTATCTATGTCCTAAGTAAGAGTAAGCAAGCATCTGAAGAGTGAATAAGATTATTTGCATCACTTGAATGTAGAATGTCGGAAATAAACTAATATATGTAATATTGCAGAAGAAAAGAGAACTGGTGGTAATAAATAAGGGAATGAATGATTTACATGGGCAATTAAACATTAAGCAATGGCAATGTTACCAAAAGACTGACAATAATGGAGGCACTTCGTTAAATAAGATTAAGAGAGGTGGGGGGTTTCAGAATTTAATGGATGAAATGAACAGAGCTAAGATGAAGAAATAAAGAGTGAGAGGGATCATAGAATAGAAATGAACAGAGAAACTCAAAAATATGAATAATAAAAAATGAAGAAAGTGGGTTTAAGTAGCAAAAAAATTAGAATTTGGACAACATAGAATATTTGCTAAATTTAATGAGGAAAGCATTCACCAATGAGAAAGAACTTTATGAATGTGAGGACAGCATAGAACAGGTTAATATGCTGGTATATGTTGATATTAAGAAAGAGAACATCAGAGTTGTTAAGTCCCCAAAGCCAGACAAGATATAGCCCAGGCTACTATGGAAGTGAAGAAAGAGATTGCTGCACATTTGACAATGACCTTGCATCCTCCCTGGCTGGAGAATTAGTACTAGATGATGGCAAATATTATTACTTTATTGAAGAAAGTTAATCAGTGTAACTTACGTCACAGATTGGCAAACTATTAAAGTCCATAGAGTTAGGGTTGGGGTTAGGATTTTCTTAGAGACTGGATTTGCAAGCATTTGGAGAAGCGTAGTCTGTTTAGGGATAGTCAGCATGGCTTTGTGAGGGGCAGGTTGTGCTTTATGAGCCTGACGGAATTCTTTGAGGAAGTAACAAAACAAGTTGATGAGGTAGAGTAGTAGATGTGCTGTATATGGATTTTAGTAAGGTTCCTCTTAATAGGTTCATTCCAAAAGTCAGGAGGCATGGGATCCAAGGACACTTGGCTGTATGTGTTCAGAATTTGCTTCCCTTCAGAGGGAAGGGGGTGGTAGTAGAAGGCAAGTGTTCCTCCTGGAGGTCAGTGGACTGTGGTGTTCTCTAGGGACATTCCTCTTACCGATTTTTATAAATGACAAAGATGAGGAAGTGGAGGGGTGGGTTACTAAGTTTTCAGATGGCATAAAATTTGGAGATGTTATGGATCATATAGAAAGTCATGGTAGGTTACAACAGGACATTGATGGGATGCAGAGATGGGCTAAGATGAAAAAGTTCATCTAGAGAAATGTGAAGTGATACACTTTAGAACGTCAAACTTGAAGGCAGAGTACAGGGTTAATGGTAGGAATCAGCAGCGTGGGGGAGGAATCTTGTAGTCCATATACATAGATCCCTCAAAATTGCTGTGCAGGTTGATAGGGTGGTTAAGAATGTGTATGGTGTCCTTTGTTAGATGGGGGATTGAGTTCAGAGGTAATGTAGCTCTATAAAACCCTGGTTAACCCACACTTGGAGTATTGTGTTCACTATTGGTTGATTATTATAAGAAGGATGTTGAAGCTTTTGAGAGGGTGCAGAGGAAATTTTCCAGAATACTGCTTGAGAGCACGTCTTATGTGGAAAGGTTGCAGCAGCTAGGGCTTTTTTCTTTCGAACAAAGGAAGTTGAGAGGTGACGCACACAAAATGCTGGAGGAACTCAGCAGGCCAGGCAGCATCGATGTAAAAGAGTACAGTCGACATTTCAGGCTGCGACCCTTCGGCAGGACTCTTCCAAGGATAAGAGATGACTTGATAGAGGTTTATAAGATGATAAGAGGCATTGATAGAGTGGACAGCCAGTGCCTTTTTCCCAGGGCATAAGAGAGAGCATCATTTTAAGGTGATTGGAGGAAAGGTTAAGGGGATGTCAGAGGTAGGTTTTTTTGCACAGAGAGTGGTGTGTGCGTTCACACTGTGAATTCACACTGCCAAGGTTGGTGGTAGAACAGATACATTAGAGACATGTAGCAGACTCTTAAGATAGGCACATGAAAGAAAGAATAATGGAATGCTATGTGGGAAGGAATGGTTCTTCTTCTTGTTGGGCCCCCAGTTCCCAGTCGAGGGTAGGCCATTGACAACCTCCTATCTCCATCATTCAGAATCGACGGTATGGTTGTAGTTCATGAATGTCTCTGTACTTCATTGTATGCACTGTACCAGAGCCTTGTTGCCCAGCCTTACCCATTTCCACCTTTCACAACAGAGTCATATGGTTGGACTTTGAGAGGCAGGAAGAAAGGGTAAGTTGGTCAAAAGGATGGCAGAAATCATGGGCTGAAGGGCCTGTATTGTTCCCTAGGATTGTTTAGACATCCAAAAAAGAGAGACAATATTAGCAATTAAAGATTAATAAATGTACAAATTACACACACAGGATGACAGATTCAGATTCAAATTCATTTATTTATCACAAATATATATAAACATACAGTGAAGTGTGTCATTTGTATTAAAACCAACACAACCTAAATATGTTGTGTATAAGATGATGTGAGGCATTGATCGTGTGGATAGCCAGGGGCTTTTTCCCAGGGCTGAAATGGTTAACATGAGGGGGCATAGTTTCAAGGTGCTTGGAAATAAGTACCGAGGGGATGCCAAGGGTTTCACACAGACAGTCATAGGTGCTGGAATGCAATACCGGTGATGGTGGTGGAGGTGGATATTATAGGGCCTTTTAAGAGACTTTTAGATGGGCACATGGAGCTTTGAAAAACAGAGGGCTACGTGACAGGGAAATTCTAGGCAGTTTCTAGAGTAGGTTACATGGCCTGCACAACTTTTTGGGCTGAAGGGCCTGTAATGTACTGTAGATGTCTATGATCTATGTGCTGGGAGAAGTGCTGTCACACATTCTGGTACCAACATAGCATGCCCACAATATTCCATAGAAGAGTAGAACAACACAGACCACAACAAAACAGCAATAGCAACACAAGCCCAACACACACACACACACACACACACACACACACACACACACACACACACACACACACACACACACACACACACACACACACACACACACACACACACACACACACACACACACACACACACACACACACACTCCTCCAACCCCTGGCCCTCACACTACCAGTAGATTCATGGATCCATAGGCAAAAGACAATATGAATTCTGAAAATTCTATAGATTTGGAATAGCTTCATCAACAATTTACCAAAACGTTTTATTAAAACTTCACACTTACGAGACCTGATTTAGGCAATAGGTAGAAAAAAACAAGTTACCTTTTTATGTTGGCTGATGTATTTTCCCAAAAGTCACAAGGTCAGTTGACATAAAGTTTCTTTAATCTTTTTCCCTTGACTAGTAAGTTAATGTTGTATTTCAGAATCTATATGCACAATGACTAAAATGCATATAGGGAGACACAGATTATAATAAGTTCACTGAACTGTGATAAACTATTGTTTAATATTGTTCCTTTTCTTTCCCTTAACAGAACATATGGATGAATAAAAACAAGAACTGATTTAAATTCAGTATAATATTAATTATACCCATATCATTTATATGATACTGTCAGGGCTGAGAGGACAGTTGAAAGGTAAATTTAACAGATTTTGCTCCAGGTTGCATTTCTCTTCTTTATATAACAAAGGGTGGTTTATATTACTTTACCAATTTGACTACTAATGCCCAACAGAAGTGAAGTCAGCCATCTGCTCCAAAGTGGAAAAGCGTTCAGTTTCACTCATTGGATTTCATTGTGGGGGACAAGTTCAAGTTTTTTTTTATATACACAGTCTCAGCAGATGGATCAAAGCAAAGTTAGAGAGTAATATGAGGGAAACAAAGTGGAAGTTCTGGAATGACCAATCTCAAATCCACTTTTAAAATACAAGAATTGTATTCCCCTATTGGAATCCCCAAATAGATTGAAATGAAGAACTGCAGCCCTCAGTATCAAAGAAACATAAAATGATCACCAGAAATATCTTTATTTCTTCAGGCACAACCCAGCTTCCTGTAATTCCCATTACATTCATTTTAATTATTATAATTTTTGTTTTCTGTGTCTTCCTTTACCATCAACAGCTCCCTCACACACATCTCTGCTTGAAGCGTTAGGAAGGCAAGCAGACAGGTACTTGAATCACATCTGCTTTTGATGTATAGCTAATTTATTGTGTTTGATGCATGTATATCTTCTCTTCCCTTTCACATGCACGTCCATACAAGTTAGGTGTATATGCAAAAATCAGAAGTACAAAACACCATGCTCAGCTCAAGCTCAACATCATGGAAAGATGTGTCCTCTATGCCGATAATGAACATCAAAACTAAGGACCATATGGGCTCTTGGTGAAAATATTTTATGCAGTTAAATGTACTGATCATCGCATGATGATACTGCATGAAGCTTATTGCATGTTAAGCTGTTGTCTTGATAGTTCTCCTTAGCATTACATTTATTGTCAACCTAGCAATATAATAGAGATGTAGAGTCATAGGGCAATATTGCACCGATACAGCAGCCCCCCCACACCCCGCCCCAACTCCACTAGTTCATGCTAACCACTGTGCCACCTAGCTGGTCCTAATTTCCTGCAATTAGCCCAACTCCATCTAGACCCCAACTCTCCATGTACCCATCCAAGTGTTTCTTTAATGATAACATTGTACCTCCCTCAACCACTTCCTCTGGCAGCTCATTCCACAAACTCACCACCCTCTATATGAAAAATGTTGTTTTCCAGCAATTAAGTGCAACCAGAAAACAGCAGAACTGTTTGGGAGCTCAGGCTACCTCTGTAGAGATAAATTAAGGAATAAGTCTTCAGGTAATAACCTTTCCTCAGATAATTAACAAATCTAAACAAATAGAGTCAGGACAAATAAAAGCAGTGAAGATGATGGACTTGGTGTTTGGAAAGAAGGGACAAAGGGATAGGCTGCGATGAAATGGAAGGCAAGATTACTGAAATTAATTTCACTAATTTTAATGAAGTTAATGAATTTAATTTTATTAAAAGTACCAGATAATAATACTAGGAAATAGACTAAATAAATGGTTAAAAGGAACAGCTCTTTGGGACAGACCACGTTGTCTGACAAAAGGCTCATGAAGCAAGTGAGATACACCATAAGAAAAGCTTTCCAGATGAACAGAGAAATGCTTCAAAGACTTTTACTAAATCTCTTTGAAAAGATGTAAAATCCTTATTAATTCATGAGAAACCTTGGCCTGAGACTGCCCAAAATGGAGATAAAATTTATGGATAGCCAATGAACACATCAAGGCTCTGTAAAAGAAGCATACAGGGGTTAAGTGTAAACAGCAGTACTCCTACACACAATGTCCAAACTAAAACACCCGTAATCTCATTAAACACCAACTACTCCACTTGTGGCAGAGTCTGTGACTCCTGCTGTACGGTTCATCAGCCACCTCAAAACCCACAGAACTAGAGTGGGTACAAATCATCGTGAAGGACTGCCAAATAAATAAAAAGAGATAAAAGATGAATCAGTTCCAGTATCAACTATCAAAGAGAACTTTATTTATGATGAGTTTTCAAATCTTAAAATGACCAATTAAAAGATGGCCTGTTGTTCATTAAGATTTACTGAGGTTCAAACTAGTAGAATGCAGGAGGCTGATGATAGAATGATCAAGAGGGAGAAAATAAGGGAGGAAAATAAGAGGGAGAATTAAAATAAAAGCAGAAAGTGCTGGAACTTCTCAGTGGGTTAGTCTGCACCTGAGGGAAAAGAAACAGGGCTCGAGCTAACAACTTGGTGTTCAGGAGTGGCTTGCTGTCTGAATACATACAAATTGCTTTTGTGTACCTAATACAGAGGAAACTGCAAGATAACAATTCTAAAAAAGGTGGATGAAATGCATGGATTGTCAAAAGACATAACATACGGTGCCATGTATGATGTTATTACTGAAGGTTGGACCTCATAGTATCGTAGCAATATATTAGTAATGAGGGAGGAAGAATAAAAAAGATGTTTTTGTCCTGATGAAAGGTTATTAGTCTAACACTTCTTTTTTTCCAACAGATGCAGCTGGATTTGCTGAATTTAATTTCATATTTCTAGCAACTATAGTATTCTGCTAATAGTTTTCTTTTCAAAGACAGCAGGGCAGAACTAATCAGTGTGCACACTATTTAAGGAGGGAGATTGAACAGAATGGATCCAAAATTTTCTAGAATTTTGAAGATGAGAATTGATCTAGTTAAAATATACAGAGTTCTCAGAAGATTCGATGATCATACGCTGTTGCCTCTGGTGGAGAATCTAGAATGACGATTGACAATATAGGATCAAGTTGTGGAGACATACTCTTGTTCAGTTTGCATGCTATTTACAGTTTACTAGTGAGTTTGGTAAGTTTGCTGAGCCTCTTGTGATGATCTTTGCATCATCAATAGGGACGGGAGAAGTACTGGCGGATTGGAGGGTTGCAAATGTTGTTCCCTTGTTCAAGAAAGAGTAGAGATAACCCAGGAAATTATAGACCAGTGAGTCTGACTTCAGTGGTGGGCAAGTTGTTGGGGAAGATCCTGAGTAGCAGAATTAATGAGCATTTGGAGAGACTTTATCTGATTGGGGATAGCATGGCTCCGTCAAGGGCAGGTCCTGCCTTACGAGCCTGATTGAATTCTTTGAGGATGTAACAAAACACATTGATGAAGGTAGAGCAGTGAATGTAGTGTATATAGACTTCACTAAGGCATTTGATAAGGTTCCCCATGTAAGGCTGCTTCAGAAAGTAAGGAGGCATGGGATCCAAGGAGAGTTTGCTCTATGGATTCAGAATTGGTTTGCCTACAGAAGGGAAAATGTGGTTGTAGATGGCTTGTATTCGGCATGGAGATCGGTGACCAGTGGTGTTCCGCAGGGACCTGTTCTGGGACCCCTCCTCTTTATGATTTTATAAATGACCTGAATGAAGAAGTAGAAGGGTGAGTTAGTAAGTTTGCTGATAACACAAAGGGTAGGGGTGTTGCGGATAGTCTGGATGGTTGTCAGAGGTTACAGTGGGACATCCATAGGATGCAGAACTGGGCTGAGAAGTGGAAGATGGACTTCAGCCCAGCTAAGTGTGAAGTGGTTCATTTTGATAAGACAAATTTGATGACAGAACATAATATAAATGGTATGACTATTGGCAGTGTGGAGGATCTGAGAGATCTTGGGGTCTCTGTCCATAAGACACTCAAAGCTGCTGCGCAGGTTGACAGTGTTGTTAAGAAGATGTATGGTGTGTTGACATTCATCAGCCGTGGGATTGAGTTCAAGAGTCATGAGGTAATGTTACAGCTATATAAGACTTTGGTCAGACTCCACTTGGAGTATTGTGTTCATTTCTGGTCATCTCACTACAGGATGGATGTGGATACTATAGAGAGAGTGCAGAGGGAATTTACAAGGATGCTGCCTGGATTGGAGGACGTACCTTATGAGAATAGATTGAGTGTACTTGGCCTTTTCTCCTTGGAGCGACGGAGGATGAAAGGCAAACTGATAGAGGTGTATAAGATGAGGAGGCGCATGTGAATAGCCAGAGGCTTTTTCCCAGGGCTGAAATGGCTAACACGAGGGGGCATAGTTTTAAGGTGCTTGGAAATAGGTGCCGAGGGTATGTCAGGGGTAAGTTTTTCACACAGGGAGTGGTGGGTGTGTGGAATACGTTGCTGGCGGCAGTGGTGGAAGTGGATACAATAGGGTATTTTAAGAGCCTCTTAGATAGGTACATGGAGCTTAGAAAAATAGAGAGCTATGTGCTAGGGAAATCCTAGGCAGTTTCTAGGTTACATGGTCGGCACGGCATTGTGGGCCGAAGGGCCTGTAATGTTCTGTTAATTTCCATGTTCTATGTTTAACTTTAATGATTACATAAATTAAATAGGGATATGAGCCATGGAGAGGAGATAAATGGGCATGGAGTGATAGAGATGAATTAAATAATTGGGCAAGTAGATAGTAGATGAAATATAGTAGAGAATCTACTCTTGTAATAAGTCTGGAAACTCAACATATCTTTTAGATGAAACTCGACCAAATGTTTTGTGTGCAGAGAGATCTAGGAGAGTTTATACTTGACTTAGAGACTGAGTTATACAGCATACTAAAAAGCCCTTCAACCCATCTGGTCCAAGATTTCCACCTGTAGACCCCACCCCCCCACCCCACAGCCCCATAATTCTCATTATCCATGTCTGGCAGTATTGATCACATACTTATCGGGCGCACATGCTAGGCTAACGTGTAGCATGGACACTTATGTTTGTACTTACACACTCCAGCGCGGTGGCATTCTTTATCATATCCTGTTTGTTGCCATCAGTTTCAAGAAAGGAGACGACTGATGGGTGACTTTAAAACTGTGCCTGCTTGCGGTGGTGGCACATGATCTGAGATGGCACGGTGGAATAGCTCATGTTGGGAATGGGGACAAGTGCTGACTGCTGGAAAAGGGGTTAGTTGTTGATTGATTTTGTTGTGCGGCGCCATTGTGATCTTATTATGATGAAAGTATTTGTGATTGTGAAGAAGGATGTGAAACCCTGTGTTTTGTTTTTTGTGTAGATGCCCAGGCTCATGGCAATGATTTGCCCCCAGCATTCTAAAGAATGGACTATCCATTTTCTCCTCGAGTAGGCAGATTCTTACTGAAAGGAATCGTCCTGGGAAGTTAGTCTTCCCAAAGGAGAATAGTGTCGGTGTTTTGGCTGTTTGAGTACAGGACATATAGGCAAAGATTGCAGCAAGCACCATGGAATGTCACTGTCCCAGAGTGTATAAATGCAAAAAGAAGTGTCCATGCTGCGTGAAGCATGTGCCGCCGATCAGCAAAATGTATGCACTATCAGGCAGGGATAATGAAAGTTACGGGGCTACTGGGGGGTGGGAGGGAGGAGGAATTACTTGTGGCAGACCACCACCAAAGCTAGCCCTACCTGCTCATATTTGGCTCAAATCTGAGTCTGAGTCTGAAGCCTCCGATTGGTTAGAGCCGACCATGAATGTTGTGCCCCAGCTGTCTAGATACACAACCCTGGGCAGTGCGATATGGAGGGCAAGCTGTTGCCCATGTAGCAAGCTCCCCCTCTCCACACATTTGATGAACCCAAAAGAATGGTAGAAACAGTTACAGTTTGGTACCGGCAACGTCGCAGGAAATGCCAGTCAGCATTAAACTCAATGGAGGACTGCCTTAGGGACTCCAGCTCCGGATCTGTCCACAGGGTTTACTCCCAAAGCCTTCCCCACGAGTGGGTACAACCGCAAGGCAGCGGAGGCTGGAGATCAGAGTTTTCCTTCCAGATGAGCTACCAACCACAGCTTCAGAGCCCCATCTGCTCACACCGACTGGTTTTAAGGTGCCAGTAACCTGCCTTTGCCCCTTCTCCTGTCAGTAGAAATGGTTCCGTTGGGCTTAGTAGCTAAGCCACATGTGAAGGCCAGGAGCTGGACTTGGTTGCCAGAGGCTATTTGAGGTGCACCCCATTGGGAGCATTTAATAGGTAGTGGGAGTTTGCCCCCATTACCTCCCCTGGATGTAACAGCCTTAAGGAACCTTGGCCCATATACCTCCAAATATATCCTATCCATGTATATGTCCAAGTGATTTCCTGAACATAACCACGTAGGTACAGCAAATTATTACAAAGTCTGGTTTAGTGACTCAGATATGAGACTCTTTGTCAGATCATACTGTACATTCGCCCGGCTCACTTTATCCTCATATTGAACGACACCTTCAACATCTCACTCTTACTCTAGATCAAAGGTGAAGCTCTGGGCACTCACACAGGTCCAAGCTACACCTCGTCTTTTTTTTAAAGAGGTAAATGGAATGGTTTGTTAAAGTCCTACTTGAGCAATTCCCCCAACTCTTTCTCTGACTTGTGAATTAATGTATTGGCATCATTTTTTGTACTTACACAGAACTTGAAAATCTTATTGCTTTTGCTGCCAATTTTCACCATGTTCTCAACTTCACATGGTCCATAATTTTCTCTTCTTATTTCAGGAGATTATTTCCTTGGATGAAAAAATTGTCCTGTGAGACAATTGTTCTGGGAGATCAAACAGAACAGATCCAAACTTTATAGAATTTGGAAGATGTGAATTGATCAGAATCAGGATTATTATCACCAACGTGTCATGAAATTTGTTACCTTGGCAGCAGCAGTTCAATGCAATACATAATATAGAAGAAGAAATAAATAAATCCAGTACTGTAAGATGTAATTACTGTACACATAACACATATATTGAATGGATTAAAACTCATGCAAAAAACAAAGAATAAATATTAAAAATGTTAGGTGGAGTTCACGGGTTCATGGAATCAGTTGGCGGAAGGGAAGAATCTGTTCCTGAATCTCTGAGTTTGTGCCTTTAGGCTTCTGTACCTCCCACCTGATGGTAACAGTGAGAAAGGGGTATGCCCTGGGTGCTGGAGGTCCTTAATAATGGATGTTGCCTTTCTGAGACACCTCTCCTTGAAGATATCCTGGGTATTTTGTGGGCTAGTACCCAAGATGGAACCAACTAAATTTACAACCCTCTGCAGCTTCTTTCAGTCCTGTGCAGTAGCCCCCCCACCCCCATACCAGACAGTGATGCAGCCTGTCAGAATGCTCTCAATGGTACATATATAGAAGTTCTTAAGTGTATTTGCAGACATACCAAATCTCTTCAAACTCCTAATGAAGTGTAGTTGCTGTGCATAGTCAATTGTGGGAATTAAACCATGTAGACTTTTCAGAAGGTTCAATGATCAGATGCTGTTTCCTCTGGTGGAGTGTGTAGAATGACGATTTGGGATATGAAATTTATCGTGCAGAGTTCAGCTATGGAGACATAACTCTTGTTCAGAGTGTATGGGGAACCTCTGAAATTTGCCATCACAGAAGGCTGAGGGCACTTCATCAAAGGGTATATTTCAAAGCTTTTGCTTCAATCTGTATTATTTTTCAATAGGATTGTGTGTAGAGATGAGTGGGAAGGCAAGAAAAGTCGTTGCACAAAGGACCAGAGTCTCTCATAATATATAGATATAAATGATGGAGCATTAGATCTGATTCAATGTTGGAGGTCCAAAAATGACAAAGGATCATCCACTGAGTGCAGAGGCTGGTTAGACAGAAAATGGCCTGAGGGTATCCTATCACGTTTCCAGCAGCAAGAAGAACTGATGAGCATGATGTAGGAGAAATGTGGTGAGCACAGCCAAAAGTTCTGCCAACTTTCACCTGAAGGAAAAGAAATGCAGAATAAAGACATCAATGGGAGCATGGAGTTATCAGGGCAGATATGGCAGATATAGAGAAACGATATGGATGGAATAGAGTCCATATAGTCGTCAAGTTGGAGCAGATATATTCAAGGTCTATAGGGAATAGTATTTGATAATCTGTCTCCAGAAATATAGACAGAAAAGTTAAGGCAGAGAATGCATGAGCTGAAGATGGATCATGTAAATGCAAGGAAGAGTAGAAATTGCAAATAGAGCTCATACTACTTTCTAGTTTGGTGAGAAACTGGAAGTAACACAGATAAGTTTGTGAATGTACATGAGTAGAGCTGCACCAAAAACCACTGTCTTATGTCTCCTGAGAAAGGAGGCAGAGCTCTGGTCAGTAATTTCCCCATTGTGTCAGTATTTGTTCACTGGAATTACTGATGCATGGTCTCAATCTGAAGCATCGACAATCCCTCTGCTTCCACTGATGCTGCCTGACCCACTGAATTCATCCAGCTGCTTTTGTTTCTGCTCCAGATTACAGTGTCTGTATTTTCTTTGAGTTTTGATATTGCCTTTTAAGCAATTTGTATTATGGAAAATTACAACAGACTGGCTGCTTCAGGGAACAATTAGCCTATTTTTAACTTCAGTACCTATGTCATCCCTTGCTTTTGGTCTGTAGACAGATGGGTTTCATGTGCTCAAATGCCTCCCCAATTCACTTTTAAGTCATATTTCTTCTACTTCTGCTATGGGCTTTAAAAAGTGAGCAGTTATGGGTCCCTTATCTAAGAAAAGATCTCCTGCCATTGGGGAGGGAACAGAAAGGTTCATGAGAATGTTTCCAGAAATGAAAGGGTTTAACATATGAGGAGTGTTTGATGGCCCTGGCCCTGGCCCTGGTTCTTCTCAGAAGATTGAGGAAGGATTTCATTAAAACTTATCAAATATTGAAAGGCCTAGACAGAATGGATATGGAAAGGATGTTTCTTATATTGGGGAAGTCTAGGACCAGAGGGACAGACTCAGAATAGAGGGCGGACTCTTTAGAACAGAGATGAGGAGGAATTTCTTTAGCCAGATGGTAATGTACCTGTGGAATTCATTGCCACATATGGCTATGGAGGCCAAGTCATTGGATATATTTAGAGTGGAGATTGGTAGGGTCTTGATTATTAAGGGATATCGAAAGTTATGGGGATAAGGCAAAAGAATGGGGTTGAGAGGGATAATAAATCAGCCATGATGGAATGGTGGAGCAGACTTGACAGGCCAAGTGGACTGATTCTGCTCCCATGTCTTATGATCTTATGTTCTGAGGTAGTCTGAAATGTTGGTGATCCATTTATGACAAAGTTGTAATTTTAAATCATTTCCCAGTCCCTTCATTCTTACCAATCTCATCTTGATCCTACATCTAACTTTTTTGCCTCTTTATATCCACTGAATTACTGACCATCCAACTTGTTTTACTAGATTCCACGCTAGTTGAAATTATTAATGATATTCTTTCCTTAGATGCTGTTCTAATTGCCTTCATATCCGCTAACACTCCTTCCTTAATGAATGGGGCCTTGATCCCTCCACCCTTGTGAATTATGGCCACACCTCTAATTTACTCCTCTTGTGCAAATAC
Source organism: Hemitrygon akajei (assembly GCF_048418815.1). Lineage (NCBI taxonomy): Eukaryota > Metazoa > Chordata > Chondrichthyes > Myliobatiformes > Dasyatidae > Hemitrygon > Hemitrygon akajei. The sequence continues at coordinate 16,018,934 of NC_133150.1, read as the reverse complement.
ATGATGTAAACTTAAAATCTAGTTTGCCTTTCTTACAACTCTTAGCCTGAAACATATCAATCAGTACTGCAGTAATAAATGACTTAAACAGTGTCAGCAGTATCAAGAGTAACACGTACATTACAAAACGTTGAAGGAACTCAGCAGGTCAGGTAGGATCCATGGAAAGGAATAAACAGTCGACGTTTTGGGCCAAGACCCTTCATTAGGACGTGAACAGTATCAAAGTGACTTTGATGATCTATCATTCTTTATCATTCATTGGCTTGTCCATTGTTTTCATAATGGTTGACCACAGCATTTGCTTCTAACCTCTCTAACCCATTAAGCAGCCAGAGGGGTTACCAATCGCTATTGCATGCAACTGTTACCAGAGATCAGTGTTATGCTTGCCCAGCTATAGGAAGTATATCATTACTCTATACAGGGCGCAGAAAAGATTCTTGTGGATGTTACTGGGACTGGAAGGTTTGAGTTATAAGGAGAAGCCGGAAAGGCTAGGATATTTTTCCCTGGAGTGTAGGAGGCTGACGTGTGACCTTATAGAAGTATATAAAACCAGGTGTAGATAAGGTGGGTGGTCACATGCATTTTCCCAGAATAGAGCAGTCTTAAACTATAGAGGGCTTAGATTTAAGGTGAGTGGGGAGAAGTCTTAAAAGGGACCTGAGAAACAAAATTTCACACAAGAGGGTGGGTGGTATATGCATTGAATGAGCTGCCAAAGGAAGCTCTAGAAGTAAGTACAATTACAATGTTTAAAAGACATTTGGATAGGAACATAGATAGAAAAGGCTAATAAGGATATGTCCCAATCGCAGGCAAATGGAACCAGTTCAAAGGCATTTTTGGATGGTATGAATGAATTATGCAAAGGACCTACTTTTGTGCTAAACTACTCTGATTCTGCTTCTTATCTGTGTGGTCTTCCAGATAGAATTAATCCCAAAAACAGTGTCAGTTTCCACATCTCTTAACCACTATAATGTATATAAGTATTTAAACTTTGCTCATATTCTGAATTGCATGAGCAGAAACTTCTTCCAATTAAATATTGACAACTGCAAAACCATTTTCTTGCATTCATGCCCCAGACTCCACAGCCATTATCTTATTTGTATGAATTTGAATAGTCTAAATCATAGCGTGAAAATTGACTTAGAGTGGACCATTGTATTGCGATCATAAGTATTCCTGGAGAAGAGGTATACAGTAGCTCATCAAGCCCTCCTTTGGATTTGGCCAGTGGATACATCTGTGCTGGGTTACCACTGGGGGAGGGGGAGATGATCAGTAGCTATAAATTCCTTGGTGTTAACAAGTCAGAGAATCTGTCCTGGGACCAGCACATAAGTGCCATCACAAAGAAGGCACAACAGTACATCTAATTCCTTAGAGGTTTGTGTAGATTTGGCATGTCAGCAAAACCTTTAACAAAATTCTATAGATGCAATGTGGAGAGTATCCTAAATGGTTGCATCATAGGCTGGTATTGAACCACTAAAAGGCTACACAAAGTGGTAAATACAGCCCTGGCAAAGTACTCTGCCATTGAGTAACCTTTAGTACATATAAATGGAGCATTGCCTAAAGAAAGTACTATCCATCATCAAAGGTCCCCACCACCTAGGCCATGTACTTGATTTGCTACAGCCATCAGACAGCAGGAACAGAAGCCTAAGGTCTCACACCACCAGGTTTAGATACAATTATTACCCTACAACCATCACTCCTGAACTAGCATGGATAACTTCATTCATCACCACTCTGAAGTGATTCTATTACCTATGGGCTCATTCTCAAGGACTCATTTCAACTCATGTTTTCAATGTTATATTTTGCAGAGTTTGTCGTCTCCTGCACAGTGGTCGTTTGTCAGTCTTGTCTGTTTATGTATAGTTTTTCATAAAATTCTATTGCATTCATTTTCCTGAAAATGCTTGCAAGAAAATGAATCTCAAGGTAGTATATGGTAATGTATACAGTATGCACTTTGATATAAAAAAATACTTTGAGTTTTGAATGTTGTTTTGCATGCACCATAATTATAGTAAGATATCTCCTAGTCTTCAGCTGTATTTATTGGCTGTTAAAGAGTCTTTACAAGCCCAGATGTAGTTAAGAAGAGCCTGCTGATGATAGTACAATTGGAAATCAGATTGCTGGACACTTGGCTCCGTGTCCAAGAATCAGTTGATGGTTGATAACAAATGGTAGGCTTGCCACCACAAAGACCTCTCAGTTGTGTCTCCATTCTGTAACAGAACCTGACTCTAGTTATGTTCATCTGCTTGTGAAAGTTCAAGCCAGACTTCTGTTACGTTGAGTCTTGAATGTTCCAAACATTTCCTCATTAGTTTCCCTCATTCTACCTCTGGAAAAAATCAAGTCCAGCTAAAATGCTCTAGCTTACATTGGATCCTAGAAAAGGAAATCATTTAAAGTGTTACATTTAGTTTCCCATAAACTTACTCATTCATGAACTTGCTACTTCCTTTCTGTTGTCACGTCTAGCCTGATAACTCTCCAAGATATCTGTGCTCCCTTGGCTCATGCTTGAATTTAATTGTTTCATCATTGGTAACTAGTTACTCACCTGGCAGACCCCTTGCTTCTGGCACTGCAAATCAAAATGTCACCTCTTCCCAGCTATCTTTCTTCTTTTCAGACATTTAATAAAACTACCTATTTATCAGGATTTTGATTATATACTTTTAACTGTGCCAAGATTAAATGTTATAGTGAATTAGAGCTAAATCTACCACCTGCTGCAAATTAATATACCTAATCAGCACACAATCATAATGATGGTGAAATGCCACACTAATGAAAGACTATAATGACTCACCCAGGTGGGTATTAATCCAAACCTGGTGACTGAGAAGTCAGAATTAGGCATAAAGTCATACAACACAGAAACAGACCCTTCCGTCCACCAAGTCCATACTGACAATTAAGGAACTATTTACATTAAATCTACATTAATTCCATTTTTATTCTCCCCAATATTCCACCAATCACCTACACATTAATGGCAGCTTATTCTGGCTAAATACTCCACCAACGTTAAAGTACTTGGAATATATAAGGATCTGGAATGCCTGGAGGAAACCTATGGAATCGTAGCATTATTGTGAAAACACCATTAAGACAGGACCAGAGGGCAGGATTGGAGCAGTTCACCAGATCCATGAGGCAGTTTTTCTCCTAGAAGCACCATTATGCTTCAGAAAGATAAAGACGTGGATTATTGATGACTACATCATGAAGAGTGAGTACAGAACAGAATGTTGACCTTCAGCAGCACGAGAGTTCCGCACTTCAGACCCACATATCTCTGCGTTGGATCAACTTCACAAAAGCTTATAAAATTGGTTATATCATATATCAGTTTTATAAACTTTTATGAAGTCCACTCTCATCAATATTGTGATTAAATTGCCCTGTCATTTTATCAATGCTCATTAGAAAAATGTTATAGGAGCAGAATCAGGCCATTCATCTATTCCATCATGGTTGAATTATTATCCCTATGGAGCATGCTGTATACTTTGTGCTAAGTGATCAGAGATACAGAGCTTTGTGTCACTTTCCTTTCAAAAGGCCTTTGGCTGCATCTCCCATGAAATGTCTCAATACAGTAGAGTCTTCACGAGTCCGTCCAGCAGGGCTCAAGACATTTTAGTCTTGACAGGAACAATGCTAGGATGTTCATTTCTGGTGGTTAAAAAGTTCTGTGAGGCTCCGGCTTGTGCCTCAGCATGAAGCCATTGATCAGGATCCATATGGTGTTGCGTTAACTTGCTCATGAATTGTGACCAGATGATTCCTGAAATCATTATCCAACTGCTTCTTTCTGTTTGTGTTGACTTATCTGGGAGGTGCCTCTTATGCTTGGAACCTGGATGTGTGTCAGAATTGGGAGCTATATTATAGTAATTAACTTGAGCATCCTGACACAGTGTGGAATGTGAATCAGGTTTTAATATGACTGCTGTGAGACTGACAGATACATGATATTCTGCCCTACTGCTCTGTTACTGAATACTGTCAGCAGCAGCCCTGTGACGTTCTGACCTGGAGTTTGATAAGAGCAATATTTTTAATATGACAGGTACTTTACAGATTTTTTGGAAGGTTAATGAAATATCCATTAATTTAGATTTAGCTTTGTGGTTCACAATATCTTGGCTTTGCTGTTCAAGTAAACTGGGTCATTGTACTATTTTTTAACTGAGTTCTATGTTTACACCAAACAAAAAATTTACATGTTTTAATTCAGTATATGATCCAGACGGTGGTCATTAGGTCATTAATGTAGGTTATCTGCCTGCATTAATTTCCTTCACTTAACCACACTGGCTGCTATAGCCAGGATGGAGATGCACATATTTCTTAACCTAAGCTGACCTAGTGACATAGGGAAAAGGTGCGGAGCAGATGATCAGAAATAAAATAAATGATGGAGCGGGCCTGAAGACATGAATGGCAATTACTGCTCCTATTTTCTTTGTTACATTGTAAAGAATGAGACTAGGCTGAAGTCCTAGAGAATACACATGTTGAGAACCCTGTGTGTGGCTCTGATTATTAAAGTGGCTTTAAAGTCAGAATGCCAACCATAGAGCTAAATGCCAAACTTCTCATGACATTCTTATTAAATATTAATGGTTTTGTGCGTCAACACAGTGATCTTGTCAACTGGTCATTGGATATCACTGAGTGAAAGTTGAAATGAGCCTCAGATGAGTAACATTCACTTTATATGTAACAGCTCGACCATCTGTCTTTATCAATTGTATAGCTCAGCAATAGTTAATCTTTATCAATATTGTAACTGTGCATTTCTTCACTATAATGAAAACATGCCTATTTGCAGTAGCTATTTTTGTACACTACAAGTGTAGCTAGGAGAATCAAATTACATATATACTCATCACAGCTCACACTCAAAACTATCCTGCAAATCCCACCCTTGCTATTCAATAGTATTTCCATCCACAGATTCCCAAAATCGCCATAATGGAGATTACCTTTCAAGAAAGCTTTATCAGTCACATTAATATTTTGTGTGCAAGAGTAGTTGTGATTCAATGTATTATCCTGCAATGATTCTCTTTCTAACTCCCAATGTCCTTTCACTCTCTTAAGCCATCATTAAGACTTTCATTCCTTGCCTGGATTTTGGCTCCAACGATAGTCAATGAAGTTCAGCGCTATTCAGGATAAAGTGACTCACTTAATTGACAGTTAATGGCACCAAAAACTCCCTTGAATTTACAAAAAACATCTGATCCGGAAAACCATCAGATTCCCTTCATTGTCACAGTGCCACATTCTGGAACTCTGCATCTGTCAGCAGTAACTTCACCAGACTGATGTCATGGTTCAAGGGCTCACTTTTAAAGACTCTACAACTCACATTCTCAGTTTTATTTATTTATGTATTTGGTAGTTTTACATTGATTCTATTACATTTCTTTGTTCTACTGTGAAATATGCAAGAAACTGAATCTCAGGTGACGTATACCTATTTTGATAATAAATTTACTTTGAACTTTGAGCTTCTAGGAAGCAACTCACCTTCTCAGTGCATTTATGGATGAGCCTATGAATCTTGGCTGTAACAGTCACATCCCATAAGCACATAATAATATAAAGAGTACAGCAACAGAGCAAAATGTTTCTAACTTCTAAGATGAAGGTTATAAACCATGTAAATTAATGATGGAATTATAAAAATTCGATGGAGTTATTATAAAAAAGGCATCTAATTAATGTAACTATCTTTGCCTTTGTTACTTGCATATTCTCATTGTACATAAAATGAAATGGACAGCAGGATATGGCCAGACCATTCTGGGCTTCATAATTTAGTTTACTTGTGTATCATTAGGTAGATCCCTATGTGTAACTTTTCGTATGTTACATTTTTGACATGATTTAACACTTTGTGTAATCCACTGTCTCTTAAGCTTAAACCAGGAAGAGTTTTATTTGGATGTAAGTTTCCTTATCCCAATGTTAATGTCATGGGCTTGCTAGCTTTTCTTGATGCACAGCCAGCAAAAAGTACAGAAAGTCATTTCCACCACCATTCCACGGCTTCTAGGCCACACATTCTAATCCCCTGGTGTAAAAGCTTCACTGATAATTAGAAATTAAAATAAACCATTGAAATTGCTTTAAACTACAAAATTAAAAAAAAAATAAGAATGCCTTAAAACTACAGTTAATTAATTAGGTGTATAAATGTTCTTGGTTACATGTGTTCTTTTATGAAGATTGATGATTCCTTTTAAAGATTAATCTTTCAGTAATTCTAATAAATGAATGAGTGAATTTTAAGTGCCTAGGTTTATAGTTGTAATAAAGTTGTGGGCCTAGATACAAACTGTGTCCAACCTCTCAGCTCAGTAAATACCTGAATGACTCTCGACTCAATAGTGAGTCCAGAAGAAGAGAGGGAATTCAGATGTACCCATATCTTTCGTGCTAAAGATATGGATGTCAGTGGCCTCCCTCACGGTCACCCAGAGACTGCATTATGTATGTTACGGTGTTATTTGCTGTCAGTGCTATCTCCAGAATTTCAATTTTCATCTTGCCATTATGCTCTCTGAGACTGCTTCAGTGTGCCCCTATTCAAATGATGTCCTATCTGCTTCTGCCTTCGCGTAACATATGGACATAACATGTATGTGCAGCATAATTGCTCGCAAATTGCACAGTGGTTAAAATAAACTGTGCCTGGCTAGTAAGAGGCTTAAGTAGTGCTATTAACCTATTAGGAAATAAAACGCTATCTGTCATTTTAATCGTTTGAAACATTTTTAAGCAGATTCACCAGAATTAAAAGTAGACTTTCAAGCATTCTGCAATCCAGAACGTCGGAAAATAAAATTATTTATGTCTAAATTAAATGTTACAAAATCTGCTTTAGATCAGGGTGGTGAAACAGAAATGATATTAAATGATATTTTCAAGGTCCACTTATACAAAATTCTCAGCGAGAATTTTGTTTGCATAAGCATGATGCTTTTGCATCTGATTCTCAGTCCTTCACGTCGGTCTTGACCTCAATTTGATGTCTCATTCTGACTGAAAATACTACTTATGTAAAACACTGCATGATAGGAAAATAATGGAGCAACCATTTCTGAAGGAAAGAAAAATTGAGTTTCTAACATCTGAGAATATTGCTCACAGTAATTTGGGATTTGGAGCCCTCTACTGGGACACTTTATAGTCAGTATCCCAATAAATTAGAGACATAGGATATATCATATCACCTCTGCCTCACTTTCTCTTTTTTTTTGAGGTCTATTCTCAATGGAGAGTAAAACACAGTGAGCAAATCAGAATGGCCAAATCATTTCTATAAAACAAACTTCTACGTGTTCAATTTTTCTTTTCCAGAATGCCATGTCAGATTGGAGTGTCCTGCAACTCAGTGACACAATGATACATTTTGTGCATCATATAACATCACAAACGTAATGTCATAAAGTACTTTCTGCTTCACAAACAGGAGAAAATCTACAGGTGCTGGAAATTCAAGACAACACAAACAAAGTGCTAAAGGAACTCAGCAGGTCAGGCAGCTTCTATGAAAAGGAATAAACAGTCGGCTTTTAGGATGGAGACCCTTCATCAAGTCTTGGTCTCAGCCAGAAATGTCGATTGTTTATTCCTTTTCATAGCTGCTGCCTGACCTGCTGAGTTCCTCCAGTATTTTGTGTGTGTGTTGTCCAGTACTTTCTTCTTTTTCATCCTGATCAACACATCTGGAGATTCATCACAAGAGTGGACAACTGCTTCCTTGCTGCAACACTACTTGCAGATACACAATTGTTCTGAAAATGTATCATATTATATTATTTTGTTGTAATGTTCATTTGATATGGGTAGCTGTAAGATCAATGATGGTCTCTCAGGTAATATAACTGCTCCCTTCATTTTTATCTGGTCATCGAAATTGATAAAGAACGAACAAAAGTTCCATGGACCATAGTAGTATTTTAATATTTTAGCAATTCCGTGTCTTTATATGTAGAAATAGATGAGGATCATGGTCTTGAATTAATTGCCTTAAGAGGTTACCATTAAATTCGGTAAAATATGGAATAGTTCCTGCAGATTGGAGAGCGATAGATACATCTCCACTGCTTTAAAAAGGAGGGAGAGAGAAAATGAGGAGCTCAGGATAGTGAGTTGAACATCAGTAATAGGAAAATACTAGATTTTATTATAAAGATTGTAATTAGAAGATAATGACTGACTTAGACAAAGTGAGCATGGATTTATGAGGGGAAAATCATGTTTTTGACTAACCTATTGGAGGTTTTTGTGTATGTAACTGGAAGAGTAGATAAGGAAAATCCAGTTAATGGGATGACTTTGGATTTTTAGAAGGTCCTTGATAAATCCTGTAGCGTTAACATGCAAAATTAAAGCAGATGGGAATTAAGGCAATACATTTTTATGAACTGAAAATTAGTTGATTGATAAGAATTAGAGTGTAGACTTAAATGAGTCTCTTTTGGGGTTACAGGTGATAATTTGTGGGGTATAGCAAGCAGCAGTGCTTGAGTCCTCATAATTCAAAATATGTATCAATTACTTAGAAGTGAAAATAGTTGGTAACAAGTCTAAGTTTCACAGCAGCAGAGAAGAGTGTAGGATTGTAAGATGTGAGAAAGATACAACTAGATTTTGACGTTATTTAATTCCCATTGTAAAGCACTTTCAACTGCATCGTCTGTATGAAAAGTGCTCTATAAATAAGTTATTATTTAGAAAAAAGTGGGAAAATATATAGCAGATTCAGAATAATGAGAAGAAATGTGAAGTTATCCACTTAGTTAAAACCAAAAGGTAGAATGCTATTGAAATGGCAGTTCTGACAAAGCGTCTTTGACCTGAATCCTTAATACTGATTCTGTTTGCACAGATGTTGCTTGACCTATTGAGTCTTTCCAGAATTTTCTGCTTTTAATTTATATTATTTAAATGGTGATAGATTAGGAAATGTCGACGTACAAAGGGAACTGTGTACGCTTGTACATCAGCCACCGAAAGCAAATATGCAGGTGAAGCAAGCAGTCAAGAAGACAAATGATCTGTTTCCCTTCGTTGTGAAAAGTTTAGAATACAGGAGCAAGGATGTTTTAGTAGAATTATAGAGAGCCTACACCTGGAGTATTGTGTTTAGTTTTTGTCTTGTTGCCTTAAGAAACAATATCTTGAACACAGAGGAAGCACAACAAAGGTCTGCCAGACAGCTTCCCGGAATGGAGGGACTGTCATATGAGGAAACATTGGATAGATTAGACCATTTAGTATCAAATGTCTCTGAATTATCTATTAAAATAGATTTTAAATGGTTAAACAATATGAATACTTACTTATATTAATTTAATTGACTGCTGACCCCGCAAAGTTGCCAGCCAACAGTGATAAATGTCAAAGAAGGCTATGACCTGGGTCTTTATGTGATGTACCATCCAATAAGTTCCAAACTTTCATAACGTCATCCTTATGAATCCCTGTGGGTATTGAGATATATAACATTCATTGGTTACTTTCCTGCATCTTGTTAATCATGATTGGAAATCCACATTTAATCAACTGATCACCAAACGTTACCCTCTCCATAATATTAGATTCTAGCATTTTTTTTCAAACACTCGTGTCAGACAGACTGAAGGAAAGTTTCCTGCTATCTTTGTCTCTTTTACAAAATTTTAAATTAACCTAGCCACTGTCCAAGCACAAAACTTCAAGCTGTAACTGGAACAAATAATTTGAAACTCAGAGACAAAAAACATGTTTACTTTATGTTCCATTCACTTCCCCAATACTCACATTAAGTGTATTGTTTCAAAGTTCAAAATAAGTTTATTATCAAAGTATGTGCAGTATACCATATACAACCTAGAGATTCCTCTCCTTGCAGATGGCCACAAAGCAAAGCAAAGAAACACGTCGAATCCATGAAAATCCACACATCACAAGGACCGACAAATATCCAATATGTGAAAAAAGAGCAAGGCGTGTAATCAATAGAAAGTAAACAAATAATACACAGATCATAAATCGCAGTCCTCGAAGGTGAGCCCGCAGCCACAGAGTGAGTTCGGCGATGAGGCGAGGGAAGCCAGTCCAGGAGCCCGATGGCTGCAGCCACAGCTGTGGAGCCTGTTCGGGCACTGAGGCAAGGGAAGCCAGTCCAGGAGACTGATAACTACAGGGCTATACCTACCCTCAAAACTGGTGGCATGGACCCAAGGCTCCTGCACTACCTGCCCAATGGTAGCAATGGGAAGAGAGGGAGACGGGTCAGTCCCAGGCAGACAGGATGGGCTGGTTTGTACAACTTTCCACACTGCACAATTTGGTTTCCACAGTTTTTAATATGTTCTATGTATTTTTCATTGTGATGAAAGATAAACACTATATATGTTTTCTCCCTGCTATTATTCGTCTTCCATACTGGCAGTGTGTACCCTGCAAAATGTGTTTCTGTAACTCAGAGATCAAACAATGAAAGAGACAATGGCACCAGAGGTTTGAGAACACAATGAGGTTTATTATCATTGACATAACGTTATTTTGTGGCACTTGTTTTCTGGCAGCAGTTCAGTGCAAGATGTAAACGAGCTGTAAGTTACAATAAAATAATTAAATTTTGCGAGAGAGGAATAGTGAGGTAGTGTTCATGTGTTCAGATACCTGTTGATGGAGGGGAAGAAGCTCTTCTTAAAGCATTGAGAGTGCACCTTTAGGATTTTGTGTTTCCTCTTTGATGTTAAAAATGGAAGAGGGCATGTGGACATATCCTGGATGGCATCACCTTCTGAGGGCATCTTCAACTGTGGAGTGGCTCGCACCTGTGATAGAACTGGCTGAGTCCACAGCCCTCTGCAGCCCCTTTCGATCTTGTGCATTGGAGCCTCCATGTCAGGCTGTGGTGCAACCAGTCAGAATGTTCTCCATGGTACAACTACACCAAATCTCCAGACACCTAATGAAGTAGAGCCACTGGTGGGACTGCATCAATCTGTTGGGCCGACATACCTAAAGCTGCTCACCCTTTCCACTGCTGACACCTCGATGAGGACTGGTGTGTGTGTTCTACCAATTTCCCTTTCCCGAAGTCTACACTAGGTTCCCTGGTCTTACTGATGTTGAGTGCAAGGTTGTTGTTGTTGTGACGCCACTCAACCAGCCGATCTATCTCACTCCCGTACACCTCCTCATCGCCACCTGCGACTCTGCCAGCAACAGCGGTGTCATCGGTGAATTTATAAATGGATTGGAGCTGTGCCTGGCTACACAGACATGAGTAGAGAGGAAGCATGCATCTTCGAGGTATGCCTGTGTCGAATATCTGCAAGGAGGAGATGCCATTGCTGATCCATACTGATTGTGGTTTCCCGATGAGGAAGTCAAAGATCTAGTGTTAGATCCCACTGTTGAATTCTTAGATTAGACTTTTTAAACTTATTTTCTTTGCAGTTTAACAAATATTTATCTGCATGTATTTTAAGTAGTTCTTAATATGCACATAACAGTTTAATGTGCCTCCAGTGGCCATACAAACTGTAATTCTGGAAAGCTCTGGAAGTTTCTTTGTTCTGCATTACTTGAAAAAGTGCTTTCTCATTGGTGAAATTGGAACTGCGTTATTCAAATGCGCATGTTCTTTTATCTGCAGATGTGAATGGAATTTGTCTTAATCTCTGTAGTATAAAAATAGTTACTTCAAGCTAGGCGCCATCTTTGTTCCTTTGTCTCTCTCAAAGAATAGGCACCCCATCACTGTCTGCTTCGATTTCTCTTTGTTCTATTAACTCTTAATCAAACAACAAGAAACAACAAGTTCTGTGTCTCTTTCCTGACTTCTGAAATCCTTGGATTAAAACACCAGCATCCTACACTTGTTGCAGGGAGAGATACAGAAGCCCAGGTTTTCAAGCTTGTTGATTGAGATGATGATGATGTTGAATACTGAACTGTGATAAATAAACGGCAACCTGACATAGGTATTTCTGTTCTCCAGATGGTCAAAGACTGAATAAAGAGCCAGTGAAATTGCATCCACTGTAGACCTGTTATAAACAGTAGGCTGCCCAAGAACCTCTTGTATGGCCAACTGTCCACTGGTACCCGAAAACGAGGAGGCCAGCGACTCCGATACAAGGATGTTCTGGACAGGAGCCTCAAGAAAGCTGACATTGCCCCATCAGCATGGGAGGATCTGGCTCAAAATCACTCACAGTGGAGGGACGCCATCAGAAAAGGTGTGGACGCTGCTGAGAACAAGCTCATAGAGGCAACAGAGGAAAGGCACGAGAAGTGCCACAACAGAGCTTCTGCCCCTGCTGCCCCTCTGGGCCTCACCTGCCAACTTTGTGGCAAGTAGTGCCTGTCAAGGATCGGCCTGCACAGCCACTCCAGGACGGAGCATATCAACCCCCACTAACTGACTGAAAGGAACCATCATCATCCTATGGGATGGATAGCCAGAGAGAGACTTCCTCTCATGTATTGGGCTCCTAATTTATGCATCAACCTCTTCTGTGGCGCCTTGTCAAAAGTCTTTTGGAAATCTAAATGCACTACATTTATCAACTTCTCCTGTCACATCTGCAAAGAATTTCAGAAAATTTATCAAATATGATTTATGTTTCACAAAACTGTATTGGTTAGATTTGAAAAGCAAACACGAGGAAATCTGCAGATGCTGGAAATTTAAGCAACACACACAAAATGCTGGTGGAACACAGCAGGCCAGGCAGCATCTATAAGGAGAAGCACTGTCGACATTTCAGGCCGAGACCCTTTGTCAGGACTAACCGAAAGGAAAGCTAGTAAAAGATTCGATAGAGAGGTTAGATTTGATTATATTTAACTTTTGTAAATAATTTCTTATTTCCTCTTTGATAATTGACTCTAGCATTTTGTTGACAATTGCTGTTAATCTATCTGGTCTATAGTTCTCTGCCTTCCACCTTACTTTTTGGACAGGAGGTCACATTGGCAATTATCCAACTTCTGGCACCTTCCTGGAAGATCGCAAGTCTTGAAAATTAACAGCTGATATTCCACTACCTTTGTAGCCAAACGCTTTAAAACATTTGGATGTAGACCATTGTGTCCTGGCAGTTTATCTACCCTTAGCCAGTGAGTTTTTTTGATATTTTATCTCTTTAATTGGGATTTTTACAAACTCTTCTCTGTTATTTGAAATAGCCCATCAATATTTCAGAAGTTATTCTGTGCCCAAAAATGTCAAAGTAAAATATTTTTAAAAAGTTCAGTGTACTGATATCCATTTCCAGCCTCCAACATTGATTTTTTGGTGAATCTTAGTAATGATTATGATTATGATTCTTCAGTTAGCAACCCAGTGGTGCCAATCTCTTTCCAGATTTAGAAAGTGGAGAGATTAATTACCTTTTTGTCAGATCTTGATTTTAGTTCTGTGGTGCATCCTTATTTTCTATTTATTTAGGTTAGTTCATGTGAGGCTGCCTGCAGTCTATCTGAGAAACAAGATGTACTGGCATGAATCCTTAAAGCACCATTTTAATGGACTATGTTAATCCATTTATTTTTAACAGGTTAACATTTATGAGTGTGCTAGTGCTAATAATCAGACAAGCCAACAATTGGGAGTTTTAACACGAGTAGGAATGCTGTATTAAATTCTATAAAGGGAATTGCGAGCTATAAACACACCAGTGGTCCAAAATGTGACACGCTGATCGGTCCTTCATTTCTTTAGAAACATAACCATGGAGCGGATTCAAAAATAACTTAGAAATTGCTATTTGATGGAGCTATTAATTTGATCAGAATCTTGTTTTCTAAACTGATGATCCTGAATGTCTCAATCAACCTGGTGGTGAATTTTTACACGGCTCAGTTCCAAATCTAATTTTGCATTTACCCAATCCCGTTTTGAGACTTTTAGGTTTTAGATGTTACTACCAGTTACTGTCCTGACCTGATCGGAGTCCCAAAAAATAAGCAGCTGTTAAAAGCAATAAAATGTCCCTTGGAATCCTTTACTTACATACAGAAACTATTGTTCTGATGGCTCAGCAGTAAGTAGTTAGTTACATACCAGAAGTGGAGATCTCAGACTCAAACTCCTGAATTTGTTGATTACAGCCAGAGTAGTACAATTGCCTTCAAGTCTCCCCTGGGATGCAAAGGGGAAATCAACCAAGTTCCTCACTGCAAGTCATTACGGAGCAATATCTGTTGAATGTGCATGTTTGTGAATGTTGAGTGAGAGGGAAAAAAAATCAGGCCGTTGGGATACTCCCTCCAGTCAAATAGTTTGCTGACACTCAGCACTTCTGATCACACTGATCAGAAGGTTCTGATATTGGAGGCTGTCTGGCACCAATGGAGAACAATCTGGCAAGCAGGCAGAAAGGAAGGCAAGAAAACATTTGCAGAAAAGAAATACAGAAAGGAAAAAAAACCCATAAAGAAGCAAAATACACGTTGACAAAGCTGTTGCAACCAAATGCATCTTGGAACATGAAAACATCAAATATGAATTCCAATCTTCACCCAACTTTACCATGGCATAATTCAAATCTACTTCTGTGATCTGAGGGCCATTGTAAACAACAAGCACAAAAGGAGTACCATACAAACCAATTTCAGAGAAGCACTAAATGACACTGTGTTTAATTTTGGTCACAATTGTTAAAGTTGTAGCTGAGATTCATTATGCCATGATTTCTTTCAATCTTGAACAAGGTTAATACAATTATGGAAATACAGCATTTATGTTCTGGTTATGAATTGGATTAAAAATTAAAAGCTAGATGAATTCACTATGTTGTTGTTACAGTTCAAGCTGAGATTTTTTTCTTTTCAAGAAGTCCTTTGGGGTCGACCATGACCTGCTTTCAGTCCAGCCCTGTTGGTTCTCAGACAGCTGGTCAGGTCAGTGTGAGGCCTATAGACTCAGCTAGGGTTGGACAACACATGTTTAGCAGACATATGGGAGATAGAGAGCTATTTCTGCTCTTCACACTGAGCTCCTCTGAGCTCCCAACAAATTTACTTGAGGTTCTCAATACATCTAAATAGTAAACTACAAGATAAGTGATTGACAAAAAGATGAATTTTACATTCCCAGGCCATTTGAAGCATTACCATGAGTGTATTCTTAATTAATCAAGGAAACCAACATCTATTTGGGGTCTAACAGTAATTGGTTTCATCGTCATTTTTATTGAGTTATTCCTTATTTTCTTACAATTTTAGGAGAAAAACAATAAATTGCCAAGAAATCTACACATGATTGATGGATTTTCTTAACATAATTTGCAGAATGTGTTGAATGCAGAGATTCAACACATAAACCTCTGTTGAACTGCCTAAACTTTGGTGATTTTACAGCTGTGCTTTACCAGAGAACTGTGTTTAGAGTCCAGCAGAGGTGCTGTAACATACTGATTGCCCTGCACTCACAATGGAAAACGTGTTCTCAGATCCTGTGTCATTTTGAATTTCAACTATTTGAATGGAAATACCAGACTATATAAAAAAAGAAACAATCAGGTAAGTAATTGCATTTTAAGTTATTGGTGTTTGATTTGATAATCTGTACACATAAATGAAATACAAAGCATGCACTAACACCTCACTTCCTTTGCATATCTCTGCCCTTCAATTTCTCACCATTTAAATGGTATCCTTCCCTTTTTATTATGGTTCTTGCCAAAATGAACAGATTTCATCGACTTTAATGCATACCTTTCTCTAATATATTAATAACAGCTTTTAATATTTTCCCTATGTCAGATGCTAAGATAAGTGACCTGTACCATTCTGCTTTCTGTCTCAGTTCCTTTATGAATAAAGGAGTAACAGTTGCTTTTTCTAATTTAGTGGAGTCTTTCCAAAATCACTGGAATTTTTGAAAATTAAAACCAGCACATGAACTATTTCACTAGTCACTTCTTTTAAGACTCCAGGACCTCTGGACAAGTCAGCCTGCAGCCACTGATTTACAAGTTTGTAATTTTCTTGAATTCCCTCTGAATTCTAAGTTCAGCATTATTTCTAGTGTATTACCCTTACAGAGAAAAATGATGCAAAACACTTCTTCAATTTAAACACAAAGTATACTCCAGATGCTGTGGTCAAATCAAGGCATACAAACAAGCTGGATGAACTCAGCAGGTCGGGCAGCATCCGTTGTCCTGACGAAGGGTCTCGGCCCGAAACGTTGACTGCTCATTTCTACGGATGCTGCCCGACCTGCTGAGTTCATCCAGCTTGTTTGTACTTCTTTAATTTATTGTCCAAATGACTTACATTTTTAAAGGTAATAGTGTCTTTATATATATATATAAAGAAGTTAATAGCTATTAAATATTTTGATTGTTTTTTTATTGTAATGATTTTTAAATGTTTTTAAACTGGGAAATTATTTCTGTATTCTATCAAAAGTTTTGGAGTTTGGAGAAAAGTTTTAAGGGCAAGGCTTGCTCTGATCTAGTCATGTCACCTGGACCACTTCACTTAAGGACTGGCCACTCTCAGGGGATTAATGCATGTCTCTATGACTGTTTCAGCTAACAAGATCAATCTTCAGTATAGAGAGTACATTAGTTCTAATGAGTAAGGAACACTGTTAGCAAAGGTATGCAAATACCTCCACACAAGAAAGACTCTGCTCCATTGCATAGGAGTATGTTATTCAATCCATTTGGCCTGATCCAATACTAATTTAGAACATAGCTGATCTGCAACCCTAATCCAGGGAGCTGTTATAAAAGCAAAATACACAAACTGTTATAAAATATGTTTTCTTAACCAATAAAAAAGCATATTATTCATGAAAGTTCCATTGTTGCTCGCTAAACTCTCTCATGGAACAGGAATGCTAGTTATTTTCCTTTCCAGTCCAATGAGAATGAAGACCAAATATTTCACCACAAGCAAATCTCAGGCTGAACCTAGCAACTGAAGTTCTATTGCTACAGGTATCTACTTGGCTTGAGTTTCTTGGGCAGGTCATGTGCATATATTTCTTGTATGACTTGCACTCTCTGTCAGATTAATAAGAGCAATTGTCATCGTGGCTCTCCCTCGAGGTCGAGGATGATGGTCTTCGTTCTGTTGATCTATCACTGAGCCAAGACACCTGTGCGTGTATTTGTTTAACCAGCACTTGATGTTGCACTCCAAGAAGCACAGGATACTTCACAAATCCACCAACTGATTCCAATGGCATGGAAACCACAACGATTGGAGCTGATGGATTTGTTGCAGCCTTCATCCGCCTTCACAGCCGTTGAGTTTGAAGTAACTTCATCCTCCTGTTCCACCGTTGAGGTCTTGGTTGGATTGTTCTTTGTCAGGGACCTCACCCTTGACCTTACCGCCATGGGTGACCCTACCAGGAGAATAGCTCCAGATGGCATCACTCTCAGGATCTCAGGACTACACAAGCTTCTCCACCACGACAAGGTGACAATCCACAGAGAAGAATAATAGCAGTACTATCACTTTGTGCATGCCATAACATGCAGAACGGATAGACTGCAGTGTCAGTTCTTATGTAATCCTGGTTGACACTAGCTCTGCAAATCTGAACAATGTAGCTTAAGCAACATACACAAAATGCTCGAGGAATCCAGCAGGTCAGGCAGCTTCTACAGAAATGAGTAACAGTCGACCTTTTGGGCCGAGACCATTCTTCAGGACATGTGTTTATCTTGAATGGAAAGTATGGCATGTAATATCAGAAACCCAGCTCCCCCCCCCCCCCCACCCACACCCATGCTAGTTCAAGGTTCTTCAATTAATAGCAGGTTTCTTATTGATCTCACATCCTTATTCCAGCACGATTCAATTTAGCCCTCAGGATCTTTTGTGCTTTTGTATGTTCAGTTCTACATAACACTTTTCATTTATGCATTGCACCATGAGGAAAGCATTAATATTTCATTTTCTGTTTTATTAATCACAGGGATTTGTTCTCATCTGTTTCCCAGTCATTTAGTTAGATCTCTTGCATTGTAAAGAAATTTTATTTGTGGTGCAAGTCATGAATAAATCGTATCACTAAAACACAATATACAATCTATATCTTTAACATGTGATATTATTTAAATATAAATAATGCTGTGAGTTTTGAACCTGCAGATGGACATAGGATATCATTTAGTCTGGAAACAGGACATTTTTCTTTCGCATTATTTAATGGCAGGAATATATTTTCTTTCTTTTTCTGCTTTGGCAGCAATCAGGGAAAATGTTTACTTAATTTCAACATTTTAAAAACTGGAATTTTTCAAAATTCTTTGCATTAGATTCCACTTTGCTTTTGGGAGTTCAATGTCAGCTTGAAAACTTACCGAAGTTTTCATTACAGCATGTTGCTGTACATAATAATATTAAAGAAAATATTACGTCAATCAACATAAAAAAGGATAAATTGAAATGACTAAGTGCAAGATTGGAAACATCTTCTTGAATATTACTGTTAATTTTGTTTATCAAACCATACATTGGAGATTTTTTATCTTAAAAATTTTGATGAATTACTGATGACTTATCTGTTGAACATTTTGATTAATTTTCAGTCAGGAATCCAACTCGGAGATAAACAATAAAAAGGTTATGCTGTTGCTACAAACAGTTCTCTTCCTTCCTTGAGTAAATTCTATTTAATTATTGACAACTGGAAAGTTATAACAACTTGTGAGGTCTTTATATGAATGTTTCATAGCAAAGATTTCACCTGTATTCTAAACCAGTCATTATAGAGGAAGCTGCCTGCTAAAACTTGACCTTATTATGTACCAATATGTTATTTATGTGTACAGGTAGAATAGGAAAAAGGAAATAAATGAGATAGTTATCAAATAGTCATTTTGTTAATTAATTTCCTTTGACAATGTCTATGCATTCAATATTCGGATCCACTTATATTTAGCTCCGAAATCTAGAACCAAATTAACAATTTGAAATGCCAGATTTTTTTATGATGTAACCTCACAGATTCACATTACTTCTGTGTTGATAGAATAGCTTGCTAAATAGCAGAAAGAAAAATAAAAGATTATAGCTATCGACATGTGTGGCTGGAGCATTTATTAGCAATACAAACAAGCCATGTGGAACCTCTTCTTCTGGTTCCACTTTTGCTGTCAACATGAAGAACTATTGAGCAACACTGGTTGCTTGAAACAATTGGTGCACTTAACATTGAGCAGTGAACCTTAGCTTTACAGAAGGATATTAGAATCAGCTGTTTGCTTGTAGTACCACATGATTCAAAGTATTTTCATAGATATTAGCTTTTTTATCTCACAATTAAAATGGACTCCTCATAGGAGATGCAATTACATATTACTTGTGTGTCTGCAAAAATATATTGAGTTGTGTAAAAAAATGTATTGAGTTCTTATCTTATAGTAGGTTCTTACAACTAAAATGGCGGAGGTGTTTTATGCTTCAGAAAAGCTGTGGCAACTCATTTATTGAACACCAAAAACTGATAAAAAAAAAAGCATGCTAAAAGTCCTTTATGTGATTGCCTCATCACATCAGACCCACCTCTTAAAGTGAACCCCAACCCAATGTCAGTGGTTATGAATTCTGTACATTTCCACCAATTACGTTACCCTGCATTATTAACACACAAGGTTGACAAGGAAGATGAGGGGTCTTGTGTGCCAGCTGAAATCAGCCTGTATCTCTTAAGCAAGTGGTATTCATTGAATCCAGTTATTTCTGACAGACTACACCATCAACACCCAATAACAGTTCATGAATCCATGAACACTTTCTGCTCCATTTGCACTGTTTGTTTATTTGTTTATTTTATGTGTTCTCATATTGATTTTGTCACAATATCTATTTCACTACACTGCTGCAGCAAAACAACAAATTTCACCACAGTGGTAACAGTGGTCAGTGGTAATAAGCCTGAGATTCTGATTCTAATTCTTCAGGTGCAAGGGTGTGTATTGCATTTCCAGTCACTCTGATCAAGGAGGTTCCAGTCTTGGGAACCTGAGAATCCGCCAACAACAAAAATAAAAGCCCAAAGGTTGGGTCTGGACAGAGAGAGACATTACAAAAATGGGGTTTCAAGGATCTGCCCAGCTCAAGAATGCATTTAATGAGTGAGTTATGTTGCTCAATCTTTTGACTAAAGCACAAGCTCATTCAGACAAAAAAGATCTGGGAGCAAATGATAGGGCAGATGTGGACAATTTCCTCAGACTGGAGGGTCTAGACTGAGGGGACATTTCTCACTCAGAAATAAATGTAGGAGTCAGCCATACTTGTCTCTTCCATCAGTTTGTATCTGATCCTATATCCTGTATCTGAGTCCTGAAGTATCTACTCTTTTCCATAGATGCTGCCTGACCTGTTGAGTTCCTCCAGCATTTTGCTTTGTATATCTTGTGTGTAGGATCCTATATCTTGTCCAGTTTCTCACCATATCCATTAATTCTGTGAGCCCCCCATCCACTTAATTATAAGTACAGATAGACCTCAGCCTTGAATACAGAAAGATCAGTGCTTGATCAGGCATGGCTCTCCTAGCATGGAAGGGCAACTTTAAACAATTGCAGCTGACTATGGTGCATGGGGTGGGAGGACCACAAGACTCAAAATCAGTTACTTTCTTACTTCAAGCCGTCAGTCTAATCAATACCTTCGCCCATTAACCTACCGCACCACCACTACATACACATCACCTAGCATTAATTTATGTACATATGAACAGTCTATGCATTTAACAGTTACTCGTACATTGTGTTTCATAGGATTGCTTTTATGTTCATATTTATTGTCTGTTTTCCTTTGTGTTTTATTGTGTTCCTTATGTTTATTGTGTTTCTTTATGCACCATTGAATCCAGAGTAACAATCATTTTGTTCTCCTTTACACTTGTGTGTTGAAGAATGACAATAAACAAACTTGAATCTGGAGTCTTGGTGCGCAGGTGGTTAACAATGTGGCTCATGGGGCTGGCATTACAGAGAGCTGTGTTTGGCTGAAGGAGCTGAATACAGTGCATTCTGGTTAATTGGGCCATTGGTTAATCGGGACAGCCTTTTGTTTGGGACAGCTCTTAATGAACAAAAATGAATCAAGAAAAAAGCCAGGATTTCCTTCATTTATTTGGGACACTACACCACTTAATTGGGACAAGAGACTGTTACTGTTGCCGTACAGTTTCTAACTAGTGTCAGCACTTGCATGGCTTAGAGTGAGCAGTTTATAAATAGTGTCAGTTGCTTGTGTTTGCATTCAAAAAGCAATGATTCTTGTCACTGATAGTTTGCAAGAAATAAGCAATGAAAGAATTCAAAACTGTTTGACTCACAGTAGTTTCAAATATTTAAGTTTGGAGATGCAAGAAACAGCTGGGAGTGAAAATGAAGCAATTTCATAACTTCAGCAAGTTAGGAATTACAAAGAATTTGAAGGTATCAACAATCATCTTGAGTGTTACAATGAAAATGAAGACCTGGAGGATGCAACAGCTTCTAACTAACATCCGTCGCATGCACATGTGTGGCAGGCAGACACAACGCCGTGCTTAGAGTGAACAGCTTTTAAGTATTGTCCGTTACATATTGTGCAACTGCGTTGTGCTATTCATTTGGGCCAACCGACACCAAATTAAAAAGCAGTGATTTTTAATGGTACTTCATGCAGGAAGGGAATCCATTATTTGCACTAGGTGTATGTGCTGATTTTGTTCATTTACAGTCAATCAAAACGACACAGCAACATACAGTGAATGAATTCCTCTATCGACAGGGATTAGGAACTAATACACAGTTTTATAGTACTGTAGTTATATCAGTAGTGTTCTAATTTGTTCTGTATTTCACTTAAATACTTAATTTGTTACAGTTAAATGGCAGTTAAACTATTTACATAAAACTTTGGCTAATAGGGGCAGCCACTTAATTGGGCCAAAGTGTACTGGTTCCAATACGTCCCAATGAATTGGAATTCACTGTATTGCAGTCATTGGGGCAAGTGGGAAGTATTACTCCATATCTACAGCTGCCGATGACTTCTCTCACAAATCTGATGGGCCTTGTGGATGAGGCCACTGAATTACTTGCTGCAACATAGTCTTTGATAGCTTGCAGGCACAGAAATGAATTACCTGCTTTAGGTAATTTTCCAGTCAATCATGATTTTCAAGAGTTTGTTTGTAGAGTTGGGTAATGGTTAATCTGCTATTAGCAAGAGCGAATTGTGGGAGTTCCACTTGATGAAAATGGTTTCTGCCAGACACTCAGTCTTAACGAATTAACAATTCAAGTCCAATAGGTACCAACAGCCTACCTGCTTGTCCTCACAGCTCATGAGATGGGATTCTCTTCTAATACTTTGGATTGTCAAGCAACAACAATGCCACATCCAGAGAACACCCCTCTTCATCTGTTCCTTTTTCAATCCTCTCGGTCTGTCTCCAATTACTCCTGTTGCTCTTCTGCACCATTTCCCTTGTTGCTGAGTGGTAGGAACATGCTGTGCTCTCCTGAAAGTAAGACGCTGAAAGATGTAAGAAGCCATTATTAAGGACCCTCACCATACACGCACTGCCCTCTTTTCATTACTACCATTGTACAGAAGGTACAGGAGCCAGAAGATCCACACTCAACATTTTAGGAACAACTTCCTTCCCTCCACCATCAGATTTCTGAATGGTCCATGAACCCATGAACATCACTACACTACTTTCTCTCATTTCTCCCTACCTATCTATCGATCTATCTATTCGTGTATATATATACACAGAAAGTTTGAAGTTAATAATTCATCAGGGTTATATATATATACAGACACACACACATATCACATATATATTTCATTGTTTTACAACATTGAATCACAACAGATTTAATTTGGCTTTTTTGACACTGATCAACAGAAAAAGGATCTTTCATGTCAAAGTGGAAAAAGATCTCTACAAAGTGATTTAAATTAATTACAAATATAAAACACAAAATAATTGATTGCATAAGTATTTACCCCCCTTTAACACACTAAAATCATCACTGGTACAGTCAAATGCATTTAGAAGTCACATAATTAGCTAAATGGAGATCTGTTTTTGGAGACCTGTGTGCAGTCAAGCTGTTTCAATTGATTGTAGTAAAAATACACCTGTGTCTGGAAGGTCCAACAGCTGGTGAGTCAGTATCCTGGCAAAAACTACACCATGAAGACAAAAGAACACTCCAAGCAACTCCATGAAAAGGTTATTGAAAAGCACAAGTCAGGAGATGGATACAAGAAAATTTACAAGTCTTTGAATAGTCCTTGGAGTACAGTTAATTCAATAATCAAGAAATGGAAAGAACACAACAAAGATGCAATTCTGCCTATATCAGGCCATTCTACAAGTATGTGAAGAGCAAGAGGATAAGATGTGAGAGAATAGAACCAATCAAGTGTGACAGTGGAAAAGTATATATGGGACTGGATCAGATAGCAGAGGTACTTAATGAATACTTTGCTTCACTATTCACTACAGAAAAAGGACCTTGGTGATTGTAGAGATGATTTACAGCGGATTGAAATGCATGAGCCATTAAGAAAGAAGATGTGCTGGAGCTTTTGGAAAGCATTAAGTTGGATAAGTCTCCGGGACTGGATGTGCCCCAGTCTACTGTGGGAGGAGAGGGAGGAGAGTGCTGAGCCTCTGGCAATGATCTTTGCATTATCAAGGGGGATAGACGAGGTTCCGGAGGATTGGGAGGTTGAAGATGTTGTTCCCTTATTCAAGAAAAGGAGTGGAGATAGTCCAAGAAATTATAGACCTGTGAGGTTTACTTCAGTGGTTGGTAAGTTGATGGAAAAGATACTGTGAGGGAGGATTTATGAACATTTGGAGAGGCATAAAATGATTAGGGATAGTCAGCATGGCTTTGTCAAAGCAGGCCGTGCATATGAGCCTGATTGAATTTTTTGAGGTTGTGACTAAACACACTGATGAAGGTGGAGCAGTAGATGTAGGATTTCAGCAAGGCATTTGATAAGGTACCCCATGCAAGGCTTATTGAAAAAGTAAGGAGGCATGGGATCCAAGGGGACATTGCTTTGTGGATGGAGAATTGGCTTGCCCACAGAAGGGAAAGAATGGTTGTAGATGGGTCATATTCAGCATGGAGGTCGGTGACCAGCGGTGTGCCTCAGGGATTTTAGTAAATTTTCTGATGACACAAAGTTTGAGGGTGTCGTGGATAGTGTGGAGGACTGTCAGAGGTTACAGCGGGACATTGATAGAATGCAAAACTGGGCTGAGAAGTGGCAGATGAGGTTCAACCCAGTTAAGTGTGAGGTGGTTCATTTTGGTAGGTCAAGTATGATGGCAGAATATAGTATTAATGTAAGACTCTTGGCAATATGGAGGATCAGAGGGATCTTGGGGTCCAAGTCCATAGGACACTCAAAGCTGCTGTGCAGGTTGACTCTATGATTAAGAAGGCGTAGAGTGTATTGGCCTTCATCAACTGTGGGAATGAGTTTAAGAGAGGTAATGTTACAGCTATACAGGACCCTGGTCAGACCCCATTTGAAGTACCGGGCTCAGATCTGGTCACCTCACTACGGAAGGATGTGGAAACTATAGAAGGGTGCAGAGGAGATTTACAAGGATGTTGCCTGGATTGGGGAGCATGCCTTATGAGAATAGGTTGTGCGAACTTGGCCTCTGCTCCTTGGACCGGCGGAGGAGGAGAGGTGACCTGAGAGAGGTGAGAGGCATTGATCGTGTGGATAGGCAGAGGCTTTTTCGCAGGGCTGAAATGGCTAACACAAGAAGGCACAGTTTTAAGGTACTTGGAAGTAGGTACAGAGGAGATGTCAGGGGTAAGTTCTTTACGCAGAAAGCGGTGAGTGTGCGGTATGGGCTGCAGACGACGGTAGTGGAGGTGAATATGATAAGTTCCTTTAAGAGACTCCCAGATAGATACATGGAGCTTAGGAAATTTGAGGGCTATGGGTAACCCTAGGTAATTTCTAAGGTAAGTACATGTTCGGCACAGCTTTGTGGGCCGAAAGTTCTGTATTGTGCTGTAGGTTTTCTATGTTTCTATGTTCTAAAAACTGACCATGCAAGAAGGGGACTAGTGAGGACGGCCACCAAGAGACCTGTGACAACTCTGGAGGGGTTACAATCTTCACTGGCTGAGGTGGGAGAGATAGCATAAACAACAACTGTTGCCTGGGGGCTTCACCAGTTGCAGCTTTATGGGGGAGTAGCAAAGAGAAAGTCACTGTTGAAAAAAAAACTTACTTGAAATCTCGGCTAGAATTTGCCAGAAGGCATGTGGGAGACTCTGAAGTCAGCAGGAAGAAGATTCTATGGTCTCATAAAACCAAAATCGAGCTTTTTGGCCATCAGACTAAACGCTATGCTTGACATAAGCCAAACACTGCACATCATTGAAAACACACCATCACTACTGTGAAGCATGGTGGTGGTTGCATCATGCTGTGGGAATGCTATATTGCAGCAGGCCCTGGAAGGCTTGTGAAGGGAGAGGGTAAAATACAGGGAAATCCTGGAGGAAAACTTGATTCAGTCTGCAAGAAAACAGCAAATGGAGACAAGATTTGTTTTCCAGCAAGACAATGACCCGAAGCATGAAGCTAAAGCTACATGGAAACCACTTAAAAACAACAAAGTTTATCTCCTGGATTGGCCAAGTCAGTTTCCAGACCTCAATCCAGTTGGGATTTTGGGACTGGATTTGGAAAGGGCTGTTCTGACATGATCCCCATGGAATCTGATAGAGCTTGAGCAGTTTTGCAAAGAAGAATGGGGAAAAATTGCAGTAATGTGCAAAGCTGATAGACACCTATTCACACAGACTCAAGGCTGTAATTGTGACCAAAGGGGAACCTACTAAATACTGACTTGAAGGGGGTTAATACTTTTTATAGGCACTGTATATCTATATCTATCTATACATAGCTGCCACAAAGGAACAAATTTCATAACATATGTCACTGATAATAAGTCTAAGTCTGATTCTGTTTATCTATGACTCTATGAAACAGGAATCATCTACGGAAGTCCAGATATAAAATTGGATCTTGAAGACCCTGGTGGATACTGTTATGTTTTGTAAATCCAAAATACAGAGCACTCCTCCCTGCTTAACTATAAACCCCATCTCAATGGAGAATGTACTGTATACACGGTGTATTATATAATGCAACTACTATATACAGGCATCCACAGCATAGTAAATTTAAATTGTCTCATTTGGACCTGAAGTCTTAATTGATGTGAAGGCTTTCTTACTCTTGTAGGATAACGTCCTTCCTGACGAGGGGGATCTCTATGCTTGGCAGGTGAGACGTTGCTGTGAAAACAATCTCAGGTTCTGGAGCCTCCTCCCTTGTTGTTGGGGTTGACGTTGAGACTGCAGGAAGTGGTTCTGGCATTCTGGACACTTTTCATCTCCTTTTCTCTCTGGACTCCTTTCTTTTCTCTTTCAAGTTCCTTCTCTCTTTCACACTATTCTCTTTCTCATTCAAATTCTCTCTCTCCTTTTCCTTCTTACTTGTGTATCTTGGTCTTGGAAAGGTGTACTTAGTTCACTGGCTTGTTCTCTTATTAATCCTTCTATTGCTCCCTTTACGATCTGATCTCTCTCTCCTCTTGTTTTCCACATCCACAATATCATCTGACAAATCCTCTGTTTTTGTATCTCCATTGATATCTTTTCTGTAGCATTTTCCGCAAGTTTCACCCTTAAATCTGCATTTGTTTGGTGTACGTGAGCCACTGCCACAATAGTAACTCAATTTGTTTGGCCAGGCTGTTTAGACGCTGCAATTTTGTTCAAATTCACTTTCATTCCTGGCTGTGACTCAATTGCATCCCTGTCTGCAGTTTCCATTGAAACAGTGATTTCCACTGTTCATTCAAATGTAAATTGTGATTCATTTAGGAGCTGTTATTGAATGCTTTCTTTTAAGATTCCACAAACTAAATGTTCTCTCAGTCTGTCATTAAGGCCATTACTGAACTGACAATGATCAGACAATCTCTTCAATTCAAGCATTTGTACTGAACTGGACTCCCCTTCTTTTTGATTCCACTAAAGCGCTCTGCATTTGGTTCTAAGTGATCCTGCATCACTTTTACATTAGAAGCTAAGCTCATTACTAATGGTTTGGTTAAGGCAGTCAAACTTTGAAGCAAACTGTATGCCTTTAACCATAGTGCACTTAGCAAATTTGGCACTCGCTTTTCATCGGTTATTTTAATTGCTTCAAAATACTGTTCCAATAGTGCAGTATATATATTAGCTAATTACCTGTTGTGTAATTGAACTCATCAATCTTTCCAATGTAACAAACCATTTCTGCTTTTTTTAAATGATCAGTATCATCCGGTACTCAGAGTTTATGAACCCGGAATTCTTCTGTTAACTGTCTTAAAAAAATAATGAGCGTATATTCCCTTCTGAAGACCGTGCACTGACTGCTCTTGCTTTAAACTCAACTGTCTCTCCACATGCTGGGGTGCCTTTTTCACTCACCAATGTTCCTGCTGTGTTTTATTTTATTTCCAACGTCTTGCTGCGTTTAACAGGTTGCCATCTCGGGTTCGTTTTTAAAATCCCTCTTCACCAATGCTATGTTTTGTAACTTCAAAACACTAAAGTAATTCAAACAAATTCCAGGGTATCCGAAAAAACGGGTGTAACTTTGCCTTTTACTTTTCAGAAAGGCGCGCAAATATCACAAGGTAGGGTGACAATGTATCCAACTCACATTCTTATACATACCACCTGTAATGAATTATTTAGAGGAGCTGGAATGCTTAATCAACCAATATCTATACAAGACTGCTCAAATATTACTGAACTATTAAACACACAACAGATGTCTCCCATGGCTCAGCCACTCTGGTTAAAATTCTGCACTCCAGTATGACCAGGAGCCTGGGCTGAATGAGAAAGCCCTGGAAAGCTTTTGTTCTTCAGGAATTTCCCACTTATTCATCACTAAGCTACAAGCTCAGAGGGTAGCCTTGCTGACATGCTCAGAGCTTCCATGTTGAAGAACCCCGAGTGTACAGGCAATCAGCTGCGAATTCTTTCTACTTTTCCATCTCAGCAATTCATATGAGCATCCCAAAGTTTGCCTGATATCAGAATTGTATGTAATAGGTTTTGTTGCATGTGCTTATTGTAAGATACATTTTTTTTGTCAATTCAGTCTTCAGGTTCATCAAGCATCAATACCCTAACTGATGTACCACTGTCATCTTGCTTTACCTACCCAGTGCCCAGTGCATCACTCTCTGGGTAGGAACAGGTGAAACGACAGTGCTAGCTCAATTAGGAGGATCTGTGTAAAGACTGGAGAATCCGTGAAAGTTCTGCAGTTAAATTTTCTAGGCCAGTGACTTCTCTCCCTCCTGTTTTGGCATCTTCAGTAGCACGGAAGGGCCACGTGGACCACAGCCAGAACACCCACTACTTTCCAAAAAAAGATAAGCTCTCCCCTTCCAAGATGCAGTCTCCAGAGGTAATGGAGCTTCCCCAGATTTCTGTGTTTCTGAGCCAAATAAACTGTGTTCCAAGCAATCCTCTAACAAAGCTACAAGTGATTGATCACCCTTTAAATAACGCAGGTGCACAGCTTTCTCCAATTTTTACACCTAATTTCCGATCCTTGGCCCACACTGAGTGCTAATTGGAAATGTCTCAAGCAATTTCACAGACAAGGCATCAGTTCCATGCTGTATGTGATGGACGCTGTCCCAACTTGTTCTGCAACCTTGAGGCATGTGTGTGATCATTACTGAAAACTGAAATCAAATCTCTGCAGAAGGAAAATGAGAGGAACCAATTGTAATTCACAGTCACATTTAGCTTACCTGTTCGTCACAAAGCTCATAAGAACCAGGCACAACTCAAATAAACTTCTGTTCTTAAAGTTCCTTGTGGATCAAATCAAGCCTTTAAAATTCTATAGTCAAATATCATCCCCATACTTGAATTGATTATTGCATTTTAAATCTAAAAAAAGAAACCTTTCTGCACTTGACTGCTGATGAATTAACTGAGTATATATGCTCTAAAATATTAAGTTAAGTATTATGCTGTCTGGATTTGGATTTTTTACTTCCATAGATGGAAATGTTGAAAGCAAGTGTTGCAATATCACAACCTAACTATCACACAAAATCTGAAAAAGGAGAAACATATGAGACATAGTCTTACGTAAGAGGGGAGTTCCAAGACTTAAATACAATAATGATGTATGAGCTGTGTTCTGGAAACTGGATCCATGTGTGGAGATTTTAAATATCTAGATCATGCATCAAAGTAATTTTTACCTGGGGTAGATCGTGTCTCAAATCACCACGTAATTGCCACCATTGGGAAAATGACCCGCACATTTTGAAGTGTGCACCTGACAGATTCCAGCTTCTGTTGTACACTTAATATGTTAATAGGTCACGCGATGCACATTTCTTGCATTACTTTTGAGATTGTGACTTGAGAAAAAGTAGGAGCCCATTGCATAACGTTTCACATAGTGAATACCAGCATTAGTTTTTCAGTTCTCTCATTCTACTTTTCTCTCATGAATATTGTGTCACCTTCACACTGCTTCTGTCATTTTTCTGTTTTTATTTCTGATTTCCAGCAGCTGTAGTTTGTTGCTCTGTGATGAATTCAGTTAGTGACTAACAAGAGATGCTTCTCCTCAAGTTTACTTCAGGGCTCATTGGACGAAGGTAGGTATTTAAAGTAATAGTTACCTCAACAATTTTAGTCTGCACCCTATCATAGACGTTCCTCTGTCTCTCCGCTGCTTCTCCTTTCTGCAACATAAATTTAACAAAGAGTTGACTTGAAACATTGACTCTTTTTCTCTCTGCAGATAATGCTTAATCTGTTGAGTACTCCAACTTCGTCTGCTTTTATCTGAGAGTAAGAGGTTGGTTTTCATTCATCTCCTGAATGAAATTGTTCTGGTTAATGACTCTTTGTAGATACTGTACTGTTTTTAACAGGTGCTAGCTGAATTTCATTAAATTTGACAGTAGAAAGAGTCAGGGGAGGTCAAGGGAGTGGCTTTCTAAGACTCTTCATCTCATGTTCTCTATATTTCTTATTATTTCTTTCTTTTTGCATTTGCATTATTTCTTGTCTTTTGCACATTAGTTGAACACCCATGATTTTGTGGTCTTTCATTGATCCTATTATGGTTACTATTCCATGATAGATTTATTGAGTATGCCCATAAGAAAATAAATCACAGGTTGTATATGGTGACATATATGTACTTGAATAATAAATTTACTTTGAACTTTGAAATGACAGGATATGAATTATTATACTTCTACTAAGGTGCTATTTGAGCTTGGATACTCCAATTCCATTCCCTTCTCTTGTTTTTGTGTTTATTTATTTTGTTCAAATATCTATCAAATTCCTTTTTATGTATATAAAGTGATAGTTTTTGTGATTTATCAAGTTCAAAAGGATAGTTGGATTAGAGTGTAAAATTGTTATTTTCTTCTGGGGTCTGTAGTTGGTGAATGGAGATCTCTCTCTCTCTCTCTCTTTCTTTCCACCCCCCACCCTTGGTGAGGGAGAGTTTGTTGCCAATTCTCCAGTCAGATAACTCGTAAACAAAAAGTGACACAATAGACTTTTAACACCGTAAATCAGCGAGTTGTTTTGTTACATCTCCCCTCTCGCTGTGAAAGGGGACACCTCCCTTTCCTTCATTAGGTAGAAAGAGAGCTTGGTATGTCGAATCGCCAGGTGAATGATTAGTTTTTGCTTGTACTGCAAATTGTGGTCTTTTTTGGGGGCTTTGCTATTGCATGCTTGGTGGGAGGAGGGTACAGATGCGTTTATGCAGAAGTGGGTGGGGGGAGGTAATTGCTTTCTGCTGCTTGTGCATGGGAGGGGGAGTGGGGGGGCTTTGGGGTTCTAATGTTTTAACTGTCACTCATTATTTGGGGCATGCTTTTGTTTTTGTGGATGTCTGCGAAGAACAAGAATTTCAGGGTGTATATTTTATACATTTCTCTGAAATTAAATGGAACTATTGAACTATTGTTTAAATTTTCCTATGCTTGTGTGTATTTTTATATAATCGCCTATACAGTTTGTGTGTAATTGTTCAGTGGATTTTCAGTAAATGTTGTATAGCTGTTTCTATATTTCTACAGCAGGTGTCGCATCACTTGAATCTTGTTTTTTTTTTATAGGTTAATTGTAATCACTCGAATGTCATGTTGCCTTTCCAGTTTTTATATAAGATGAACAAACCGTTGCGCTGCTCTCTCTTTTCCTTGTTTTTCATTCTTTGTTCTTGTAGCACTCAATAAATGGGTAGAAGCAACAAGCGTAGGGCCTTATTCTCGATTTCTGAAGATCAGAAATCTGGATCAGAAGATTATGAGATCCAGCAGTGGCACTTTAATTGCAGAGCTTGAACATTATTGGGCTGACAAGTAAACTATCTGATTTTAAAATAGACAAGGGTTTTTTTTTTAAATCTCTTGGTGTGTTTAGATACAGGGGATCTAATAGAAGATTTTGTCTGAATATGGGTTGCACCTTGTGTGTGTTTAAAATATAATTCTGATCCTTAAGGTCCCATCTCAGCACAAAACAAAGCCCAGGTATTGTTACAAAATTATAATAAAAATTAACAAAAATCAGTTGTGAAACACGCTGAACAAAGTAGATTTAGAATATGCTTTACTGTCATATTTTCCAGAATGCAATACCATATATGGAGTTTTTCCAATAAATAGGGGCAATGGAGGGGTGAAGTTATAACTGATAGTTCTTTGGTACTTCATCGAACTTTGCACACTGGAACAAATCTTGCTAAATATCAGTATCACTTATATCATTTACATGTGCTTAAAACTCGTACCATTATAAGTTATTTTATGTGAAGAAATAAGAAAGATTCAGCATGCAGAATTATCACATGTACTACAAATGTAAATTTATACTAAAATTGGAATTTTCATTCCGGATTACAGTTTGCATAAGCGAACCATTTGAAAATTTTATATAGTAAAAAATAAAAAAAATCTTTGGGTCTCTTGAATAACTTTTAAACACAAAATTTCCTTTTATTTCTGTTATTTTGAATTATATAGAAGAAGCCAAGTTCACAGATGTGGCTGAAATGTATCAAGCTTTCTTACTGTTTTCTGTATTTGAAACGATGGCTGTAATCATAAATGCTTTTATGATGGAAGGTTAAGTCACTGAGGGTTGAGTCTGGCATGGAGGAAGATGTGGATGAATGTTTATTGCAAATTTTTATTGAATTCATATGGTGTTTTTTAGCAAACAGTCAAAGCCTAAAGGACAGTACAAACTTCAGCTTGAATTCATTAGTTGTTGCTCTCACTGTAAAACACAGTATGAGGGTCACTGATCCTAGTCCAGGTACATCTGCAGAAACTCCTCTGCCTACAGTCACTGAACACATAATGATTACAATCTGGGATGTGAAATATGGCTATTCCTGGGTACTTTATAGGGAGTCACACTTATAGCCTTGAAAACAATTACAATTTGATTGCCTGGATCTTTTACAAAGCACAGAATTAACTCTTTAAATACAGAGTTCCCTTTGCATAAAACATCTGTAAATCATCTTTAAAAATTAGTTTCAATGGCTTATCACTTGCAGATCAGAGGCATAGGTATATTGAAAAATGACTAAACTTTCTATCAGTTACAGTAGGCCACGATCTAATTGAATGCTGAAGCTGGTTTGAATGAGGAAGTCACATTTCTAAGACAATAAGTATTCTCATGCATACTGATTGCACAGAGATATACAGAGATAGACAATAATATACCAGAGGACATAGAGCAAAATCATTCTGTCTGTGTATAACACACTCCTGCATAGTAAAAACAAATTTCTCTGTAGTATGTACAGTACAACTCTGTACATTATGCATACTATTTCCAGTATTATAGAACAAGGGACAATGTCTGGATGATTTTATGGTCTAACACAATTACTGACAATAGTATGACAGTAAGTAAAATGAAGTACCCTTTTTGGTAAAATTGCCTCTTAAGGTTGAACTTAAAGTCATAGTACAAGGTTAATAGCAGAATTCTCAAGAGTGTGAAGGAACAGAGGGATCCATGTCCCTTGGGTCCATGTCTATAGATCCCTCATGGTTGCAATGCGTTAATTGGATGGTTAAAAAGGCATATGGGGTGGCCTTCATTAGTTGAGGGACTGAGGTCAAGATCCATGAGGTAATGATGCAGCTCTATAAAACTCTGGTTAGACTTCACATAGAGTATCGTGTTCAGTTCAGGTCACCTCGTTATAGGAAGTATGTGGAAACTTTAGAGAGAGTGCGGAGGAAAATTTCCAGGATGCTGCCTGGATTAGAGAGCAAGTCTTAAGAAGAAAAGCTGAGTGAGCTATGGCTCTTTTTGCACCGAAGGAGGCTGAGAGGTGACTTGATAGAGGTAATAAAGTTATAAGAAGCACAGAGTGAACAGCCCCTGTTTTTCCCCAGGGTGGCAATGGACAATATGAGAGGGCCTACTTATAAGGTGACTGGAGGAAAATATAGTGGGAATGTCTTACGCAGAGAGTGATAAGTGCATGAAATATATTACCGATAGTGGTGGTAGAGGCAGAAACATTAGGGACATTTAAGAGATGCTTAGATAGGCACATGGATGATAGAAAAAAATGGAGGACTAAGTGGGAGGGAAGGATTAGATTGAACTTGGATCAATTTAAACGGTCAACACAACATTTTGAACCAAAGTGCGTACACTGTGTTGTAGTGTTCTTTGTTCTGTGAGGTGAGTTTCCAGGGGAATGTGCACTGAAGACAGATGCATCATTTGTAATGATTGCTCCTTCCCACCTGAATGTTAGGAAATCTTTATAAGTTTGTGTTCAGGACAAACCCCTGAACTTTTAACAGCTGTCCGTGAAAGGTTGGATTTGAAGGTTAGGATACATATTCCAAAAGAAGCCAAAATCAAGAAAAGCAGAACCCTTCTTCAATGCAAAAGTACCTTTGAGAACTACAGACATTTTTAATATCCTCTTCAACCACTTTCCCATCTGTATTGTCAATTAAATTTGGTAGATGCACCTCACCACAAGCTTAGACACTGCTGTGTTTCTGATAACATGATGCATTGTCAGCTGTAGATGTTGGTGACAGGGTGTAAGAAAGAAGTAGGCTAATTGCCATCCTAGGTATTTGAGCATAAAAATCTGGACAAATACTCCAGTGCAATCTTGAACCATCTGGATGGAAAGCAATGGGTTATCCTAATTAATACTTACCCCTTAATTTAAAATAACAAACTAATAAAGGGGTATTTAATATTAACACCTTCCTCTCTGATCAGCTGCTAGTGTATAATGTGAAGCATTTTCAAAGCAAATGTGTCAATGATATTAAATAGCTTTACTTAAAATCAGTTATATGCACCCGAGTCTTTAGGCAATGCTAAATATACTGACCCTATGTACTTAAAGCAAATTTTTATTTTTAAAATGATAGAACCATCTTCAGCCTTCTCTACAAAAATCAAACAATTAGGCTAACCCATTGGGCTTGAGGGTTTTTATGATATTAAAATCTGCATGGTATCATCAAGAAAGTGTTAAGGTAATTTCTTATTTTTCCAATACATCCGCAGCAAGTAGATAATAAAGGGCTGGTAATTAATTACTGCATATATACTTAGGTGCTTTATTCGAAATACAGATCTTTATTTCACAGTTAAATAATACCAATAATTAATGCATCATTAATGCATGTGAGCATCAAAACATATCTACTGAAGCACAAAGGATACAGATAACAGACTTTGTAGATTCACATTGCACAGGTCTGGCAGAATGATGGTGCTGCCAAAAAAGAAACAGGAACTTGCTGGATGGGTGTTAGGCATCAATAACTCATTGCACTTTGGAAAATTCATATACAATTAAACTGGGAGGGAATTCTATGTGAAATTAGTTAAATGACCTACAAAGGCAAGCAATGCATTAACCATTGGTCACTTGTTTGGTGTCATAGCAGTGTACAACATGAAACACTCTGTGCTGATTAACATGTCTATCTATACTAGTGCTACTTGCCTGCATTAATTCTATATCCATTTACATCTTGCTCATCCATTTGCCTCTTAAATATTCTTACTGTATCTGCCTCCACCGTAACCTCTGACAGCTTATTCCATCTACCAGTCACTCCTTGTGTGAAAAAAATACTCCTCAGAACCCCTTTAACTCTCCAGTCTCTCATGTTGAACCCATGCACCCTTGATTTAAAGACACCTACCATGGGAAACAGACCCTGGCTATCTCTGATAGGCATTATCTCTGCCTTTCAGCACCCTTCACTCCAGGGAAAATAGACCTAGGTTATACAATCTCTTCTTATAAACAAGCCCTCCATTGGAGGCAATACCCCCGTGAATTATTTTTCGACACCATCTTTGGCTAAATCCTGTGGTGTGGCAATCAGAATTCCAGGCAACACTCCAAATACAGCCTAACCACTATTTTCTATTACTGTAATGTGGCATTTTAACTCTTACATGCAATACTTCAGCCAATGAAGACAACCATGCCATTCATCTCCCTTCCTACTGTGTCAGCCATTGAGGGATCTATGTACTTGTCTAATACTGTTCCAAACTTACCATTCACTGTGTGTGCCATTACCTGGTTTAACTTTACAAAATATAACATCTGACATTTACTTAGAGTAGAAACGTATTGGATGACCTTGATACTGGACTGAGTTTGATACATCTTCCAGAAGATTATTGATACTGTGACTGAGATGATGCAGATAAACTGAAGGATGAGGCAGGTATGTATGGATATTGAATGTGGATCACCTTCACCAAGAGGTTTAGCTCAAAAACTGCCTTTTTTTGTGGTCAAAACTGAAAAAGAAATTCACTGTTTTTGTAAGGTTCCTGGTCTTCAGTTTCTGACATAATTGCTGATATAATCAGTCAATCTCTAGAACATCCTGATCTCCATAGCACGTCCTTCTGTAATGTCCTTGGATAAAAATCACATTACTTTGAAGAAATTATTGACTTCTTCATTGCTTTCCCTTTCCCTTCTCCAGGAAATCTTTTATGCCTTTTGGCTTCTCTCTCTGTTCCCTGTCCCAGAGGCAGCTTAAAGTCTTTTACAGTTCTGGGAAAATGTCAAAGATTTGAAGCTTTAATTTTATTTCCTGTTACTTGGTTTGAACAGTTATGCAATGTATAAATATCTTTGATGCTATAGGATAATTTTTCATTTAGCACACATGAATAAAGTTCAATGTTTAAAGTAAATTGATTATCAAAGTACATGTATGACTCTATATGCAACCCTGAGATTCATTTTCTTGTGAGCCTACTCAATATATCCATAGTAGAATAATAAGCATAATAGAATCAATAAAAGACTCCACTAATTTGGGTGTTCAACTAGTGTGCAGAAGACAGCAAACTGTGTAAATACAAAAAGAAAGAAATACTGATATTAATAAATAAATAAACAATAAATATTGAGAACATGAGATGGAGAGTCCTCAAAAGCGAGTTCATAGGTTGGGGGAACATTTTTCAGCAATGGGGTAAGTGAAGTTGAGTGAAGTTATCCCCTTTGGTTCAAGAGCCTGACTATTCCTGAACCTGATAGTATGAGTCATGAGGCTCCTGTACATTCTTCCTGATGGCAGCAGTGAGAAGAGAGCATGTCCTGGGTGGTGGGGGCCCCAATGATGGGTGCTTCTTTCCTGTGACAGCATTTCATGTAGATGTGGTCAGTGGTTGGGAGGGCTTTACTCATGATAGACAGGGCTGTATCCACTACTTTTTGTAGGATTTTCCCTTCAAGGACATTGGTGTCTCCATGTCAGCCTGTGATGTAGCCAGTCAATGTACTATCCACACAAAATGCTGGTGAAACACAGCAGGCCAGCATTTTGTGTGTGTTGTTGTTTGAATTTCCAGCATCTGCAGATTTCCTCATGAATGTACTATCCACAATTGGGACTGTTGATTATCCATCCTTTTAACAAGTATTTGTTCTTCATTTCCACAGATATCTTAAAAGAAAATGTTTGCTATAATGGATGAATAGTCCACAGCTCTAACTTTAGACTTGGCTGGTAAACTAAAATTCTATGCCAAATGTCAAAGCAAAAACTCCAGAGAATAAAGAAAGCTCGGAAAATCATGAGGTGCAAAAATAGAAGACTTTTACAATTTTTTTTTCATTAGATACTTGCACAGTTTTCCTCACTGCCTTTGAAATGATAAGCGATTTTAGGATGGATCAGATTTTGTTGATGATTCTGGATGAACAAAAACTTTTCAACGCTAGTATGAACTCACTGGAACTTAAATGTTTCTGGACTGAAGCATCCGGGCTCTCACAACCAGACTGTGCAACAGTTTCTACTCCCAAGCCATCAGACTCCTCAATACCCAGAGTCTAGACTGACAGCTACACCATTTATTATTATATTGAAATTTGTCCTCCACTGTGCCTATTGTCATGTTTATTATATTTATTTACTTATTAATTATTGTACTGCCCTGCACTGTTTTGTGCACTTTATGTAGTCCTGTGTAGGTTTGCAGTCTAGTGCAGTTTTTATGTTGTTTTACATAGTCTAGTGTAGCCCTGAGCTGTTTCATAGTCTAGTGTAGTTTTCTGTTGCTTCACGTAGCACCATGGTCCTGGAGGAACGTTGTTTCATTTTTACTGTGTACTGTACCAGCAGTTTATGGTCAAAATGACAATAAAAAGTGACTTGACTTGACTTGAATGAAGTGTTCTTCATTCTCCAGCAAGTAATACTCTTAAAATATGTCTCAAATTAAGCAAAAGTAGATGCTTAGCATAAAGATTAATCCCAATAACTTACTGAGCTGTATATGGTAAATTTGCAACATGTTACATCCATGGTAAAATGCAGCATAAACCCAAAATTAAATTGCTAATTTCACACTTTGATTAACTGCTGCAACTTAAAAGTGAGCTGACCACAAGTGGGAATGATCAAAAGCTGAAAGGAAGACTTGCCTCACAACGACAAGATGAATTATAGAAATTGACATTCACTAAATTATAATGTTGATGATCGACTCCTTGAAGAATGTAATACTATTGTTTTAAAAGAGAAAAAACAAGCTCCCTTCCTCCACCATCAACATTGCCCTTATACACAACTCTTCCATTGCATGCATGTCTGCTCTTACCCCATCCTCCTGCCACCTTACTGGGGAAAGGGTTTCAAAGGTACTTAATGTCAGAGAAATGTATACAATATACATCCTGAAATGCTTTTTCTTCACAACCATCCACGAAACCAGAGGAGTTCCTCCAAAGAATGAATGCCAGTTAAATGTTAGAACCACAAAGTCTCCCACCAGCTCCCCTCCCTCCTGCACATAAGTAGCAGCAAGCAATGACCCCCCCTCTCCCCACTAGCAAAATAAAGCATCGACACTCACCACTGAGCACTGAAGTGTGCAGCAAAGCAACAGCAAAGACACAGACTTGCAGTTACCCCAAAGACTACTTGTTTACCCAGTATTTGACATACCACAGGCTCTCTCTCTCCCTAATAAGGGAGAAAGAGATGTCTCCGTTTACAGCGAGAGGGGAGACATAAGAAACAATTTACTGGTTTACAATGTTAAAAGTCCGTTGCATTGCTTTTTCCAAGCTTTGTGCCCAAAGATCTCAGGTCTCTGGGCACACAGCAGAGATCTCCCAACTCCTATGACACACTGATCTCCTGCTGGGACACTGACCTTCGATCCACCCATCTCCAGTGCCAAGAGATCTCAGACCTCCAAAGGTGAGCGATGCTCTTAGGCCGTGTCCTTGGCGTGCCATATAACGGCCGATCTTGAAACCCTGAGAGCGGGTCCCATTCCCGCAAAGAACCGAAGTCAGCGTGTAACTCCAGGTCAGCGTCTTCAAAAGAATGCTGAAAGGGAAACATAGAGATATTAAAGATGGAAATAGAGCTATTTCTGAAGATGCAAGCAAAGGAGTCGACGTTTAGCGCCTTCATGACTAAGCTCCGCCCCAAAGATTCCTCTTATCCTTACCTACCATCCCACCAGCCGTCTCCAAAACTTCCGCCACCTCCAACAGGATCCCACCACCAAGCACATCCGTCTCCCCCTCCCACTTCGTGCTTTCCACAGGGATCGCTCCCTACTCAACTTCCTTGTCCATTTGTCCCTCTCCTCTGATCTCCCTCCTGCAACTTGCAAGCGGAACAAGTGCTACACCTGCCCCTACACGTCCTCCCTCACCACCATTCAGGGCCCCAAACAATCCTTCCAGGTGAGCTGACACTTCACCTGTGGGTCTGTTGGGGTCATTTACTGTGTTTGGTGCTCGCAGTGTGTCCTCCCGCACATCGGTGAGACCTGACGTAGATTGGGAGACTGCTTTGCCGAGTATCTATGCTTCATCCGTCAGAACAAGCGGGATCTCCCCATGGCCACCCATTTTAATTCCACTTCCCATTCCCATTCTGAACTGTCCATTCATGGCCTCCTCCACTGTCGTGATGAGGCCACACTTAGGTTGGAGGAAAAACACCTTCTATTAAGTTTGGGTAGTCTCCCCTCCAACCTGATGGCATGAACATCGATTTCTCAAACTTCCTGTAATGCCCCCAACCATCCCCTTTTCCCTCTTTCACCTCATCTCCTTGCCTGCCCATCACCTCGCTGTGGTGCTCTTTCCCCCTTTTTCTTTCTTCTATGGCCTTCTGTCTCTTCCATTCAACTTCCTAGCTCTTTACTTCATCCCTCCCCCTCCAGGATTCTCCTATAGCCTGGTGTTTCTCTCTCCCCTACCCCCACCTTTTAACTCTACTCCTCAGCTTTTTTTTTCTCCAGTCCTACCAAAGGGTTTCTGCCCAAAATGTAACTGTACTCTTTTCCTAGATGCTGCCTGGCCTGCTGAGAATAACAAAATAAATTTTGGCTGTTTTAAACTGTTCATTGCTGATGTGTAAGTTTTATTATGTGTCATCTTAAAAAAGGGAAGATTTAATTGGTCAGACAGCATCCGTGGAAATGAAAGATCTCGGCCCGAAATGTTGACTGCTCATTTCCACGGATGTTATCCGACCTGCTGAGTTCCTCCAGCTTGTTGTACGTGTTGCTTTGACAACATCATCTGCAGTGCACTTTGTGTTGAAAATTTAATTCTTATTTTCATTCCAACAGAAATAATAAATATTGGAAATGCATATATAACAGTTAATCTGCAAATAATTCTTGTTGACATGAAACCATCTTTTAATATTCAATATTTGATTTCATCTGTATCTGCTTTACAATCTCTATGATAGATGTATGGATCAAATTTTAATTATAAAGTCACCAGATCTGTGCGATATGGCAGATACTCAGAAGATATGAAGGTAACAAGCCATCCAAAGTGATCTATGTAATTGATACTTCTGGGGAGATGGATGGGTAGTTGGCTGAGAGTTGTGAGTGAGTATGCAAATATTGCTGAAGTCATTGTTTGGCGTTGTCCCATGAATAGATGCTTCCGCTTTCAGGCAGTGAATATGAATTTGCCACCACCTTTGAAGTCATTTCAGTCTATGATTGTGCTTTGTAATTAAACAGTCCCTTTTAAGTTTCTTTGTCTGATGAGAAGCACGTTTATTTAGTGTAACTCACTAATGCCTATTGCTTCAGAAACAGTGTGGCTATAATAGCATTCAAATTCTAACCTGCTACTGCAGAAGAGAAAACATGTGGATGCATTTTGTGCAGTCAAGTTGGCTGGTAGAGAATGGTAAGGCTATTTTTGATTCCAGTAGTTAATTGTCTTTACCCAAATGGTGGACACACTCAGTTTGGACCTCTGCTTGCATGATGATTACTGAAATGTGAAAAAGCATTTCATTTAAAATGCAAAAATAATTATCTATTTTTAAGCTAAATGAGTGATATTAATGAATGATATTTGATGAGTCTGTTCCTTGAAGAGGGCCAGAATCAAATGAACCAAATATAATTTATGGCCTTATCTAAACTAAGACAGACACACTATTTGCAGGACTTAAACCCAGAGCCACAACTTCAAACTATCAAACGCAGCAAACATTCAACAAACAGGGCTCAAAATGAGATGTAGTCTGATTAACTTGAATGAAACCAAACGCAAACACGGGCACCAAGAGAGACTAAAACAGATTTCAGTCATGGCAATGGGTCTACACAAAATTGGAAGAATCTTGAAAATCTAACAATAAATATTAAAGTAAAACACTACCAAAAAGCTCTTGAAAGCATTCAGCTTGATACTAAATGACAACCATATTAAACTTGGAAGAGTCAAAACACAGGTGTTAATAGCACAAATCACTTATTCCCATAAATCGTCTGCACTATAAAATCTTGATTAATTTAAGAGCAAGTAAATTTGGACTTCTTTTTCTTTTTAGAAATAAAAGTTATCATATCATCTGTATGTCTTGCCACTTTAAATAGGAATATGTATTAACAATCATTGTCTGAAAGTACCAGGAAAACGCAATTAACTTTCTGTTGAGTTGAGTAGATGTCATATCCCTGAGGTGCAGCTCTTTATACTTCACTGTGGGAACTTGCACCATTTGTTAAATTGTGAATGTGTTCTTTGTTTTAATGTATGAATATCATACAGTCAGCTGTTAAATCTGATAGGGTTTTGCATGTAGGAGGGCAGTGCAGTAGCATAGTGGTTAGCATGATGACTTAGAGTATTAGAGATTGGGAGACTGGGGTTCAGTTCCTACCACTATCCGTAAGGAGTTTGCACATTCTCCCCATAACTCTGTGAGTTTCCTCTGGGTGCTCCAGTTTCCTCCCACATTCCAAAGGTGTAAGGGTTACGATCATTGATGTGAAATGCTGCATTTCACAGTACGCTTTAATGTACTTGTGTCAAATAAAATTAATCTTTGATCTTAAATATTTCTTCTTAAAAGTATACTCCAGTTGTTAAAATGATTGAGGTTGGTAATTACAAAGACTATTGGCTTTTTTAGTACCATTCTGAATTACTTCATTAATTTTATGTGAGTTGTACAGAATAAGGCTGTTCACTTTTTTTTCAATAAGCTACCAATCACCTGATATTCCATCTGGGTAGCCTCCAACCTGATAGCATGAACATTGATTTCTCTAACTTCTGTTGATGCCCCTCCTCCCCTTCTTACCCCATCCCTTATTTATTTGTTTATTCCCCCTTTTTCTCTCTCTCTGCCCCTCTTACAATCACTCCTTGCTTGTTCTCCGTCTCCCTCTGGTGCTCCCCTCCCCCTTTCTTTCTCCCTAGGCCTCCTGTCCCATGATCCTTTCCCTTCCCCAGCTCTGTATCCCTTTTGCCAATCACCTTTCCAGCTCTTAGCTTCACCCCTCCCCCTCCTGTCTTCTCCTATCATTTTGTATTTCCCCCTCCCCCTCCTACTTTCAAATCTCTTACTATCTTTTCTTTCAGTTAGTCCTGACGAAGGGTCTCGGCCCAAAACGTCGACAGTGCTTCTTCCTCCAGATGCTGCCTGGCCTGCTGCGTTCCACCAGCATTTTGTGTGTGTTGCTTGAATTTCCAGCATCTGCGGATTTCTTCGTGTTTGTGTTGTATAGGATATTTGGGTTTCTGACCGAATGGGCTGCTTTGTCATTGACGATGTAGAACTTACTGCACGATAGTTGAGTTGTGCACACCTTGACAATTTGAGAGTACGCTACAAAGCTTATACTCTACTG
The DNA here is from genome assembly GCF_048418815.1 of Hemitrygon akajei. Taxonomy (NCBI): domain Eukaryota; kingdom Metazoa; phylum Chordata; class Chondrichthyes; order Myliobatiformes; family Dasyatidae; genus Hemitrygon; species Hemitrygon akajei. The sequence goes on along the minus strand of NC_133150.1, from coordinate 15,976,065 downwards.
ATGGTGGAAAGCCTGTGAAGAGCTGAGATGTGAGATACTTACCACAGAACGCTCAATGCTGACATCAGATAAAACCATGGTAAACAGAAGCTTGATATTCAGCTGCACATTAGATGCTCTTGAAACTAGATTATTTATGCTTTGGCTCCGTTACGTTTGCTGCTCTAAACACCAGCGGTGAAACAGACAGTAAGTCAGTTAAGTTTCTGATGAATTGTCAAATCTTACATTTTTTGTATCATTAAAGTATCTCTTCTTTGTTCTTTATCAAGTCTTGACATTCTGCTGACATTCTGCTGACATGCAACCTGATCATAATACCTAAGAAAGGCTGAACTAATCACTTAAGAAGGTTTGGCATCATTGCATTTCATTTGTACTTTATATACTTAAGTTAAACTCAAAAATGCGTGCTTTTTTAAAAAAATTGTACATTGCCAGGACTTTCATTAATCCTATTTTCAAGTTTCTTCTGCTTTGGGTGCCATTTTTGATATTGTCATCATGTTTTGATGATATAAACATTAATTGAATTAATTAGTGCAGTGGATTAGGTTGCAAATTATGTCATGTCAGGAAAGAATCAGAATCAGGTTTATTATCACTGGCATGTGACATGAAGTTTGTTAACTTAGCAGCAGCAGTTCAATGCAATACATAATCTAGAAGAGAAAATAAATAAATATTAAATAAATTTTTAAAAATAATAATAATAAATAAACAAATAAATCAATTACAATATACATCTATTAAATAGATTTTTTAAAAATCTTGCAAAAAAACAGAAATACTGTATATTAAATCAAGTGAGGTAGTGTCCAAGGGTTCAAAGTCTATTTAGGTATCAGATGGCAGAAGGGAAGAATCTGTTCCTGAATTGCTGAGTGTGTGCCTTCAGGCTTCTGTACCTCCTACCTGATGGTAATTGTAAGAAAAGGGCTGCCCTGGATGCTGGAGATCCTTAAAAATGGACGCTGACTTTCTGAGGCACCGCTCCCTGAAGATGACCTGGGTGCTTTGTAGGCTGGTACCCAAGATGGAGCTGACTAGATTTACAACCCTCTGCAGCTTCTTTCAGTCCTGTGCAGTAGTCCCCCACCCCTCCATACCAGACAGTGATGCAGCCTGTCAGAATGCTCTCCGCTGTACAACTATAGAAGTTTTTGAGTGTATTTGTTGACATGCCAAATCTCTTCAAACTCCTAACAAAGTATAGCCACTGACTTGCCTTCTTTATAATTATATCAATATGTTGGGACCAGGTTAGATCCTCAGAGATCTTGACACCCAGGAACTTGAAGCTGCTCACTCTCTCCACTTCTGATCCCTCTATGTGGATTGGTATGTATTCCTTTGTCTTACTCTTCCTGAAGTCCACAATCAGCTCTTTCATCTTACTGATGTTGAGTGCCAAGTTGTTGCTACAGCACCACTCCACTAGTTGGCATATCTCACTCCTGTACGCCCCGTCGTCACCACCTGAGATTCTACAAACAATGGTATTATTGGCATAATTTTAGTGAGTAAAACCAGGAATTTGATGAATACCTTGTTTTATATTATCACCTTAAAGGTGATGATAGTTAAAAACTAGTGACAATCATGCCTTGGTCATAATGGGGATCAAAAACATTCTACCAAACTGAGTAGTGTTTGGGAATGTTCTTAAATGTTCAGAAAATCCATTCAGGTAACCACTTTAAAAAATGTATCCAACTGCATTAGGGGTCACTGGAGCAAATAACACTACAATTTTCAAATTAATTAATTAGATTAGAAACTAAATTAATTTGTGTGTTGGTGTTCAAAACATGAATGACCAGTTATTGAATGACCCTGGAAAGAGTACATCTTGACAGAACCTTGACACAGGAGACCCCAGTGAGGTGATATATCAAACAAGTCATATAATTGGTTAAGCACCTAGCCTACCTGGATGAGATCTAAGGCTGAAAAGAGGGAAATGGGAATATGCTTCCCCAATTCAAGACCTTGCTGCCCCCAGATATCCAGATGTTAGAGCAAGCTGACCACTGGGGGCCACACAAAAAGCACACAGGAAAAAAAAATAGTTTTCAATTTTTGTGAAACTGAAATCATAAAATGCACATCTTGCTTTGACAAACACTCCAACCTATTACAGGCATTCTTGATGACCATCTAGCACCACTCCCTTCCTCTCACAACTTGGCACCCCCCACAGAAGGTAACTCTTCTTCATCAGCTTAGAGTCTTCATCCAAAATATCTCTTCAATCTAATATGAACTGCCATCAGTCTTAGAGCACGTGGTCTCTTTTACATCAAGTGAACTACAGAAACAATCCTATTAGATATCAATGGCTCAATATTTAACTAAAAACCTAAACCTAACACCAGATCATTTCAAGCTTCACATCATCATGATCTGGTGCCAAGGGAACTATTTTACTGAATTTGTACTTGTTTTGGGCAGAAATTACATTTTTCAGTTACAATACTTTGAAACATTTTAAATTTGATAAGATGCCACAAAAATGCAAGTGTGTTATTACTTGAGCAATACTGATGTTTTACCACTAGATATCACCATTGTATTTGATATAAAAAAATGGACAGCTGTGAAAAAAATGGATTGTGTAACATTGTTTGTTTTTTTTACAGAAATTGCTCATAAGTTGAATTATACCAGATTATCTCGTTTTAGCAATCAGTTCCAGGTGAAACAACACCCATCAGGAATTTGGAACAAACATTACTATGTACTGCCCACGTTCTTCAGGTAGCTAACCGCATGTCTATTTGTGCTGTACATATTTTTGCCCACAAAAATCTGGAATGTTTCAAAACAACCTGCTTGCAACATTATATTACAATGAGAACAAACTGTGCTCCTTTATAATGTTTTATTGTTATGTGAAAAGACATTCTTCTGACGATAACTTCATAACTGGCTGCAGGCTGCTCAAAGTCAAGAGAAGTGCTACTAAATAACGGGGAGAAATTTTACAACACTTAAGTGTTGGGACAGCCATTCGATGTGCCTAAGCAATGATATCACTGGCAGCATTCCATGCCCTAGCAACTTAATTCTGATCACAGTTGTTCACTCAGGGTAAATTTGGTACACCAAGGCAGAAAAAAATGTTATGATGTCTCTAAAACCCTCAAGCACCTGGTGGAAATGCACACGGTCATGGGGAGAACATACAAACTCCTTATAGAGAATAGTTGGACTTGAATCCAAATCAATGATCTCTTCCGCTGTAATGTGATGAACTAACCTCTGGGCTACCATGCCACCCCCTGCACTACCGAGCCACCCCATAAAGCTTTTCTGTATGGCGAGCACCATGTTTCCCGTAAACACGTTGGATGCAGTCAGCCTCAGGGAGACTGAGCTCACAGACATTCTCCACACTCAGCACTGCCTGGAGGGATGGTTCCTGAACACCAGGTGCTACTATCAGTTTCCTTGTCTCCTGACTTGAATTCACAGTCCTACCACCGATTCTGGCGCTGCTACACTGAGAACCCATGGAAATTACTGAAATTTTGTGGAAAGTGTAACTTATCTTCCAAAATGTTGCTCTGGTGCTTGCTGCCAATGATTTGTGTGGTCAGGAGTTTCAGAATATATGCAGTGGAGTAGGAGTTGTTCAAAGTAATGTTGTTAACTTGATGGGTTCTAGAAACAAAATAGTTATCCCCAGATATTGGCACTTCAGCTAGCAAAGTGTCCTGTATAACAAGGACGGTGGAAAAAAAACATTCTGAAAGAGTGATAAAGTGAGGAAATAAAGAAAGTCATCTTTGCCCAAGATGCTCAGGTGGTCTTCGTCCTACGGGAGCCTCAGCAAGGAGAATTCTGCGAGATATCTAAATTTCAGTTGCAAGCTCAAGCTAGTATAAGATGGGGATGTCAAAGTAAAAATGACAATGATCTTTTATGCACTTGTCTCCTTCTAGACTTGGGTTGGGGATACTTGCAGTCTTCTACCATCCATCATTCCACAAGGACACCAGCAGGTGGAGATGGTACACAACTTTCATAGTATTACAGTCTTCCACATGTTGTTTTTGTGCCGTTCTGCACTACACTTGAGCCCAAATCGAGCAAGCAGAATCAATGTTAATTTGTTGTGTGACCAGATGTAGTGTTACTGGAAGTGGCAGATCAGGTATATATGAGTTATTAATAGCTGGCCACTCGACAGCAATGGCTATTCCGCCAACTACTTGACTTAAGGCTCTTGACATATAAACTATTCCTACACTCTATGTAAATAATAAAAACCATAGTTGCATCATTAAAGTGATTGAGAAGACATGGGAAGGAAGGCTGAATATAAAATTATTACCACTTTTGCTGTGCTCAACAATGCTCCTGGCTGGGGTTAATAAATGGCATTTGATAATGACCAACATCATTTCCTCAAGGTAGTGGGGGAAAGTTGATATGGTAAGAGTGATAGGTGGGAGATCTCTATTTATTAATTTTTTAGTTGTGACCATCACTGTCCAGGTCAAAATATATTGCCCTTCCCAAGAGAAGATGATGGTGAGCTATCTTCTTGAATAATCACTTTTGGTTTTGTGCCACCACACCTTGAAACAAAGATGGAAGTACAATAGACGTGTGATGATTTGAGTAGAATTGAGCATTAAACAATTTTCGTTAGATTTTAACGGAGATAGCTATCAATGATATTGGCCCAAACTATATTAGGTGTCCTGATAGTGAACAGCGTAGTTGGTGCTGACTGCACACTGCAATCTTTGTTTAGGGTAGCTGACCAAAACTGGTATGCTGTCTGTACTCCATCAACAGAAGTGGGTTAACTCTATATTGTAATCCCTTGCTCATTTTTGAGGGATTATCAAATCTACTCTTTGATCTCTTGAGGACAGCTCACTCTGAAGTATTTCTTTCTTATTAAACACTATTAGTTATGCAGAGTTCATACACAACCCAGCTGATTAATGTCCGATTCAGTTTAGGATTAAGTCAAGCAGACCTTGAAAGACCTAGATTTGATCCTGAGCCTGATTTCAATTAGCCAAGACCAAATTACCAAATGATCATCAAGACACTGAAAATAATCAAAATCAGGTTTAATATCACTGGCATACATCATGAAATTAGTTGTTATACAGCATCAGTACATTACAATACATAATAAAAACTGTAAATTACAATATATATGTTAAATTAAGTAAGTATTGTAAAAAAAAGAAAAAAAAAGTAGTGAGATACTGTTCCTGGGTTCAATGTCCATTCAGAAATCTGTTGGCAGAGGGAAAAACACTGTTTCTGGATCACAGAGTGTGTGCCTTCAGGCTCTTGTACCTCCTTCTTGATGGTTGCAATGAGAGGGCATGTCCTGGGTGATGGGGGTCCTTAATGATGACATCACTGCTCTCAGTTTTAGTGCATTTAAATTATAGAGGGAAGGCAATATAATTTCCGGCAACACACACGAAGTGCTGGAGGAACTTAGCAGGCCAGGCAGCACCTATGGAAAATAGTAAACAGTTGATGTTTCAGGCCAAGACCCTTCATCAGTCTGGGAAAAGAAGTAATTTTACACTCTGAGTTTCTACTTCTCAATTTCCAGCAATTCAATTTAGAAAATATTTTGTGGATGAGAGGATAAGTTCAAAGTCAGTCATGGAGACCATTGTTGCCAGTCTGCTTTCCACTTCTTTGGTAATCTGCGTTCATGCAGAACCTACTTGCCTTCCATTTCTGAGCTGCAGAAGGGTCTTGACACTTGAATACACATACACCGTGGCATGCAAACGTTTGGGCACCCCTGGTCAAAATTTCTGTTACTGTGAATAGCTAAGCGAGTAAAAGTTTCCCTGCTTTCCAAAAGGCATAAAGTTAAAGATGACGCATTTTATTTCCATCTTTTACAGTTTCAAAATAACAAAAAAGGAAAAGGGCCCAAAGCAAAAGTTTGGGCACCCTGCCTGGTCAGTACTTAGTAACATCCCCTTTGGCAAGTATCACGGCTTGTAAATGCTTTCTGTAGCCAGCTAAGAGTCTTTCAATTCTTGTTTGGGGGATTTTCGTCCATTCTTCCTTGCAAAAGGCTTCTCGTTCTGTGAGATTCTTGGGCCGTCTTGCATGCACTGCTCTTTTGAGGTCTATCCACAGATTTTCAATGATGTTTAGGTCGGGAGAATGTGAGGGCCACGGTGATGCACCATCAATAACTCACTCTGAGACGTAGGAAGCGAGGTATCGGCTTTTATTGACTGGAAGAATGAACAACACTACATCCTGGGGAATGAGGCTGGGCAACCGGCCTCAGTCGCCTTTATACAGGGGTCTGTGGGAGGAGCCACAGGAGCAGTCCAGACAGGTATATGTAGTTCACCACACACGGCAAAGCCTTCAGCTTGCGCCTCTTGAGGTAGTCCATTGTGGATTTTGAGGTATGTTTAGAATCATTATCCTGTCGTAGATACCATCCTCTTTTCAACTTCAGCTTTTTTTTTTACATGCAGTGTGATGTTTGCTTCCAGAATTTGCTGGTATTTAATTGAATTCATTCTTCCCTCTACCAGTGAAACGTACCTCGAAGCATGATCAATCCATCCCTGTGCTGAACAGTTGGAGAGGTGTTCTTTTCATGAAATTCTACACCCTTTTTTCTCCAAACATACATTTGCTCATTGAAGCAAAAAAGTTCTATTTTAACTTCATCATTCCACAAGACTTGTTTCCAAAATGCATCAGGCTTGTTTAGATGTTCCTTTGCAAATTTCTGATGCTGAATTTTGTGGTGAGGACGCAGGAAAGGTTTTGTTCTGATGACTCTTCTATGAAGGTCATATTTGTGCAGATGTCACTGCACAGTAAAACAGTGCACCACCACTCCAGAGTCTGCTAAATCTTCCTGAAGGTCTTTTGCAGTCAAACAGAGGTTTTGATTTGCCTTTCTAGCAATCCTACGAGCAGTTCTCTCAGAAAGTTTTCTTGGTCTTCCAGACCTCAACTTGACCTCCACTGTTCCTGCCATATATGTTAACTGCCATATCTTAATTACATTACAAACAGAGGAAATGGCTTCTTGAAAACACTTTGCTATCTTCTTATAGCCTTCTCCTGCTTTGTGGGCATCATTTATTTTAATTTTCAGAGTACTAGACAGCTGCTTAGAGGAGCCCATGGCTGCTGATTGTTGGGACAAGGTTTGAGGAGTCAGGGTATTTATAAAGCTTTGAAATTTGCATCACCTGGCCTTTCCTAATGATGACTATGAACAAGGCAATGCCCTAACAAGCTAATTAAGGTCTGAGAGCTTGGTAAAAGTTATCTGAGAGCTCAAATCTCTTGGGGTGCCCAAACGTTTGCATGGTGCTCCTTTCCCTTTTGACACTCTAAAATTGTACAAAACAAAAATGATACACTAATCTTGCTTAAAATGTTGAAAAAGTATGTTTCATCTTTAACTTTATGACTCTTGAAGATCAGTTCATCTTCTACTCACTTAACCATTCACAGTAACAGAAATTTTGATCAGGGGTGCCCAAACTTTTGCATGCCACTGTACATGCTTACAGCTCAGACTACTATCTAACCAGGGCTAATTTTAACTTGGCAAAGTCAAAACTGAAGAAACAGTAATGACCTCAAAATTATATTGAGAAGATGCCTCTTCATTGACACCAATAATTAACCAGCTGCCACCTTTGGAAACAGCTAAAGTGGTTGGCTATTTTTAAACTCCAAATCTGAGTCTTGTTTTGTATATAAGGCTTGTTCTGTAAATCCATAGGGAGTGAATTTCTGAGCAGCTTCACTGTTGGCAGAGGTGAGTAAGTTCTATCTTGGCTGCCACTTCTTTGAGCTTTTCCTTTTATTACAATTTCCTGGAATCCTCTGACTGACCAAGCACACTGCAATGGAAATTTAATGCCTGTTTTAGGTCATTTCTTGCCTGTTTTAAACAGGTTGCTAACATGTAATGTGCAATTAACTAAACACGTCATATCATTTCCCAATATCTGAAATCAATGGAACCTGCAGTCTTACTAAGGCAAATATACAGATTCTGATCAATCAGTTCACATTGATTGCTTTTTTACCCCTGATATTACTTGCATTTGAACTCCTAGATTAAAGGAGATAAATAGAATGAATGAAATTGTTGTCACCAAATTTGAAAGCTTCAGTACATATTGGATCCTTGATCATATATTACTGAAGTATTGCCTTGAATGGAAAATAACTTATCACTTATTGCCAATCATGGCTTTCATTCACATAGGATTAACTCAGTGGCATTCAAAATATTGGAGTCACATTTTAATAAGTTTGCAAGTATCTTAGATTTTCCCAAATATTAAAAACTGAATGTGTGCACTACTCTTTCTAATTGTGTCTCATTCACTTTCGATTATTAATTCAAAGTTCAAAGTAAATTTATTATCAAAGTACATATATGACACCAGATACAACACAGAGATTCATTTTCTAATGGGCATTCACAGTAAATAGAAGAATCGCAATAGAATCAATAATAGACCTCACCCAATAGGATAGACAGACAACCAATGTGCAAAAGCCAATGAACTGTGAAAATAACAAAAGAATAGAAGAGAAATATTATTATTAATAAATAAAAAAGCAATAACTACCAGGAACATGAGATGAAGAGTCCTTGAAATTGAGTCCACTGGTTGTGGGAACATTTCAATGATGAGGCAAGTAAAGTCGAGTGAAATTATCCTCTTTCATACAAGGTCTTGATGGTTGAGGGGTAATAGCTGTTCCTGAACCTGGTGGTTTGAGTCCTGAGTCTCCTGTATTTTCTTGCTGATGGCAGCAATGAGAAGAAAGCAAAGCTTGGATTGTGAGGGTCTTTAATAACGAATGCTGCTTTCCTGTAATAGTGTGTCATGTCGATGTGCTCCGTGGTGGGAAGGGCTTTACCCGCAACGGACTGGGCTGGAGCCTCTAATTTATTGTAAGCTTTTCCATTCAAGGACATTGGTTTCCATCCAGGTTGCAACCAGTCAATATACTCTCCACCACACATCTACAGAAGTTTGTCAAAGTTTTAGATAACATGCTGAACCTTCGAAATTTTCCAAGAAATTAGAGGCACTTCTATGTTTTCTTTGTAATGTAGTTATGTGCTGGACCCAGGAAAGTTCCTCTGAAATGCTCACACAAAGAAATTTAAAGTTGCTGGCCTTCTCTACCTGTGATCCCACAATGAGGACTAGTTTATAGACCTCCAGTTTCCTGAAGTCTATAAACATATTCTTGGTCTTGCTGAATTGAGTGAGATGTTGTTTTTACAGCACCACTCAGCCAGATTTCCAATCTTCCTCCTTTACGTTGATTCATCATGGCTGTCACCAGGGGACTAAGCACATAGCCTTGTGATCCACCTGTGCTGAAAGAGATTGTGGAGGAGATGTCGCTAGCAATTTGAAATAACCATTATCTACAAGTGAGAAAATTGAGGATCCAGTTGCACAAGGAGTTATTGAGGCCAAGGTCTTGAAGATTTATTGATTTGTTTTGAGGGAGGATAGTATTGAATGCTAAGCTGTAGTTGCTGAAGAGTATCCTGATATATGCATTTTCATTGTCTAGATGTAGGTTGAGTGAAGAGCCCATGAAATACTCTCTGCTGTGGACCTGTTGCTCAGGTAGGTAAATTTGAGCAGATCTAAGTTGCATCCCAAACAGGAACTGGTATGTTTCATCACCAGTCTCTCAAAACACATCATCACAGTGGATATAAGTGCTAGCGGATGATAGCTGTTGAGGCAGGATACCATATTCTATTTAGGCTCCAGTATAATTGAATCCTGTTTGAAGCAAGATACCTCAGACTGCTGAAGCAAGAGGTTAAAGATATTGGTGAACACACCAGCTGGTTGGTCAGTACAGGTCTTTGGTACTTGGCCAGGTACTCTATCTGGGCCAAATGCTTTTTCTGGTTTCACCACCCTGAAGGATGCTCTCACGTTGGTCACAGGATCATCGAGGGCTGTGGGTTTCTAATGAAGGTGCCTCCATGTTTTGATGATCAAAGTGAGCATCAAACACTTTGAGCTCATTTGGGAGCAGTGACATAGTCACCTGTTTTGTTTGGTATCATATTGTGGGAGGTGATAGCTTTCAAGCCCTGCCACAGCGGTTGAACATCCTTCGGTGACTCATTTGGTCTGGAATTGACACTTTGCACTTGGCTGTGCTCCTCCTTCTACCAATCTGTTGCTGCCAGTACAATCTTCTCCGCGGAGGTGTGCTGGGGAAATGGCATCAACACGGATGACGCCAAGAGGCTCAATAAATGCATTAGAAAGGATGCTCTGTTTTAGGAGTCAAACTGGACACACTGGAGGATGTGGTAGAACAGAGGATCCTCTGGAAAATCCTGGCAATTCTGGACAATGTTTCTCACCCTCTGCATGAACAGAGGAGCACTTTTAGTAATAGACTAAGACAACTGCACTGCTCCAAACGGTGCTATATGAGGTCATTCTTACCCTTGGCCATTAGGCTCTATAATGAGCCAACATATAGCTGGGAAAATAATGACACTCCCACCCCCCTTCCCTTCTGTTAAACTGTTTGTGGTAACTTATTTTTTTATCCTTTCTTACATCTCTTCTAATATTTGTATATATGTGCACTTGTAATGCAACTGTGACACTGTAATTTCCTTTGGGATCAATAAAGTATCTATCTAACTGCGTACAGGCAGAGGGCAAAGAGCAAGGCTTCAGAGATGAGGACAACAAAGCAACAAAGAGGTGGTCATGGGAAGCAAAGTAGGCAGAGAATATAATGGACAGTAATTGTTTGTATGTCATATATAAGAATCCAAAGTCTTTATATTTTGCCAGAAAGGCACCAATTAATAAGAATCATATTGTACATTCTTATTTTAGTTGTTAGTTGAGAATAAAATCTTAATGGGAAATTCTAAGAAATTAAAGTAAGACCAAGATTTACTGCAAACAACAGGCAACGTCTGTTCCTAAAATTAGTCTTTCCTACTGTGAGTTCTACTTATAAAATAAAGCACATTAAGTAACATCTCCCACATGTTTTTTTGGAAAACAGCATGGTCCCATATGTGAGTATTATTGACTTTCCATCATTTTGCAAGACATCTATTGGATAAAGATGAAACATTTAAATAATTTACTTACTTTAATTTTAACATTTTGGCTAGAATGTGTCTATTCATATGTATGGAATAGTCCTGCTTTATAAGAACTACAAAGTAATCTGACTTTAGCCTGAAGCCCCTTTCACTCGTAATTTATTAAAATATTTGAAAATCTTTGCTGTTCTGCTTTGAACCATTTTCTAATACGATGAATATGATCACAATCCAAGGAAGTTGGAAACAATTTTTCAGTTTTATTTTACATTGGGAGGTTTAGGTTGAGAGAACAAATAAAACAGTCTAATCTGATATATGTTATTTTTATTTTCTTTTATATGAGATAGCTCATGGTTTAATATCGTATAATTACATTGCAAAATTCTGTAAAAATATAAATCACCAAAAAAATTGTCCTTACTAGCTTCTGCATGGATTCCATTTCCTTTCTGTAAAATATAAGCATGCAGTAAAAAGACAGCACTGAGAGAGTCATTTTTTCATTCTAACACGATCTAAAATTGTTGTGCTTTTATATTCATCATAATGGAAGAATTTAAGCCCCTGAAGTTTCAGAACATATTGCTGTCCCAGCAGTATAAATTCCAAAGTCTCCACTCTCTAATCCCCACCCCAATCTACTACTATACTTTTACACATCAAAAAGCCATGAAAAATAATTCGGAGCAATTGAATACATACAAATTAATTCAATAAAGGAAATTACCTTATATTTATATTTCTGAACACAGACTTTACTTTCATCTGAAGCTAATAGACCCAGGATCAGAACATAGAATAAAACTGGGCAATCTGCAGAAGTTGCTGCTTACCAGCTCAACTCCTGAAGTCAGGCAGCAGAATGCACTGTCCCATTCACATGGGTGGAAGTTCACGACTGTTGCCTTCGCTTATAAGTTCTGAATGTCAGAACAGTTCTGTTGATGGTAAAAAAAAATTGCAGATCCAAAGGGTTTTTTTATTCAGAGAATCAATGGTAAAATCTGTATGATTGTAAGTCAAACTCAGAAAAAATGTTGCATAAAGTGATTGTTGAAGTTTAGAATTCTTTGTTCGAATTAAAAGATGCTTGACAGCTGATTCAGTGAGGGGTTAGGCATGGCCAGTCATCAAAACACTTCAGTGGGAGTGAATGGATGTTCTTGGCTTTCAGGACATTTACAACAGCTTGGAGCCTGCTTCTCTGTCAGGCAAGAGGATTTTCAACTGGTTCATGACCATACCTTTGGGTAAGACGTATTTACAAAAATACTGAAACTCAAACATTACTGTTTTCCTCTGCTGACCATGAACAATGGTGGTAATATTAGGAATCCTTAAAATACGTTAGGAACCTTAATGTTAGGAATCATAAACTATGGTGGTAATTCATAGAACATAGACCTTAGACATCTACAGCATTTTACCGGCTCTTCGTGATGGTGTATATCCTTAGACCTGGGTGCAGCTGTGGAAGGAGTCACATCTGGTCATATCAATGACATTCCATTTACACTGGGTGTTGAGAGACTATAAACATTGCTATTGGAAAGACAGTTGCATCTTGTTGGCGAACAACATAACATTAATATAGCCAGCATGAGATCTACAAATGTGCAATAAAATCTCAGCAGAATCTTGGCTCAGAACCAAGACTGACATTTACGAGCCGATTTTATGAGTCAAAACTATATTGGAAGTATGTTTTACAATGGCACAGTTATGTACAATATGGTTGTACAGGCAGTCCCCGGGTTACGAGTGTCCGACTTATGGACAACTTGTACTTATGAACGGACTGCCATAAAGCCTATTACATTAAAAATTTGAGTTCAATACAATGGTTCATAATAACAAACACACACACTACTTCGTGACGCTCATGAAAACATTGTGCGGCTTCAGCAGTTCATCGGCTCAAGGAAGGAGAACGCCGTCATTTTAAGTCAGATCACGTAGCCATTAGCACTGTTTTGAGTGTGTAACTTTGTATTTTGCTTAAATTTTTCTCTTAGTTACCCTTGTAACCATGCCCCCAAAGTGTAAATCCGATGCAAGTGCTGGTGATGAATCAAAGAAAAGGAAAGCGACCATGATTGAAAACAAAGTGGAAATAATAAAGCGATCGGAAAGAGGTGAAATGCCATCAGTCATTGGAAAAGCGTTAGGCTACAGTCGGTCAACAATCGGAACAATTTTAAAGGATAAAGTGATGATAGCATTTGAGGAAGAAGACTGGGACCTAAAGACTCCTGAACCGAAAAAATGTTTGATGAAAGAGTTAGCTGAAGCCTTTTGTCTAATTGAAGCAGGGATGGCAAAGTTAGAGGAGCAAAATTCTAATACAGAGAGGTTCACCAAAGTTTACCGTACAGTTACTGAGGGCCTCAGCTGCTACAAGGCCACTTACGACAAGAAAAAGAAAAGCTCTGCACAGAAAGGTGAAACATATACTATATACTAAGACAAACATTTGACTGACGCTAAATAAGAACAGTATGTACCTGTTCCGACTTACCTACAGATTCGACTTAAAGACAGACTTAGAAACGAATCTCATTCATAACGAGACTGCCTGTAATGAAGTTGCTCTTATAATGTGTTGCACAAAGAATTGACATTGTAACAACATTTTGGCAAGTATTCAGAACACAGAATGCTGCAGCGCAGTACAGCCCTTTTGGCTGACGGTATTCCACTGTTCTCTATAAGTGCGCCGGTGTGCAGTTGTGCAGTAACTGAAATGCTCCCATGCACATCGCCCTCATTACTGTGCAGATGTGCTGCCTGAATTTTCCTTTATGTAATGTTAATACTATTTTAAAATCTATGTCAATATATTTGTGAAATACCCTGTAATAAATTATTTATAAATGAATATAATTTTCTAAATAATAACTATACCACAACATTAACTTTGAATCATTTTAGAGCTTTAACATACTTACATTGTCAATGTTTCAAGGTGCAACACTGTTACAAATTGTAATAATAAACACAGAACGGAAGTCGTAGCTCATTGTTAATAAACCACCAGCCCGCTGAATGCTGAAGTTGTCTACATTTCAAAGTTTATGAAACATGAAAGGTTTTCTTTGTTGTACTCTATTTTATTAAACCTTACAATGAATAAGTACAATCAAAAGTATGTGAATTTTGAATTTTCATTCTAAATATCTATACCACAAAACCAAATATTTAAAGTGCTGCGCAGGTTTCAGGGCGTATGAACATTTCCTGCTCAGAGCAATGGTTGGTCTACACAGATGTAAGGAAAAAGAGCATTCAGATCTGCAAATGCTTTAGTTGTTGTTCAGACTGAATATGAGAATGGCGAAGAAATGTGACCTAAGTGACTTTGACTATGGAATGTTTGTCGGTGTGAGGGGGAGTGGTTTGAATACCTCAGAGATAGAGGGAACATTGACTGTGCCTATCTTTTATCCATTTCCAATGTCAGTCTTACCTTCCCCTCCCACATCATCCTCCTTTCGTCCATACGTCTATCTCTCTCAAATGCCCCTAATGCATCTGCCTCCACTATCACACCCGGCAGTGCATTCCATGACTTACCACTCTCTGTGTTAAAATAAAACTACCTCTGACATCCTGACTATAATTCCATCTGATCACCTTAAAAAGAATTTCCTCTCTTAATAGCCACTGCCAGCCTGGGAAAATGGCACTGACTGTCTGCTCTATCTATGCCTCTTATCATCTCGTATAATTTTATCAAATCTCTTCTCATCCTCCTTCATTCCAAAGAGAAAAACACTAGCTTGCTCAACCTATATATCTTTGCTCAAGATACATTCTTCACTCTAGGCAACATCCTGGTAAATCTCCTCTGCACTCTTTCTGAAGCTTCTACAACTTTTCCTTAATGAGCTGACCAGAATAGAGGTGTACAAGGTGACAAGAGCTTCTCCTGCCTGAGACTTGGATCTATTCCAATTTGCCTACTGTCACAACAGCTCTACAGCAGTTACCATTTCATTGTCTCTTCACTCAACTTTGGAACATCTGGACAGTGAAGATGCATACATCAGAATGATCTTCATTGACTACAGCTCAGCATTCAACAATATTGTTCCCTCAAAACTAATCAACAGGCTTAAAGATCTTAGCCTTAATACCTCTAGCACAACTGGATCCTTGTTCTCCTCACTTGCAGATGCCAATCTGTTTGGATTCGCAACAGTATCTCCTCCACCATCTTCATCAGAGAAGGGGCATCACAAGGTTGTACTCACTTTACACTAATGACTGTGAGGCTAAGCACAACTCCATTGCCATATTCACTATAAGTTTGCAGACAACACCACTGTCAATGGCCAAATCAAAGGTGGTGAGGAATCAGCATATCGGAGGGAGATTGAAAATCTGGCCGACTGGTGCCTCAACAATAACCTCTCACTCAATGTCAACAAGACCAAGGAGCTGATTATTGAGTTCAGGGGCAGGTTACTGCAGGTCCATGATCTCTCTTTAGAACACTGGACCAGTTGAACCATTCAGTAGTGAGATTACTGTTATATAGTTGTGTCAAGGAATTATGAAACAAAGACAGATGATCGGAATTGGCATGTAAAGAAGCCGTCATCTTGAATAGTGGAAAAAGTGTGTAAATAGGCCCCATAGGATCATTGGGGATCCAAGCCATCCCAACCACAATCTATTCCAGCTGCTGCCATCTGGGAAGCGGTACCGCAGCATAAACGCCAGGACCAACAGGCTCCTGGACAGCTTCTTCCACCAGGCCGTCAGACTGATGAACTCATGCTGACTTGAGTGTACTCTATATTACACTGACTGTTCTATTTATTATAAATTACTGTGATTGCACATTGCACATTTAGATGGAGACGTAACATGAAGGTTTTTACTCCTCGTGTTTGTGAAGGATGTAGGAAATAAAGTCAATTCAATTCCATTCAATTCAAGATAAGACTTGAATAGTGCAATACTGTTTTGTGATAATTTCACTGAATCCATACATGATAACGGAGTATCCTAGGGATTGGTATTGCAGCCTTTTCCATTCATTGTTGGAGGATTAGCTCTACATTAATGTTTTGATCAGTGCAGTAGATTCTGCTTAATTGAGACACATCAGGACTAATACATTTTGACCCTAATAAACGGCTGCCCCAGTTAGCTGAAGTTTCATGAAAATAGTTAAAAAGGTAAATAAAAAAACAAACTGAGTAATGAATAATGTACTTAAATGAAATACAGAACAAATTAAAACACTACCAATACTTCTGCAGTACTATAAAACTGTGTATTAGTTCCTAATAATTACTGATGGAGGAATGCAACCATGTTGCATTCTTTTGACAGTAAATGAACAAAATCAGCACAGTCACCTAGTTCAAGATAAACAACTGCCTTCATACAATGGCAACACGAGTGAATCTGCAGATGCTGGAAATAAATTAAAAAAAACAAAAAAAAAACACAAAATGCTGGCAGAACTTAGCAGGCCAGACAGCATCTATGGGAGGAGGTAGTGATGACCACCTCATAAAGGGTTTTGGCCCAAAACGTTGTCACTACCTCCTCCCATAGATGCTGTCTGGCCTGCTGAGTTCTGCCAGCGTTTTGTGTTTTTTTAAAAAATTGCCTTCATACAATGGTGTCTATGATCGCATAATCCAAATCTTCATTTTCATTGTACCACTGACGATGAATGTCAATACTTTCAAATTCCTCATAGCTTCTAACTTGTTGAAATAGTGAAATAATTTAATTATTTCTGGCATCTCCAAGTCAGAATGTAGTGAGCAAAACAGCTCTGATTTGTCTCGTAGCTTATTTCTCACCAGCTATCAGTGACAAAAATACAACTGAAGCAACTTAAAAACTGTTTGCTCAATGCACGGTGTTGTGTCTAATGGCCACACAAGTGCTAGAAACTGTTCAGCAACAGTCTCCTGCCCAAAAGAGAATTTGCATATTTTCCCAAATAACCTGAAAAAGTTAAGGCTATTTTTCAATAAGTATTCATTCCTTAAGAGCTGTTGCAAATATGTGGCCGCCCCAATTAACTGGTGTTCCAATTAAAGGAATCCACTGAATATCCTCAGTAGTACAAGTGTATACAGTAACTTATTCAATTTTGGCCTCTTGTGTATCATGGATTTTGAACACTCGACTATCGAGAGCTGTGGTGTCAGCTGGTTAATTTCCAAGCTTTAAAATGTGCACCCTAAACTTCTCCTTCTCTTCTCCCTTTAAAGATTCTTAGACCTTATTTGCCCAACCTTTCAGTTATCTATCCTGGAATCAAATTATTTGCTATTTTTTGTCAGAATTTATTTAATACTGGGCCAGTAAAATGTTGCTTGTATATTGTTGTTATGTCTGCTCAAACATTTTGTAGACCATTTATACAGGGATTTTACTGAAGTTTCAGTATGTATCCTTAAAATCTGTCAGCCATAGTTAAATAGTAAAACCCCTGCCTCTATGTTAAAGAGTTGTGGGTTCAAATCTTACTACCTACCAGACCCTGTACTCAGATTTGACGAGTGACATTATTGGAAGAACTTGGTGTCCTGGCCACTGTTGGTTCCTCCACCAACATTACTGAACAGATATTTGGTCAGTCATTTACGTTGATAGTGAATTTGTTTCAAACTTGCTATGTCTTCATATGTTAATAACTGTGATCATATTTTAAAATAATTTATTATCTTTGAAGTACTTTGGGTATACTAACATCATGAATGCTGTGATATAAGTGAAAATAGTTTTGTTTCCCTTTTCTCTCGCTATTCCAAATGTGAATTTTCATTTCAAACCGAAGTCACTGGAGGTAATCCACAGATCAGACAGCTTCTCTAGAGACAGATACAAGAGTTGAGGTTGACTGCTTTTCATCAAAACACTCCTATGATATACAGTACCTCAGTTTAAAACAACTTCTACCATTAGATGTAATAGCATCAAAAGAAAACATTGTTATTTTTGTGTTTTTTCTTACAACAGGAAAATGTTCATGTTGGGGTAAAAGCATGCATCAGAATTCATTGATTCTGCACATAAATATATTGGACAACCTTAGCAGATAAACTTATTCAACCTACTTTACATCCACTTAACAATGGACAGAAATTTCAGTAGATTATCTAAATGGCACAGAATTCACCCTGTCTGATTTTTATCCACTGGCAAAGCAAACTATTAGCAAAGTGAAGCTATGATTATAGAACATGATTATTAAACATGTTAGAATCAAAATCTTTCTGTGTCTGCTCATCATTTTCCCTTTATAAGGTGCTATATATATACTGGAAGATAATTGTTTATGTTTAGGGACATGTAACCTTTGATTTAGAATCAACCTGAAAGTAATTCTTTCATAGCCTCAGGAAGTAATTAAGTTCTGAAAGTCAGAATAAAGAAATAGGAACCACCTGGTTTCTTTTCCTATTGCTTTTCAAGATTTGACATTTGTGTGTGGTTTCCTATCATATCAAGCATTTTAGAACTGTTGACACCACCCACCAAATCCACCACCCACTTTCCTTAGATTTTAACGATTAATACAAACTGACAGACATTATTATAGGTTAGCGATCATAAGGTGAGAAGCCTTGGCTCAGCAATATAATATCTGCAGATCAGATAAATACTGGGAGAAATAGGGAGGTCTAAAACGTATAATTAAATTTCTTCTAGATAATGCAATGACGGGCAATTTGATTGCAGAAGCATATTGATCTGTTAAGATTATCTTTACCTCTGATCTCTTTTAACCTACTTGAAATTATCCTGTGTTTTATACTGTACTCCTACCTGCAAATTTATTTTGAAATATGACCCTTCTGATGAACTGATGAAGGCTCATTAACCCAGAACTTGACTGGTTTCTCCTTCCACTGATTCTGCTTGACTGGCTGAGTTCTTTCAACATTTCTGTTTATGTTTTTGTTATCTGTTAACAATAGTGTGGTTACATTACCAAACTTGCAACTTAAAGGCTTGGTTTCAATATTCTTTAAAGTTGAGTTGAAATCCCTTCACATTGACTCACAAATTCTATTCTTCTCGAGTAACAATCATTGATTGCCCAACATGATCATACCCGCTCTAAAGAAATGGACATCTAAAAATTTCACTGCACGATGCCAGAAAAAAAATGACATGTAGAGGAAAAGTATTCTGATATTGATCAATTCTGGATATGTTCTTTGAGAGATTATACCAACTGTGACCAGTTAATCTACCAACCAATACATCGTTGGATTGTGAGAGGAAACCAGAGTACCTGGAGGAAACCCACGCAGTCATGGGGAAAATGTAGAAACTCCTTACAGAATTTCTGAAGTCTTGTGTTGTTTTTCTCTCTTCCTTGCTGTTCCTCACTGTTCATAGCTTGCTCAAATGCTATGAACAGTGGTGCCATGTCCAAAGCTGCACGGGAGTGTGACCCTGACTTTGTGAGCAATGCAGTAACTTGTGTCTGCTCGCTATTTGAAGTTTGCTTGTGACCACTGAAAACCACACATCAGCCGCACGCGTGCTTGCATTGTTCTCAAATTCAAGATTACGGTTTACTTCACTCTCGGAAACCTTGCTACAGCATTCTTGCACCTTTTTTCTGTGAAGATCTGTCATTTATGAAACTTTGCTGCCCATTGCTATGTTGAAGAATTCAGAAAAACCTCAATGAGTAGAATGGGGAACCTCTCAAATTTAGTGACTTTTGTATTCACACCTGGAATAATTAGCTGCAGTTCAGGCCTCTCAAACATATTGGAATTAAAGGGTGATCCTCAAGCTGATCACAGTAACTTCCTTTGCACAAAATAGATTCCTCCTGCACACATTTTTTCTGCCTGGACATATTCCTTTGCTTCCTGAAAGGCTTCCCATTTCTTCCAAGCACTGCTCGGCAGATGAAAGTGTACTGATTGAATAGTTCTGTGACACTTTTTCCTGAGGCTAGAACTGAGGCAAGGTGCTATTTGACATGAGAAGTTCAACCCATAGCATCCACTGTTCCTAAAGAGGCAAGTATTACATGAGTGAAGCTGTTAATGGTGTTCTATAACTAGTATTTATAAATTTATTTTTCTTTTTGTAGCTTGTTAATATTCTATTAGGAAAGAGAGATGCCATGAAGCAATTTCCTAATGAAGGGTCTCAGCCCAAAATATCAACTATTTATCCCTCACGATAGATGCAGTCTGACCTGCTGAGTTTCTCATTCATTTTATGTGCATTATGTACATCTACTGAATCTCTTCTGTTTATGAACAAAATTCTGGGCTGATTTTTCAGGGTGTGGTGTTGCTGGCAAAGCAAGTTTTCATTGCCTATCTGTAGTACCTTTGAAGGTGTGTAAAGAGCAATTGATTGGCAATCAAGTCATATACAAAATGGATAAGTTTATCAAATTTCTTTCCCTGAAGAACATCTGCAAATTATGTGGAGTTTATGTAAATCCCTAATTTTTATGGTTACTTTGCTGTTTCTACTGCATTTCTTCCTGAATTTGCAATCCATTTCTCATACTCCTATTGTGAGATTTCAGCTCAGTTCTCTGGATTATTAACTGATATTAATAATACTAATATTAATGAATTGGAAGTATGATAACATAAACACTTTACAATGGTGAAACATTATGTATGTTAAATATCATATCTTAAAAGACCTGTAAAAACTTGGATAATTGGGATCCATTTAAATTTCAACTATTATTCATTATTGTGGTGTCAATTTAGCCATGTTCAAGAGGTCAAAATATGTCAGAAATCTGTATTTGTCACATCAAATATATTAAACAAAGTGTAAACTCATTTGATGCTTTCCCACTTGTATAACCTTGGATAGTGATGTAGTCCTCCTTTAGAGGACTATGTGAACCTCCAGTTAATTAAAAACTAACATATTGTAAATGTTGGAAATCAGAAATCAAATGGGAGAAACTAGAAATACCATTCTAGTTTTTTTTTTACAGTTATAGGACCAACAATTGGAACCAGAATAAAATAGAAATGCAACCAGTTTTGAAAGTTAAAAAAATGTGTTTGAGATAAACCATGGTTGGGTTGTGAAAGAAGTCTGTGAAATAATGAAAAGCAGGAGAAAGATAATGAACAAAAGGACCATAAGACAGCTCGGGGATTGGTAAATTGGTTTATTATTGTCATATATACCAAGGTACCATATAAAACTTGATTTTCCATACCTTCCATAGATCAACTCATTACACAGTATGTTGCACTGAGTTAGTACAAATAAAACAATAATAACAGAATTAAGTGTTACAGTACTGAAAATGTGTAAAATGGGTAGATATAAGTTGCAAATTTGTGAGGAGGTGGATTGTGAGATCAGAAGTACACTTTATCATACTACAGAAACATTCAATGTTCTTATAAGAGCAAGATAGAAGCTGTCCTTGAAACACACACTCATTAATCTTAATATCATGAATATCAATTAATAATCCACAGCACTGACCTGAAATCTCACAATAGGAGTACCAAAAATTGATTTCAAATTCAGGAAGAGATACAGTGGAAACAGCAGAGTAACCTTAAAAATAAGGGATTTACATAAACTCTACATGATGTCCTTCAAGGAAAGAAATTTGATAAGCGTATCCATTTTGTATATGACTTGTGTGTTGCCTGGATTTCCAGCATCTGCAGATTCTCTCTTGCTTGTGAGGTGTTCTTGAGCCTGGTGGTACATGCTTCCGAGTGTTTGTATCTTCCTTCTGATGGAAGTGGGAGAAGGGTAGGTGGGATCCTTGATTAAGCTTGGATTTTTACTCAAGCAGCAAGAAGTGTAGACTGAGTCCATGGAGGGCAATCTGGTTTCTGTGCAGTTCTGAGCTCTGTCCACAACTCTTTGCAGTTTCTAGCAAACATGGACAGAGCAGTTACCATTGATGCACCATCAATAACTCACTCTGAGACGTAAAGGTGAGATATCGGCTTTTATTGACTGGAAGAAGGAACAAGCAGTGGTTGACCACTATACTACATCCTGGAGACAGAGAGGCTGGGCTCAGCCCTCAATCGCCTTTATACAGGGGTCTGTGGGAGGAGCCACAGGAGCAGTCAGCAGGGGGCATGTCCAGACAGGTATATGTAGTTCACCACAACCACACCAAGCCATGGTGCATCTGGATAGGACATTCTCTATGGTGCATTGATGAATATTGGAGAGAGTTAAAGAGGACATGTTAAATTTCTTTAACCTCCTGAGGAAGTAGAGGCACTGGGGAGCTTCCTTGACCATGGCAGTGATGTGGTTATACCACGTCAGCCTCTTGCTAATGTTCACTTCTAGGAACCTGAAACTCTCAATTTCCTTGACTTCAGCAATGTTAATGTAAACAGGAGTATGTAATTGTACCCACGCCCCCACTTCCTGAGGTTAACGGCCAACTCTTTAGTTCTGCTGACATTCAGGGAAAGGTTGTTGTCATGACACCAGGCTCTCTATCTCCTTTCTGTACTCCAATTCAAACTTATTTGAGATACTGCCCACAATGGTTGAATCATCTGTAAGCTTGTAGATGAGAATAATGGGGCAAGGCAGAACATCAATGTTGAGTAAAGAGTTCACCAAAAAATCTGCTGGAAGAGCTCAACAGGTCGAGAACAATCTGTGAGAGGACATAATTTGTTAATGTTTCAGGCTGAAATTCTGCCTTAGGATTGATGCAGGGTTTTGATTCAAAACATTAACAGTTCCTTTCTTCAAACAGATGTTGCTTGACTCACTCTCTATTTTAAGCATATAGCTTGTTGCTCCAGATTCCAGCATCTGCAGTTTCTTGTGTCTCCCTAGAGTAAAGGGTGGGGGTGAAGTTGGCAAAGTGGCAGAGAGATCAGTGCAAACAGCTGCTATCTGAAAATAGTGGAACCCATTACTAAGGTTTAAATTTGGCCAATAACACACACAAAATGCTGGTGGAACACAGCAGGCCAGGCAGCATCTATAGGGAGAAGCATTGTCGACGTTTTGGGCCGAGACCCTTCGTCAGGACTAACCGAAAGGAAAGATAGTAGGAGATTTGAAAGTAGTGGGGGGAGTGGGAAACGCGAAATGATAGGAGAAGACCGGAGGGGGTGGGATGAAGCTAAGAGCCAGAAAGGTGATTGGTGAAAGTGATACCAAGCTGGAGAAGGGAAAGGATCATGGGACGGGAGGCCTCGGAAGAAAGGGGGGGGGGGGGGAGAAGCACCAGAGGGAGATGGAGAACAGGCAAACAACTAAATATGTCAGGGATGGGGTAAGAAGGGAAGGAGGGGCATTAACGGAAGTTAGAGAATTCAATGTTCATGCCATCAGGTTGGAGGCTACCCAGCCGGTATATAAGGTGTTGTTCCTCCAACCTGAGTTTGGATTCATTTTGACAGTAGAGGAGGCCATGGATAGACATATCAGAATGGGAATGGGATGTGGAATTAAAATGTGTGGCCACTGGGAGATCCTGCTCTTTCTGGCAGACCGAGCGTAGGTGTTCAGCGAAATGGTCTCCCAGTCTGCGTCGGGTCTCACCAATATATAAAAGGCCACACCGGGAGCACCGGACGCAGTATACCACACCAGCCGACTCACAGGTGAAGTGTCGCCTCACCTGGAAGGACTGTCTGGGGCCCTGAATGGTGGTGAGGGGGAAAGTGTAAGGGCAGAAGTAGCACTTGTTCTGCTTACAAGGGTAAGAGCCAGGAGGGAGATCGGTGGGAAGGGATGGGGGGAACGAGTGGACAAGGGAGTCGCGTAGGGAGCGATCCCTGCGAAAAGCAGAAGGGGGGGAGGGAAACATGTGCTTGGTAGTGGGATATCAGCATAGGAGGCTGAAGACAGGGATGAAAGAAGGATCACTGGAGAATTGAATTGGCAGCCAATTGACAACTCAGTCATGCACGTAATCTGAATGGAGGTGTCTCCCATTAAAATAAACACCTTTTCTCTCCCCGGGGTATGAGACACTACTTTCTGAGCAGTTAATAAAATACACTAAATTGAAAGATACAGGCAATTTCTTGTTTCTTTTGGATGGTATGTTCGGAGCTATTGATGGACGAAAGAGACAAGGTAAAATGAATAATGTTGGGACATGAAGCTGTGTGCAAGGGTAATTAGAATAGACAATTCAGATGATTGAACTAGCAAGTAGTGAAAATAGTTTTATAATATTGCAGATAACACAAAGCCTGACGGAGCTGTGGACAGTTAGGAGGTTGTCATAGGTTACAACAGGATTTTGAAGGCAGAATACAAGATTAATGACAGGATTCCTAGCAGTGTGAAGAGAGGAATCTGGGGTTCCATGTCCACAGATCCTTCAAAGTGGCTGCACATATTGATAAGGTTGTTTAGAAGACATATGATGTGTTGGCCTTCATTAGTAGGGGTATTGAATTCAAGAGCCACAAGGTAATATTGCAGCTCTATAAAATCCTGGTTAGACCACACTTGGAATATTGTGTTCAGTTCTAGAGGCCTCATTATAGGAAGGATGTGGGAGCTTTAGAGCAGTGGTCCCCAACCTCTGGGCTGCGGACCGATACCCGGCCGCAAAGCATACAGGGCTGCAGCAGTAGCTGGTGCGCACCCAGCACATCTTTAAGAAAAAAGCTGAAATAAACAAGCTAATTAATTAGGTGCCACCCAGCACATAAATGTCGGCCTAGATCAGAGGCGATTACCAATTGTGTACAGCAAGTGAAATTGGTAATCGCCTCTGATCTGGGCCGACATTTACGTGTCGGGCGGCACCTAACTAATTAGCTTGTTTATTTCGGCTTTTTTTCTTAAAGATGTGCTGCGTGCGTTGCAGCTACTGCTGCACCGCTGCATGCTTCGCGGCCCGGAGGTTGGGGACCACTGCTTTAGAGAGGGTGCAGAGGAGATCTGCCAGAGTGCCACCTGGGATTGTGCCTTACGAAAAAAAGTTTCAGTGAGCTGGGGCTTTTCTCATCAGAGCAAAGGAGGATGAGAGGTGACTTGATAGAGGTGTAGAACGTGATGAGGCATCGGGCTAGTGACTTTTTCCCAGGGTGAAAGTGGCCAATACCAGGGGTTTAATTTTAAGGTGATTGGAGTAATGTAGAGTGGGGATGGCAGAGCTAAGTTTTTTCATACAGAGATTGTTGGATGCATGGACCACCCTGCTGGGTTGGTGGTAGAGGCAAATGCATTAGGGACATTTAAGAAACTCTTAAATGGGCACATAGACAAAAGCAGGATAGAAGGTTATGTAGGAGGGAAGGGTTATATTGATCTTAGAGAAAGTCAAAAGGTCAGCACAACATTGCAGGCTTAAGGGCCTGAAATGTGCAGTAGTGTTCAATGTTCTGTGTTCTAAAATTTCAGTGCATTCAATGCCACAGCCGGACTGCTTCTCTGAAGCCAAGTATGTGTAGGGCTGTTACTGCAAGTTAACTCCTCTTTCTTCTGAACTTCAGTGAGGTACCTGATAAGTTGTCAAGAATAATAGTCACTTATTATCTCACTACATCATCAAAATTATGGTTTACTGAATCACACAAGCTTCTAATTTTTTCATGTTTTGCTTTTGAATTTCTGAAGAACATTTTTTTTTTGCATTGCACCTTTAAAAATGAATTGTAAGGTGAGCCAGAATTTACACTGCTGTACGCATGCAAGAGTCACCCACTGATATGTTATATAAACAAGAAGTAGTTACTAGATGATGTATATGGTAACTCTCCATAACTATAATGAATACTCCATACATTTTTAATAGTGTTTCGAGAAGGTTCATCTGAACTACTTTCTTATGGTCAATTAGGGAGTAATAAATGCTGACCCTGCTAAGAACACCCAGACCCCAATCATGCACTTAAAAGTAAATGTACTGAAACAAAGATAATTTTAGTTTGCAAGGTCAATTAAGTGTAATACCAAGTTTCAGTTGCAAATGTGAAACAAATTGGTGACCTGCTAGTGTGGAACTATGGAATATTGATATATACATGATTGTTAATTTGTCCAAAAGTAACCAAAGGCCTTTTTTTTGTGAAACATGTTGCTTTAATTTCAGAAGAACAATACAACTGCCAACAGCAACCAAAGTAAACAAAAAAAAAGATTTTTTTTAAGGTCTGAAACCCTTCATTCATAAAAAATAGGAGAATTTGTATGAAATGATGATCTAACAGGAAATGCAAAATTCTTTCCTCTCTTTTAGATAAAGTTGTAAAAACTGAAATTTTGAGTTTTTGCGATAAGGTAAACGGTTGGTAAAGAACGTAAGACCCTGTTGAGGGTAAGCAGTTTAATGATGTTATTGATGTCTGTTCTGACGAAGGGTCTGAGCCCGAAACGTCGACAGTGCTTCTCCTTATAGATACTGCCTGGCCTGCTGTGTTCCACCAGCATTTTGTGTGTGTTGTTTGAATTTCCAGCATCTGCAGATTTCCTTGTGTTTAATGATGTTATTTGTCAGGGCTGACATATGAAACAAGCCAATGTCCTGCATTCTGTTCAAAGAGCCACAAGTCAGTTCTGAACAGAAGACACACTGGCAGAATCAAAAATAAAATACTAGTCTAGAAAATGTACCGTAGGTCATAAGCCCAGACTTTGGATGTGACCTAGGCTTGATCCAAGCTCAGGAAATGAGGGTGCCATTGCAGACTGGACATAGGAGATGGTATAATTGTTGAGCTATTGCAGGGTAATTGGGGAGTGGAACCTAAACATAAGAGGGTAAGGACCTTAGGTAGTTAAGAGCTCAAGTTCAAGTTTATTGTCATCTGCCTGTGCATACTGTATATACAGCCAAACGAAACAACGTTCCTCTGGAACGTGGTGCACCCACAACACATACATCACACACAGCACAGAAAACAAAATATTAAATATTAAACAAGTAAGTTAATAAAATATAATTCAAAATGCATTTGAAGTGCACAGGTAAACAGCAAACAGTATATAGCTCGCTGTCCCAGTGATGAGGCCTCCGTGGTGGCAGGATACTCATTAGCCTCACAGCCTAGGGGAAGAACCTGTTACCCAGTCTAGCAGTCAGAGTCCTGATGGTTCTGTACCTCCGTCCTGACGGTAATGGTCAAAGAGATTGTTGGATGGGTTGTAAGGATCCTTAACAAACTTTGTGCTCTTCATCTATAAATATCACAGGTAGGAGAGAGGGAGACCCCAGTGGTCAATTAGGGAGTAATAAATGCTGACCCTGCTAAAAAATTTTACTAATTTTTACTATCCTCTGTAGGATCTCATGGTCTGATGCCTTGCAGCTGGCTTACCACACAATGAAGCAGCCAGACAGGACACCCTTGATGGTACTGCTGCAGAAAGTTGTTAGAGTGATGGTGGGGAGTTTTGCACACCTGAACAGATGATGATCAAGTGGAAGGTCAGGACCTTAACTGATGGAAAAGCTGACTATTTTGGCATGGGATCAGTACCTTGAGTAAGAAGAGAATTTGGACTCCGAGTGACTGGAGGATGGGGGAGTTAAATGATAGGAGGATCGGGACTTTGAGTGCTCAGAGAGTGGATCTGGCCTTGGAAGAAAGAAAGGTCAGACATCAAGCTCGAGGATTTAGTTATTGGAGAGTGAGATTCGCTAAGAATTTGAATTGTAAGGTCCAAATGGTTACAAGGTCATTTGAATGATCAGAAGGTTAAGGCCCAGGGTAGTAAGAAGGTTGAGACCAAATGATGGTATCTCTCAGAACAAATAATCCAATTTCCTTGGCAATAAACCAAAAATTAATGACCACTGCATGGGGAATTCCATCACTTAATGTACATCCAGCAGTGAGTATGTACCAGATATGCACATGTTATGTAAGCAAGGGAACACTTGAGTGAATTTCCAGAGAGGCATGAAATTACTCAGAAATGACTGCAGTCCTGTTTCATTTTGGGAATTTTCCAGTTTCAATGTTCTTGAGCTGAAGCAAATAATGCTAGTCAATCAATTTGTTGAGCCATTATTCTCTGGTGCAGATTATTCTGGTGTTGCGTTTTATGTGTAATGGTACTGGTATGACACCCATACATTTTACATGAGGAGAGTATTTCCAGAAGTCCAGTACCTTTAGAACTTAATGAAATTCTTGAGCAGCTTTAACAAAGTGACTGTTCAGAACAGATCAAGCAGTAATTTAGAAACACAGATATAATCCAGTCTGATTTTCTGTTTTGTGAGAAGTGCCAAAGGTTGGTGTTGGATCATAAGAGAAGCTGCAATTAGAGCTGATAATATCTAATGTAATATTAAAAGGAAGACATGTCAGCCCCACTGATGTACCATTCAGGGAAGAATGCTGGATCATTTACTCCTGGGAAACTCAGTCTGTAGCACAGACAGTAGAGTATTGGCACATCAGGGAGAGCATTGTTATGTCAGATATTATATTAATTGTAATTACTCAACCTCATGAAAAGGTAGCCAGCACTGATAAAGGAATTCTGGACCATTGCTATTTATTAAATCTGTGAGTCAGACTCATGCAGGGAAGGGAACATGTGGTAAGGAGGTGAGACAACACATTTCCCATAAGCCAGTGTGCAATAATTGAGTTAGCGGAAGATCAATCTGCACCCATTTTCCATTGTTCAGGCATCCAGTGATTCCGACATAGGTCCTAAACCATGACTGACTTTTTATACCCATTGGCTTTGACTTATACAGACCAACAAGGAGGCTGACTTACAATGTCACACAACACTTCAAATTTAAGACACTTACTGTGTTTAGTTCTCTTCATAAACTACGTTCTTCCTTCTTTCATCTCTATAATCTCCTTGAACCTCCTTTAGCCTGCTAGTTCCCAGACTTTGATCTTTGATATTTCAATAAAAACTATAAATCAGAAACACTGTTGAAACCAACTAATTGCCCTGCATGGTTAGCTGCAACAAAATTTATCATAATTTCATTAGGCATAAATTTCTATTCATTCAGAATATTATTAAAGCTGTCAGTGAAGTATTATCATTAAACAATGGATTTTATTTTAAAAGAGAATATCCACTGGAAAATTAGTTCATGTACAAAAGTAATTTTCTTTCCTTATTTCTATTTTCTTTATTTTTAGTTTGCAATATGTACTCAAGACAAGAACCCTCACTGGTGTGCCACGACAACAAATATTTATAATCAATATATGTAGATAAGCTATCTTATGTATTTATTGTGTTCTTTTTATTATTGTTGTGTTCTTTTTTGTGTGTGTTTGCTGTGTTGCATCGGATCTGGAGTAAAAATTATTTCGTTCTGCTTTACACATTTACTGGAAATGACATTAAACAGTCATGAAATTTGAATCCAGTGTCGACATTTCTGAAGATCTATCCTGGGCCCAACATATTGATGCAATTACAAGGAAGGCTAACCAGCATCGATATTTGATTAGGAGGTTGAGGAGATCTGGTATGTCACCGAAGACTACAATTTTTACAGATGGAGCGTGGAGAGCATTCTGATTGTATCACCATCTGGAATGGAGGCGCCAACGTACAGGACCAGAAAAAAGCTGCAGGGGCTTGCAAACTCAGCTGGCTCCATTATGGGTGTTATGTATTTAATATTCCATTAATATTTGAGTAATACTGTAAATATTCTGTTTGATTAAGCATTCTTGTTCATTTAAATAATTCATTACGGGTGGAGGATCAGCGAGATCTTGGGGTCCATGACCATAGGACACTCCGAGCTGCTGTGCAGGTTGACAGTGTTGTTAAGAAGGCGTATGGTGTGTTGGCCTTCATCAATCTTGAGATTGAGTTCAAGAGCCGTGAGGTAATGTTACCTCTATATAAGACCTTAGGTAGACCCCACTTGGAGTATTGTGTTCATTTCTGGTCACCTCACTACAGGATGGATGTGGATACTATAGAGAGAGTGCAGAGGAGATCTGTAAGGATGCTGCCTGGATTGGAGAACATACCTTATGAGAGTAGATTGAGTGAAGTTGGCCCTTTTTCCTTGGAGTGACAGAGGATAAGAGGTGACCTGATAGAGGTGAATAAGATGATGGGAAGCATTGATGGTGTGGATAATCAGAGGCTTTTTTCCAGGGCTGAAGTGGCTAACATGAGCGGGCATAGTTTTAAGGTGCTTGGAAGTAGGTACAAGGGGGATGTCAGTGGTAAGTTTTTCATACAGAGAGTGGTGCGTGTGTGGAATGCATTGCCAGCAATTGTGGTAGAGGTGGATGCAATAGGATCTTTTAAGGGACTCTTTGTAGGTACATGGAGCTTAGAAAAACAGAGGGCTATGCGGTAGGGAAATTCTAGGCAGTTTCTAGAGTAGATTTCCATGTTTTATAAGTAAAAGTACGTGAATGGCATACATTATCACAACCTCATGTCATACGTGCGCATCTCTCTTAAAGTAAAAACAAAACTAAGATTTGCATTCCCAACTCCACATTATTGCTTCCAATTAGTTTCTGTTTTGGAGTAACAAAACATAACATGGGCAACAAGGATGGGATTTAAAATGAACTTGAGATGACTACATACCTGTTCAAAGGCAGTGAGACGCTTGGGTTAACAAAAATTCCTCCTGCCAACGGATTTCTGAACAGACCATGAACCTATGAACACCACCTCACTTTCTGAATAGTGGTTGTAATACTTATTACTTTTTAATATTACTTATTCTCACTTATAGTGAATAATTTTATGTGTTTCTCTGCTGCCACAAAGCAACAAATTTCACAACATGTATCAGCGATAATAAATCTGATTCTGTGTTGATTTATTAATAACAGGGTTATTGTCATGGGGTGACTTCAACTTCCCTAATATTAATTGGCACTTGTTTAGTGAAAAAAGGTTTAA
This sequence comes from Hemitrygon akajei, assembly GCF_048418815.1. Classification (NCBI taxonomy): domain Eukaryota; kingdom Metazoa; phylum Chordata; class Chondrichthyes; order Myliobatiformes; family Dasyatidae; genus Hemitrygon; species Hemitrygon akajei. The sequence continues at coordinate 15,945,116 of NC_133150.1, read as the reverse complement.
ATGAAGCAGAATTTGTTAGTCGTGCCCAAGAAGGATTGTAGGCATAATATCTGGACAAGAAGCCATGCTGGATCCAGTATTAGGTAATGACTCTGATCAGGTGACAGATCTCTCAGTGGGCGAGCATTTCAGAGAAAGTGACCATAACTCCCTAACCTTGGACAAAGATATGAGGTAATGGTATGGGAAGGTATTTAAATAGGGGAGGTCTAACTACAGGGTTATTAAGCAGGAACTTGGAAGCATAAACTGGGAGCAGATTTTCTCGGCAAAGTGCACAACATAAATGTGGAGGTTGATTTGGGGATCACTTGCATAGCATTGTGGGTAGGTTTGTCCCATTGAGACTGGGGAAGTATGGAAGGGTGAAGGAACCGTGGTTGGCAAGAGAGGTGAAACATTTAGTTAAGAGGAAGGAAGAGGCATAGTTAAGATTTAGTACAAGGAATAAACAGTACTGTTGAGACACATAAGGATAAGCATAAAAGATTGGTTTTCCACCTGGAACCTCTAGGCCCTACCCCCTCCCCTATCTCTATTACTGGGCTTCGGCCCTCTCTTCCCCCCCATTCCTGATGAAGGGTCTCGGCCCGAAACGTTGGCTACTCTTTTCTCATGGATGCTGCCTGACCTGCTGAGTTCTTCCAGCGTTGTGTACGTATTCTGAGACACATAAGGTAGCCAGGAAGCAGCTAAAAGAAGGGACTTAGGAAAGATTGCCAGGGATATGGGAAGGTCTTAATGAGTAGGATTAAGAAAAGCCCTAAGCCATTCTACCTGTATGTGAAGAAGAGGAGGAGGAAGGAAGAGTGAGGGTAAGACCACTCAGAAATAATGAGGTAAACATACCTGGAGCCAGAGAGGTAGGGGAGGTCCCTAATGAACACTTTGCTTCAACGTTCACTAGTGAGTGGGAGCCGTGATGAACGTGAGGTCAGCCGAGAACAGGCTAATGTGCTGGAGCATGTTTAGGTTAAGAAAGAGACAGTAGTGTATTGTAATTAGTTCTGGTCATCTAACGTGGAAGCATTAGAGAGGATGTGGAGGAGATTTATTGAGAAACTGCCTGAATTGGAAAACATGTCCTATAGGAAAAGGTTGAGTGAGTTAGGGCTTTTCTCTTTGAAGAAGAGGAGGCTTAACGGAGGTTTATAAAATGATAAGAGGCAAAGGAGGACTGGTTAGCCAGAGACCTTTTCTCCAGGGCTAATACCAGAGGAGAAGCTTTTAAGGTGAGTAGAGTAAAGTTCAGGAGGGACATCAGAGGAAGGCATTTTACAGAGTCATAAGTGCTTATAATGCACAGCTAAGGCTGGTGGTAGAAGTGGATATTTTAGGGACAGTTAAAAGACTCTTATAGATCGGCACATGGATAAAACAAAAATGGAGCCGTTCAGGAGGGAAGGATTAGATTGATCGAGGAGTCAGTTAAGAAGTTAAAAAGCCAGCACAACATTGTGGGCCGAAGAGCCACTACTGTGTAGTACTGTGCTCTCTGTTCTATATTAGCACACTAAGATTTCTAGCCACCTAAAATTCTATCACCTTTCTCCAATCACTGATCTTTAAGAAGCAGTTTTGGATATTCTGAGAATGCAGAATCTTCTGCCACCTAGTGGCAACTGGCAGTAATGAACTGTACTGTGTTGACCAGCTTTTTTCAAAGGTTCACGGTACATTTATTATCAAAGTATGTATGTTGTATGGAGAACCACGAAACAAAGAAAACACTGGAACCCATTCAATAGACCCCCCCCTAACATATTAAAAACACAATTCATGCAAATGGCAGAAAAGAAAAAAAATGAGTGAAAAACAGAACATAAAACGCAAATTGAAAAATCCAGACATACTCAGTTCAGCTCAGTTCATTTTGATGCATCTCTGTTATTCATTATCTTCAGGCTGCCCCGATCAAAATTGCCCACAATAGCAATAAAAAAAGGAGAGTCTGGAAAGTAGAAACACATTGTAACGTATTGTGATGTTCTGGGTGGGGGCGTAGTCGACAGCCTGCCCCTGCATTTCTAATGACCAGTACTGTTTACTGTTCTTGTGTTAAAATGCTTTTGTGGGATTATGGTGGAAAGTTCCAGTTTGTTTATTGTTACATTTTAGCTTGGGTTATACAGTTAATTGCTTGTGTATTTGTGGGTCACCCTAACTGTAACCGGGGTGTGTGATGGTCACCTCCCCTGTTGGTGTGAGACTGGTTGGGTTCACTCTCTGGGTCATGGTGCCCGGTCTGTTAATGACTGTCACAATAAAATGGTTGTTGAGTTAAAGAGCTTCCTCGTCTGTCATTGTGGACTTAACGCTAGCCACAGTATACTCCAGAGTCCAAACCGCAAACCATGTAGATCGAACCTTGTTCCAGACCAGCACAATTCTCTGGCATCAAGCGAGAGAGAGAGAGAGAGACCATTCGAAAACAGGGACCTCCCTCTGGGAGCAGTGAGAGGGAGGGAGAGGGGGAGAGTGCCACATGCAGATGCCTTCTGTCAGCAGCAGCGAGCAAGAAGCCGGAGGATGGCGTTGAACACCCATTCACCTCCTGCTCATGCCTCAAGGTTCACGCTTTGATCAGCAAGATCGGTGAAATGGAGTCAGTTATGGTCTTGGGCCCCATCTGAAGGCTTCGTGGCCTCGAGGATCCACACTTCACTCAAAGCCTCAACGAGCACCCTTAGAGACAGCACTGTGCCAGGTCACTTATTGGCCTGAAACCACACCGCCAAAATGCAGCCCACAGGCTCCAACAGTAGCAGGAACACTTTTGAAAGAAAAAGAAGGTGTAACAGAAGTGAAAGAAGTTGTCTCGTCACCCGTCTGGAGGATGTCACTCTTGGTCGTGTCGTTCGCTGGAGTCATCTTCTTCCTGCCTTCTTCAGGTAGTGTTTTGGACCGTTGCATAAATTGTTGTTATAAAAGGAATATTCTAACATCAATTAATATCTGAACACACTGAATATAATATTCAGTGCCTTAATTACAAAATATCTGAAAGTAACATTTGATGTTGTACAACACGTATGGTTTTGCACATTCCAGACTGGAGGATCAGGTGGGGAGAGAGCCAATACTTAAAATTCCTGAGTATTAAAATACTGGTGCCCAGCATAATAGATACAATCACAAGGAAGGTACGCCTGCATCTTTACTTCCTTTGGCCTGTCATCAAACACTCTAACAAACTTAGATTAGAGTTACATATATACTGCTCAAAATATCCTGACTGGTTGCATTATGGTTCAATATGGCGGTTTGAATGTGCAGGGTTGTAAGAAGCTGCAGAGCGTAATGGAATCTGCCCATTACAACACAGACACATCCCTTTCCATCACTGGTAATATCCTCAGAGAGGCAATATCCAAGATGCCCACCATCTGGGTCATGCCATCTTCTCACAGCTACCATCAGGAGGAACATCGAAGCCTGAAGTCCAATACCATCAGGTTCAATAACAGCTACTTCCATTCAACTATTTGTTTCATCAACCATGTGGCAGCACCTGAATCCTGACAGCTTAGCTGCACTATGTCTGCTTCAAACACTTTGCACTAAAATGATTTTTTTATTTGTTAAAATAATACATAACTTATGTTTAATTTGTGATTTTTTTGTGAATGCTGCCGATCTGATTCTATGTGCCTGTGATGCGCTAAAAGTAAATTTGTCATTGCATTTGTGCATTCTTGTACTTGCACATAAGAAATAATCTTGATTTTAATCTTGACTGTAATTATGGGAAAGTGCCATAAATTAACATTGGTTGTGAATTAAAGATAATACAGTTCCTGGTTAAACCTATGCTAAATTATGGCCTTTAAAAACTAAAACAAAATTCATCTGGGTAAATATTTCAAAGGAATCTCCATTTTAGCTTCTTTTGTTAATATGCTAGGATAGCTCCTGATACTCTAAAAACACAGAAAAAGAGTTTAAAGTAGATAGATATCTCACAACTTCCCCACTTTCTATCCTCCCCTGCTCCACTACAAGCACACTTCCAACAACTACCCCCTCTAAGCACACACAAATCCCCTTAACATCCTCAAAGACTACTTTGTCAATTTTGCAGGTTAGTTTCTTTTATTTCATCTGATATCTAGTAAGGATGTGTATTTGCAGTATTGTATCACTGAATAGACCATCCAGCCCAGTTACTGAAATATTATTTCTTGTCTTTAAATTTATCTCTTTTCCTTGCATGGAGTATCTACGGTACTACAGGGATACGTTTAAGAGAAAAATATATAACCAATTAAAGAAGAGATAAATATGAATGAAGTGTCAAATTTGGTCTGGGAATTATTATGGATTGCTCAAGCAAAGGGCTAGCATTGCCAAAATGGATTAGATAACCTGAAAACTGTTACTGTTCTACTGTTTTAATGATAATATTCTTCATTTAACAATCTTATATTGCAGTATATGGTAGTTCTCATGAAGATGATAATAATATTGTGATCATGTTTTAGATGAAGAATAAACTTCATTCACTTTCCAAAGTGATCAGCTCAGTTTCTGAAAAAGTTTTATTATCTGAATAAAATGGGACCATTATTATCTGAAAAATAATACATCAATAATAACTTCCACCCCAATTTGTGACCCTTATTTCGCAGATTTCAAAACTCACTGTTCACACGAATCCATTTCTCAGCCAACTAATTAAACCCTACTGCTAATCAGTCATTCCAGAGACCAGTTCCCACCTCAGCAATCACATTGCCAGCTGCTCATCTGATCCTCACTACCCTATTCCTTCTTGATACTCACCTGGGGATGCAGCTGAGGCCCCAGGGCTAATGGATATTGTGCACATTCTGTGAAGCTTTAACTTGTATAAGGCTAACCTCTTACATAAGACATCCAAACCATTGGATGCCACTAGATTTCAAAAGCGATGGGCACAATATCAAAGCAGTTATTGGGCCATTGAAAAATGACCATTTAACATCCCTCTGCAGGCCCTACAGAAACTCTAGCCAACTTCTTTTAGGGAGTAAATTTTCATCTCTGCTTTCTATGCTTCAAGTATTATTTAGCTAATGTAAGGAAAGAAAAGTTAGGTGAGGAGAACGGTCTACCTAAGTTTGTCCAACTTTATTTTTGTGAAAGGAAGGAAAGCTTTGCTTCAGGAAACAACCTTTCTCCATTAATTTTCCTCCCTGCACACCAGACTGCTAAACTTTTACATCTACGTACTGAAGAGGAAAAAAATAAGCTCATGTATTTCAATTATTATCCTGTAGAAATATAAAATGAAGAACAATTGATATTTAATTATTTATTAGAATCAAATTTAATATTTATTGCCGTGCCTTGAAATTTGTTGTTTTATAGCAGTACAGTGCAAGGCATAAACATTACTAAAATTCACAAAGTAAAAAAATAGTGCCAGAGATGACAAGGTAGTGTTCCTGAGTTCATGGAGCCTTCAGAAATCTGATGGAGAGGAAGAAGCTATTCCTAAAACATTGAGTGTCAGTCATCAGGTTCCCATACCTCTTCCCCAGTGGTATTAATGCAAAAAAGCATGTCTCAAATGGTAAGGTCTTTACTGATAGATGCTGCATTCTTGAGACACCGCCTCTTGAAGATGTGTTTTATGGCAAGGAGGGTTGTCCTCGTAGTCGAACTGACTGAGTGTACAGCCCTCTGTAGCCTCTTGTGATCCAGTGCATTGGAGCCTCCAAACCAAGCAGCGATAAAACCAGCCAGAATACGCTCCACCATACTTCTACAGAAATTTGCAAGTCTTCGGTGACTTAACAAATTTCCTCAAACTCCTAATGAAGCAGAACCACTGGTGTACCCTCTTCATGATCGCATCGATGTGTTGAGCCCAGCTGTTGACACTCAGGAAGGAACTGGCAGTTACATTTTCTACTGCTGACCCTTCAGTGAGGACTGGTGTGCATTCTCCAACATCCCCTTCCTGTAGTCCACAATCAATTCCTCCCAACAACAGAACACAATTGATCACAGAAAGGGATAAATATTTAAAATGACAATGTCCAATGTGTCATTCTTAGCCTCCCTTCGTTCTCACACTTCCCCATCCTCAGCTCCTTTTTCCTTACCCTTGTTTCCCTTCTTTCTTGTCATCATCATTCAATTCCTCCCCCTCTTTATTCCATCCTCTGCTAGATTGTGGATGATTCTGGGTTTTTGGCATGTCAGACAACTAATTCTTGTGTGTAATAATTATAGCGAGTGGCGAGGTGGGGATACGTCTCCACCTAAGGAAGTGTAAGCTGCTCCTCCCCTCCGTTGGCCTGCAGGTCATCCTTGAGCAAGGTGAAGCTCCTGCTTAGCTCCCTCGATCAGGGTCACGTGAAGCCACGAAAGCAGATGGCGGATGGTTGTATGAGCAGCTGCTGCATATCACAAGTCTCTGAAGAGTATAGATAATGGCTGAGGTCACCCAAAAAGAAGGCAATGGCAAGCCAAAATTTGCCAAGAACAATCATAGCCATTCGACTATGGTCACCCACATCATACGGCATGGCTATAATGACGGCGATGAGTAGTTATAGTCAGGCAACTCCATCTCATGGTAATCAACAAGACTAATCGCCAACCATTCAACAGTCAGAGAATAATCTTGCAAGCTTGTGAGTAATCTTATACTAAGACTCAGCATTTCTCAGACTGTGGTGAGGAATATTTTATTTAAAGAAAGGGAAGCTATTGGGGATACTAATTCTTACCATATAGACCATAAGACCATAAGATTTAGGAGCAGAAGTCTGCTCCACCATTTAATCATGGGCTGATCCAATTCTTCCTGTCATCCCCACTCCCCTGCCTTCTCCTCATACCCTTTGATGCCTGGCCAATCAAGAACCTATCTATCTTTGCCTTAAATACACCCAATGACTTGGTCTCCACAGTCGCTTATAGCAACAAATTCCACAGATAGACGCACAACACATTGGAGGAACTCAGCAGGTCAGGCAGCATCCATGGAAATGAGCAGTCAACGTTTCAGGTTGAGACCCTTCATCAGGACACTCGGCCTGAAACGTTGACTGCTCGTTTCCATGGATGCTGCCCAACCTACTGAGTTCCTCCGGCGTGTTGTGCATGTTGCTTTGACCCCAGCATCAGTAGTGTATTTAGTGTTTAAAATTCCAGATATACCACCCTCTGACCAAAGTAATTTCTCCACATCTCTATACTAAATGGACGTCCTTCAATCCTGAAGTCGTGCCTGCTTGTCCTAGAATCCCCTACCATGGGAAATAACTTTGCTATATCTAATCTGTTCAGGCTTTTTAACATCTGGAATGTTTCTATGAGATCTCCCCTACATTCTGAACTCCAGGGAATACAGCCCAAGAGCTGTCAGACATTCCTCATATGGCAACCTTTTCATTCCTGGAATCATTCTCGTGAATCTTCTCTGAACTCTCCTCAATACCAGCACATCCTTTCTAAAATAAGGAGTCTAAAACTGCACACAATACTCCAAATGTAGTCTCACGAGTGTCTTATAGAGCCTCAACATCACATCCCTGCTCATATATTCTATACCTCTAGAAATGAATGCCAACATTGCATTCACCTTCTTCACCACTGACTCAGCCTTGAAGTTAACCTTTAGGGTATCGTGCACAAGGACTCCCAAGTCCTATTGCATCTCTGCATTTTGAATTCTCTTCCCATCTAAATAATAGTCTGCCCATTTATTTCTTCCACCAAAGTGCATGACCATACACTTTCCAACATTGAATTTCATTTTTTCACTTCTTTGTCCATTCCTATAAACTATTTAAGTTTTTCTGCAGGCTCTCTGTTTCCACAACACTACCCACTCCTCCACCTATCTTTGAATCATTGGCAAATTTACCCACAAATCCCATTGTCCAAATCATTGACATACATTGTAAAGAACAGCAGTCCCAGCACCGACCCCTGTGGAATTCTACTGATAACTGGCAACCAGCCAGAATAGAATCTCTTTATTCCCACTCTCTGTTTTCTGCTGATCAGCCAATGCTCCACCCATGCTAGTAACTTCCTTGAATTTCATTGGCACCTTGACAAAGGCCTTTTGAAAATCCAAGTACACCACATCTACTGCATCTCCTTCGTCTACCCTGCTTGTAATTTCCTTAAAAAATAGCAGCAGGTTTGTCAGGCAGGATTTTCCTTTCAGGAAACCATATTGGTTTTGGCCCACCTTGTCATGTGCCTCCAGGTACTCTGTAATCTCATCCCTAACAATCAATTCCAACAACTTCTCAAGCACTGATGTCAGGCTGGAGGTCAAACACGAGGAAATCTGCAGATGCTGGAAATTCAAACAGCAACACACACAAAATGCCGGTGGAACGCAACAGGTCAGGCAGCATCTATAGCGAGAAGCGCTGTCGACGTTTTGGGCCGAGACCCTTCGTCAGGACTAACCGAAAGGAAAGATAGAAAGTAGTGGGGGGAGGGGGAATAGTTCCTTTCTGCTGCCTCCCACCCTTCTTAAATAGAGGAATAACATTTGCAATTTTCCACTCATCTGGTACAATGCCAGAATCGATTGATTTTTGAAAGATCATTGTTAATGCCTCCGCAGTCTCTCCAGTTCTTCCATTATATAGGTGATATAATTCCAATACATTAACAGAAATAACATCTGTAGGAGTTGCATTATCAGGCACTACATGTTCATATGCCATATGGGCTGAATGTCATATGATTAAACTTTCAAACTGAGTTCATATTCCGAGGAGAATAAGCAGAGCCTCAGAAGTAGTGCTGTGATTGGAAGAGGAATAGAAGAGTGTTTGCTTCAGGTCCTGCAGAATGACTCTTCCTCTAGCCCAAAAGAATGCTCTGAAACTATCTCTGATGCTGCAGGTCAATCACAGATCAATATGGTTTACTCTGCATGTGCCCCCTTTACCATTTTATCAAATTACATTTTATCCAAATTGCATGCCTAGAGATGATATTAACCATAAGCATTTTGAGGCTCAATTTCCTAACTGTTCATTTAGACTAACTCAATCAATGAAGATTGCTTTAACATATTATAAACACAAGAAAGTCTGCAGGTGCTGGAAGGCCAAAGCAACACAAACAAAATGGAGGAACTCAGCAGGCCAGGCAGCATCCATGAAAATCTCAATGATACTACAATATTTCTTCAAAAAATTGCATTGTCATTTCTGGATTTTGGACATGGAAACTAAAATATTACACTGGAACTGGAGAATAATGAGTCCATTTCTTTTCAATTTAAATGAAAGCTGCCCCTTCCTCACATTGAAAGCCATCAGCATTCTCTTTTACATGGCCAGTTGTGGTGAACTACATATACCTGTCTGGACATGCCCCCCCCCCCCCCCCGACTGCTCCTGTGGCTCCTCCCACAGACCCCGGTATAAAGGCGATTGGAGCCACAGACCCTTCCTCAGTCTCCAGGATGTTGTGTGGTGGTTGCTTGCTGCTTGTGCTTTCTTCCAGCCAATAAAAGCTGACCTTAACCCACGTCTCAGAGTTATTGATGGTGCATCACCAGTGTTAAAGCATGAGTGGCAAACAATGCCTTCTGGTTCGACAACAAGGCACTCACTACATGTGCACATAATTTAACATCACTGTGTCAGATGCAACTACTATTATTACAATTTTCTCTGTGGAATATATGGTAAATACAAAGACACGTTTCTGATGTCAGTGTCAAAAATATACAGTTGAAACAGCAAGCAACACACACAAAATGCTGGAGGAACTTCAGCAGGCCAGGTAGCTTCTATAGAAAAAAGTATGGTCGGCATTTTGGGCCAAGACCCTTCAGCAGGACTGGGGAAGAGAAGATGAGGAGTAGATTTTAAAGGTGGGGGAGGGGAGGAATGAAGTAAACAGCTTTGAAGTTGATTGGTCAAAGAGATACAAGATAGGAGGAACAGAAGGCCATGGAAAAAAGAAAAGTGGAGAGGAGCACCAGAGGGAGGCAATGAGCAGGCAAGGAAATAAGGTGAGAGAGGGAAAAGGGGATGGGGACTGGTGAAGGACAGGGGAGAGGTCATTACCAGAAGTTCGAGAAATCAATGTTCATGTCATCAGGTTGAAGGCTATCCAGAAGGAACATAGGGTGTTGTTCTTCCAGCCTGAGTATGGCTCCATTGCAACAGTAGAGGAGGCTGTAGATTGACAGATGGGAATGAAAAGTGGAATTAAAATGGCTGGTCACTGGGAAATCCCACTTCTTCTGTGTGTGTTGCTTGGCTTTCCAGCATCTGCAGATTTTCTCTTGTCTGTAATTGAAACTGCATAGTTAGTAACACAAGTTCTTTACCCATGCCCAAAAGCACAAAGAAATATTTTGATATTCATCACTTTCCAGAACACTAATTGCCAGGTATTTTCCATGGTGATGCTGCCAGTTTTGCACTTGGACATTACCATCTATGTTTTTCCAGCGTGATGAGCATGTTATACTGTCAGCCTTGGAGAAGTGTGCAAATATTCAATGGTCTAATCTTCAGTGATCTTCAAGAGGCTCCCTCTCACTGATCTGATTTTCCAAATGGAACTGTAAAACTCCATCCTCAGTGCCAGAGGCATTTAGTTCTTTCATCTTTCCTCATGTTTACACCTAGTTTTTAATTTCTCTCATCTATGTGCATTATAATTTAACCAAGAAGGCAGGCAGAGTTTTGCAAAAGATAGTTAATAACTAGTGTCTGAATTAGCTCAAATACTACTGCTGCCTTTTTGCTTTCTCGAAGGCGTTTCCCAAACAATAGAGAATCATTGTCTACATCACAGCTCAGTGTCCATGAAACTTCCACTAACGTCAAGTTAATGTACAATAATGAGAGCAAGTCTTGATAGCAAGAGATAGATCACAATAGTTCACTTCTACAGTGAACCTTTTGTGGCATTAGAAAAAGTCATAAGCCTACATGCAGATAATGATCACATTCAGATCTTGATATAAATTTGAACACTGCGATAAAATTCAATGGAAAATGTTGAGGCATTTGATCTCCCTTTGAGATAACAGTTTAAGATAAGTGGTTGTGCATGAATTGGCAAGCTAATTCAGAATCAGATTTATAACCATTGATAAATATGGCATGAAATTTGTTGTTTTGGAGCAGCAGTACAATGCAAAGACATAATAAATGACTATGAATTACAAAAATAATGAGGTAATGTTCGCGGATTCATGGAGCATTCAGAAATCTGATGGCAGAGGTTTCTGAAACGGCGACCTTTAGTCTTCAGGCTCCCATACCTCCTCTCCAGTGACAGTAACAAAAAGAGGGCATATCCTGAATGTGCTTGAAGATGGATTCTGCCTTTCCAAGACACTGCCTCATGAAGATATTATTGTTGGGGAGGGCTGTGCTCATATTGGAGCTGACTGGCTACAACCCTCTGCAGCCTCTCATAATCTTGTGATCACGTGAGTATTGGCAACGTCCCCCCCCCCCCCCCAACCCTCCCCATTCCAGGTTGTGATATTTCCTAGTAGTAAGAAACTCAGAAAAAGTTCCAGTCAAAACTTCATTTGAATGACAGCTCTCTGCGTTTTCCTGCAGCGAAAGCTCTGTGGCTCAAATGAAGTAAAAGATGAGCTGTGCCTTTTGCTCAGAAATACCACCGCCTCCAGGGGTAGATGTTCCAAGTTCTCTCAATAAACAGAAATGTTCACACCTTATACCTAGGATGACTATTTTTGTTTCTGCCTTGTTCTGTCCTGCAAATTTCAGAGCATTCAATTAGCATTCCATTTCAGTTTCACTGTGGAGAATCATTTCACCAACAAATAGAAAGTTGTATCAATTTGTGCAGCAATATGCTGGTTAGAACTGTTCATGAAAGACAGAAATAAATGATAATGTGTGACTTTCTTCTTGGGGGGGGGGGGGGTGGGATTGGTTGAAGAAGAATATCTACCAAGATTTGTTGCTCCTGGTTCCATATTCAGAAAAAAAGTGAAAATTTCTGATGGTACAAGCTTTCTGCCAGTTGCCAAATACACTCAGAGCACACGTGAAGAAGAGGAGATATCGTGTGCTCTAGTGCCTGACGTGCAAAAGCTCCACAGCTGCTTCAGTATAAAGGCTCCTCTGTTGGCCTATGTCCAGTATGAAGGTAGGTAAGCATTTAGTAGTCCACATAGTACAACATCCTTTAGTTAGGTTCTATGTTTGCATCAAATTCACAAAATCCTCAGACATGTACTTTTAAAGGGTGCTGTCCAGCAGCTTGATAATGGGATGTGTCCTTCACAGCTACAAATAATAGACAATGTGAGCAGATCATGGAGTAAATCAGCACATAATGATGAATTTTTTTTGCCTGGGCATCTATCTTCAACCTCCACAGTCCAGTCATAGCAAAACACTGTTTCATATAGAATGAACAAACTTGGTCAATATTCCATCCTGTCCCCTCAACCAGACTCATTTCCACCATCAAGCATTAGAACAGAGCAAGCATTTAGTAAGAACCATGCTGCATGCCTCCTGAATCCTCTGGCAATGGCTTGGGTGACTCTGGGGAAAGCTAGCCATGGGTAACTGAAAAAACCGATTGGAGTGAATGACAATGAAATTTATAGTTAAATCCTATACAGGTCCCCTCCAGGTTATGAACGCCCAACTTAAGATGGCTCAGAATACATGTCAGCATGGCAGTTAATTCAACACTTTACAGTGTTCAATTCCACTGCAGTCAGTAAGGACATTCTCCCCGTGACCACATGGGTTTCTTCCAGGTGCTTTAGATTCCTCCCACATTCCAAAGATTTTATAGATTAGTTGGTCACCTAGATATAATTCAGTGGTGAGGGTTCATTGGGCCGGAAAGGCTTGTTACCATACTGTATCTCTAATTAAAATAAAACACAAAATAGTGTTTTGGTGATCCACAGGATGGACAGTGGGGGGTGGGAGGAAGCTTGTGGTTTTGCTGGCTGCTGTAAAGGCTACCGACACCTTTCTGCAGGGTGGAAATGGGACTTTCCTGTGTGACTTCTCTCTTCACACCCTCACATCTCTCACCCTTGTCCCAAGGGCAAAGATAGGGGGCTGGGTTGAGCCAGAAGCACTAGGCAGATGTACTTCCTCACTCACTGAGTCAGTGCGTCAACTGGTTGCTCTTTCTGCGTAAGCTCATGTTCCCATCACAGTTGTTCCTGTGATCCTCTCCCACACATTATTGTTGTTCTTCTGTGACTTACAGTTTGCATAATGAACAGTTCTCAGGAATGGAATCCTGTCGTAACTTGGGAGCTGCCTATATAACCTGATATTTATGAGATAGTAGCCCTTCTCATGATACCACCAATCTAGTCAGCGATTATAAATCAAAATTACAAGGAAAAGGAGGTGGAGAAAGGGGAAGTCAAGGAAACACATAAAATATGGAGGAACAAGAAAGCAATGTATAAAAGTTTAATTTATGCCTGGACTGTCTCGATAAAGGTGAATCACACAGTAATAATTCACTCAACACACACAAAATGCTGGTGGAACACAGCAGGCCAAATAGCATCTATAAGGAGAAGCACTGTCGATGTTTCGGGCCAAGACCCTTCGTCAGGACTAATTCACTATGAATTATTCTTGTAGGTTAATTCATACATTTCAATTCACCAGCTGATTTTCACTCTTTACTTTTCCATTAACATTGACTATTTTGTTGACTTCTTTTGAGAAAATATGTACCAGAAAGTGTACATTCTGATTCATTAAAAATAAGCACTGCTTATCAAACTGATCTTACCATCCTTGTGGATCCTTTTAGTACCCGGGCTTTGTCTATCCTTGCATTCCACAGAGTATAATCCATTAGGAGGGGTAAAGTGAGCAGATCAGAAGAAAGCCTGGCCTCAATTGCACTATATCGAACAAGGATGATCAATTCTTCTTGGCTGACTGACCAACAGAAACAAAAGCATTGGCTGAGTGGTGGGGAGGGTACTTGAATGTTGTCAACAAAAGAGAAGACAGCAGGGTTTGTGAACCAAGAAATCATTTTCAGTTGTGTCTGGAAAACTCCTTTAATGCCACGATAGCAGCACCATGAAACTCCATTACAGCAATCAGACCACTGAATGTTGTTTGTCTTTCAATGGAACATACCTGTGTTGCAATAAAGGTGAAGGCATCATTCTTTGGACTTCATCAATATGGAAGATGAAGGTGACCATTTTACCACGATAGAAAGGATAAGCTGCACATAAACCCCATGCCAATCTGTTGCTGGATACCATTCTTACAATAAATGCAAATTTCCAGAGAGTTATTCCACAACAGCAAGCACCTTGTTACATGCAGTCTTGCTGTGTTATGGCTCTACAAAATTCACTTCAGACTCCTTTGCAGAAGGAACTGCCCCTCTTCTGCACCATGCACTAATTCCTCTGCCCTATACACATGCTGGCTCTCCTATTGCTATTCTGTATCACTTCCTGGCTCTTCTGTATTGACTCCCAGTGTCTCAACACAAATAGATTTATCCTGTGCCCTAGTCCCAAAATCAATGCGATGCCAGTCTCTTAGTGTCTGGCTGTGTTTGTGAAACAACATAGAGTGATAGTCCCTTCTCTTTTCTTCCTCTTTCATTTGTTCATTTGTTCAGGCTTCATTTGTTGGGAATTTGAAATTCGAGGAGGATATTATTAAAAAGAGCTGCAAGAACAATTGTCATGAACAGAGTATTACTGAGTGCGGCATTAAGAACTCCAGGTAAAACAAGATGAATAATAAAAAGAAACAATACACCAGAGATTGCCCTGAT